>NC_091621.1:105318648-105621678 GCF_027580195.1 Bos mutus
AATACAGCCCAAGGGCACGAGCCATGTGTGGAGGGAACTTTCACACACAGATGTTCACTGCAGTGCTGTTTAAACAACTGAATGTCCTACGGCAAGGCCCTGGCTTAACAAATTGTTAGATCTGAGCTGAACGTGACCTGATTTAGGGGCTTTCCTGGTGACTCAGACAGTAAAGAATCCACCTGCCATGCAGGAGACCTGGGTTCGATCTCTGAGTCAGGAAGATCCCCTGGAGAAGGCAAGAGCAACTCAGTTCAGTATTCTTGCTGGAGAAGTCCATGAACAGAGGGGCCTGGTGGGCCTGACAACCTGACTTGGGGCCAACATTACAAGCATCAGTTATTGAATGTGAGACTTGAAACGCAGTGGCGAGAATACCGACGGGGGCCTAACACAAACTGACATGGATTATACTGAACGTCCTGCGATAAAGCATGATGGGAAAGAACACTTAAAGAGGACGCACACACGTGTAACTGAGTCACTTTCCGGTACAGCAGAGATTAACAGTGTCATAACCAACCATACTTTAAAAAAGGAAAAAAAGGGGGTTGAAAACTGTTACCACCTCACCTTTCATACTGTTTCCTACACCTACTTCTGCTTTACTGACCACGCCACAGCCTCTGACTGCGTGGATCACAACCAACTGTGGGAAATTCTGAAAGAGATGGGAATACCAGACCACCTGACCTGCCTCCTGAGAAACCTGTATGCAGGTCAGGAAGCAACAGTTAGAACTGGACATGGAACAACAGACTGGTTCCAAATAGGAAAAGGAGTACGTCAAGGCCATATATTGTCACCCTGCTTATTTAACTTCCATGCAGAGTATATCATGCAAAATGCTGGGCTGGAAGAAGCACAAGCTGGAATCAAGATTGCCGGGAGAAATATCAATAACCTCAGATATGCAGACGACACCACCCTTATGGCAGAAAGTGAAGAGGAACTAAAAAGCCTCTTGATGAAAGTGAAAGAGGAGAGTGAAAAAGTTGGCTTAAAACTCAACATTCAGAAAACGAAGATCATGGCATCTGGTCCCATCACTTCATGGGAAATAGATGGGGAAACAGTGGAAACAGTGTCAGACTTTATTTCTGGGGGCTCCAAAATCACTGCAGATGGTGACTTAAGTCATGAAATTAAAAGATGCTTGCTCCTTGGAAGAAAAGTTATGACCAACCTAGACAGCATATTAAAAAGCAGAGACATTACTTTGCCAACAAAGGGCCGTCTAGTCAAGGCTATGGTTTTTCCAGTGGTCATGTACGGATGTGAGAGTTGGACCATAAGGAAAGCTGAGCACCGAGGAATTGATACTTTTGAACTGTGGTGTCGGAGAAGACTCTTGAGAGTCCCTTGGACAGCAAGGAGATCCAACCAGTCCATCATAAAGGAGATCAGTCCTGAAGATTCATTGGAAGGACTGATGCTGAAGCTGAACTTCAATACTTTGATCACCTAATGCAAAGAACTGACTCATTGGAAAAGACCCTGATGCTGGGAAAGATTGAAGGCAGGAGGACAAGGGGATGACAGAGGATGAGAAGGTTGGATGGCATCACCAACTTAATGGACATGAGTTTGAATAAACTCTGGGAGTTGGTGATGGACAGGGAGGCCTGGCGTGCTGCAGTCCATGGGGTCACAAAGAGTCGGACACAACTGAGTGACTGAACTGAACTGACCACCTCACCACCCAACCTTGGTCAGGCTATTTCAACTCCTTCCAGTCTCAGTTTTCTCATCTGGAAAATGGGCAGGATGCAGAGGTTGGAATGGCAGGAAATCCTACCAAGTGGCTAACTGGGTGGGACCTTGCACAGTCGTTTCTTACAAGCAGGCACTGCAGATGCAACTTAGATAAGTTAATGAAGCAGGTGGGCAGCACCCATCCAACAAGGCAGCTCAGCTCATGTGCGGTGCTTGGGAGTCAGGGAGCCACGGCAGCCTTATGGAGAAGGCTGCCTCTATCATCCTCGTGTGGGACTTCGAGGCAACCCCGCCCCCCGGGGAAGGGCGCTGTAATTCTGCCTCCTTGCCTGCCCGCCCCCAGCCCTTTCCACACCAGCCCCACGCACTCTCCATGCTCCACTTGGCCTGTGGCTCCTCCAGCTGCAGGCTCTGGTCCACAGACTCCAGGACCGCTGCGAGCTTGCGCCTCTGGCTGGCCGCGGTTAAGGCAATCTCCTCCACGTCCAGCTTGAGTCCGCTCAGCTTCTCTGAGGACCAGAGAAAGAGGGGTGGGACGGAGGGAAAGGGTGGGAAAGGCTGGGGGAGGGCAGGCAGATGGGGCTCCTGCCAGGGGATCCACAGCCAGTCCGCTTCCTCTAGGCAGTCACGGCACATGCTGGTTGCGGGCTAGGCAAGCCCTGCTCTCTGGAGACACCACCAGCCCACTCCACCTTGTCCAAGACCCTGTGCCCCACCCCCTTAGCCTCCCACACAGTGACCCCCGGTCCTCATCCCTGCGGGGCAGTGTGGTCTAGTGGTTAAAGCCAAGACCCCTGGCTCCTTCCCACCACCCACACCGCTCTCTTCATGGTGAGACCTTGGACAAGCTACCAGGCCTTTCGGAGCTCAGTTTCCTCATCTGTAAAGTGGGGATGATCACAGAACAGCTGTGCTGAGGGTTAACAGCACCTGCTCCATGGAGAGAGCTCAGGAAGCCGTGGCCAGCAGGCCTGTCCTGCAGCCGTCTGCCAAGGGCTCTGCAGAGGGCAACAAGTGAGCCCCAGGCTGGCCCACTCTGCCCCCCAGGACTTTCCGGGGTTGAAAGCAGAAACTTACGGAAAAGGTGGTGCAGGATGAGCCCGTCGAAAATGTCCTCCTCCAGGCTGCGGACCACAATGTGCTCTGGGAGGAGCTCGGCGTTGATCCATTCCATCAGCACCTGCGGCCCCGAGGGACAGCTGACGGGGGCCACTCCCCACCCGGCCTCTTGCCGGGCTCAGCTCTGCCCTCCTCCCGCCAGTCAACTCCTCCTCGTCCTTCAAGGCCAGGTCAAACATCGCCTCCTCTGGGAAGCCTGCTCTGACCTCCCAGGCTGTTAGGGGTCTGCTCTGGGCTCCAGCAGACCTGAGCACTTCGGGCTTTTTTTTTATCCTGCGTAAGGTTTTGATAATACAGGGGTTTTAAAATCCTCTGAGGGGCGGTCAGAGGTGGTGCAGGTCAGGAGGTCTCCCTGGAGGAGGTAACAGAAACACCCCGCTGGAGACTAGAGAAATACTGCAAGGAAACTGGAAGCCCCCAGCCTGTGCGCAGCTCACAGCTGAGAACTGGGCGGTGGCTGTGTGTTCCCGCCCCGGCAGCTGAGCCAGAGAAGGAGCGCGAGAGCTGGGGTCTATGACCTGGGTCCAAGCCCGGCTCCGTCGCTGGCCACCGTGTGTCCCCCATGGGTCAGGCCACTCCTGAGGCTCTGCTCCCTGGGACGCAGGTGACAGCTCACCTCTCTCAACCACCAGGAGCCTTGCTGGGATCACGCACAGAAAGGCACACCGTTGGTGCTCAAGCAAGATCCCTTCTGCAGCCACTCAACAGGCCTCCCGGGAGCCTGTGGGGTTGCCACCCACCAGCTTGAGGTTGGGGAGGGGGTGGCCCACGGTCCCCACCCCAAGAAGGTAGGAAGACTCCTCCAGAGAAAGATGGTCAGAGAAGGTTGCCGCACCTTTTGCAATTCTTCAAATTTGGGGTTATTCCGGGAAGTGGGGGGAAGGAACTTCCTCTTCTCTCCTGGAAACAGAGTGGGGCATGACACATGGATGGGGGCCTGAAGGTCAGCCCTGGAGCCAGCGTCTCGACCAAGAGGGGAGACTGGTCCTACAACTTCACACGCACACACACACACACACAAAGGCACACACATGTGCAGAAGGGCACTCAGACACACAGGCACACAAGTGCATTCACACACACACGTAGATACACAGTCACACATATGTACACATGCCATCACACACACACACGCCCTGACCACCAAACATCCCCAGAGACCTGGGCTTCCCAGACACGCCTCGTCCTCTGCACCCACTTCCTTAATCCAAGCGGTTCCTGCCTCCCCCAGGACACTCTTCCCCCTCACTTCTCTCATGAACACCAGCCCATCTTCAGACACCACAATATTCAAATTTGGGGAACATACGTAAACTCGAAAACTATTTCTTGTCTATCTGAAATTCACATTTAACTGGATATCCTGCATTTTATCTGACCCTCTTTCCACATACATAAGAAGGGGTCACAGACCAGTTAAGCCCAGATCCCTGGGCTCCAAGGGGCCGAGGCAGCGTTCAACCACGACTGCCAGGCTCCCTGGTGTGGGCAGGGCATTGAGGGCACCTGCTTCTCCACTGAGCCCCAAGACCTGGGTCAGCATCTCCTCTACGTTGAAGAACCATGGAACCCACAAATGGCAGGGCCCAGGCGGACCACTGAGGTCATCCAGTCTCAGTGGATGTGGGAGACACTGAGTCACCCCGGGGCTGGCTTTGCGCGCATCCACAGGACAGGACGCATCGCCTCTGTGTTCACGTCGCCCAGCTGGAGTCTTGCAGACATGCTGAAGACCTCTGAGTCCCACCCGGCCCGTGTATTCCTCACAGGAGGACAGGCTCCGGCAAAGGCCTGGTGGCAGGGGTGGGGCGGGGGTGGCGGTGCCTGAATGGCCGTGGCCCCTTCCTGGAGCATCCTTCCTGCCACTCTGAATCCCGCCATGTTCCAGCTCTGCCTGCCAGAATTGTATTTCCAGACCGACTATAAAACCAAAAATAAACACTTTTCCAAATCACGAAGCCCTGCCACCCTAACAGCAATTTTCCTCCTGATGCTTTCCAACCTGAAACCACTTATAAACCGAGAATGCCAGACAGTTAATGAAGTCAGCCCTGCGGCGCCGGGCTTGCGGCTCTGCAATGTCACCCTCTGTGCCTGCTTCCTCGTCTGTAAAAAGGAGGTGAGCGCGCCCACGATTACCACTCTTCAGAGTAACAGGTGAGATGCTGCATTTAAGACGAGCTCAGCTCAGCCCCCGCACAGAGGGGACCACATAGCAGTCAGCATCCTCAACACTGTCCCTGTTAACCTGGAGAAGCGGGGTTATGCGGGATCTGGGGATAACTCAGTGGAAGGTTCCAGAAGCAGGGGAGTCAAGTATAAAGCAGAAGGTAGAGGCAGGGGCTGGACAGAACTGGGTGTTCAGCGGACCACCTGGCAGCCAAGGCAGGGCCTGATACGGCCCGGGGGGCGTCTCAGGATGCCGGCCCTGCCGCTCTGCCCCACCTGGCCCGCACCTTGTGAGAGCTCTTCCTCGGCCGGTGGGTCCTCCTTCCCAGGGAGATGCAGCAGGTTGTAGAGGGACTCTGGCTCCATCGCTGCCTTGCTGGCCCTGGGGAGGCAGGGAACCAAGGACGTCACCCCCGAGTCACCCTAAACTCGAGGTCTGCTGTTTCCTCTAGACACCAGGAGGTACGGGGAGAGGCCGGGAGCTGGATGTGGGTGGACAAGTCACCGCACTTCCCAGGCAAGGGGCCAGGGTGCCTGCTGAGAGGGTCGCTGGGAGCCAGTGCTTGCGGGACGGCCCACAGAAACAGGCGGCGGCCGAGGTCAGAGCCTGTGTAGAGGCTTGGCGGGGAGAAGGGGTCCTCCTCGGTCGGGTGCGGAGCCGCCAGCCCACAGCCCCTCCTGCAGCACACAGGAACCTCCACCCACCCACCCTTACCCGGGCAGTAGGACCAAGGGGGCAATCCCCTGCTCAGAGCTTCTTGGATCCAGAAAACCCTCTGGATGACCTCAGGGGGCAAATCTCCTGGAGGGCCAGGGGCGGCAGTGTGGCGGTGATCATGTGACAGGTGATGTCTGCAGACCAGGAGTTCCTACCGGGGCCGCGGTGGGGGACAGGCCTGTCCTCTCTGGGCCCTGAGCCTGAGTCAGGGAGCACAGAGCAGCCCCCCAGCCTCTGGGTGAGTGGACATGGGACTGGGGTGCAGGATGGGCTCTCGGGGGTGTGGGCTGGTCCTGCCTGGCTCAAGTTCTGAGCGAGCGTCTCCACAGTGGGGCTTGTCATCCTGGCCTGTCAAGGGAGCTCAGGGGTCTCTCTGCTCACCGGGAAGGGCCAGAGTTTTCAGAGCCGGCCCTCCTCATCCTCGCTGCGGGGAGGGTGCCCGGCAGAGTCAGAGCCTCCTTCCTGCTCCCCTGGACTCACTTCCTCTCCTGCCGGGTGCGGCCCCGCCCACCACTTCCGCTCTGGCCCCCGGGCCTCCCATAGCGCTTTCAGCCCCAAACAAGACATCTGGGGCCGGGGGCCTCCTGCAACAGAAGCTGGTGGTCAGCTCCAGCCCCCGGGGAGGCCTGGCTGGAGTAGCAGGGCCCAGAGCTGCCGTAAGATGGAGGCACTCACAAGATGCTGTGACACGGGCAGCCAGCCTGGGCACTGTCTGCGGCTCCGTCCTGCCCTAAATCGTGGGGGTGTGGAGAGCACAGCCACTGGGCCGACTCCATCCCCCCGAATTCCCAAGCCTCCTTTTGGACGGGGTTCTGTTCAAAGGACAGGGCCAGAGGAGAGGCGGGAACTAGGCCTGGGGGAGGGGGAGAGGTCAGGAGATTGGGTTCCTGGTGGGCTCCTCCTCCTGTGTGACTTTGGGCAAACAACCTCCCCTCTCTGTTCCTGATGCTCCTTTACCGGGAGGGGCTGAACCTGATGGGCGCCAAAGGCAGCAAGTTTCCACAGAGCTGGGAGCTCCCTCCAGCCCTCAGCAGCCCTAGGGGCTGTCCCTTGTCAGACCTGGGCCTCCCTTTCTTCATTGGAAGACTTGGGGTGGCTGGTCTCCTTGGCTGAAGGTTAGGGGAGATGACAGGCTGGAAAGGGAAACTTTCCCTGGCTACACGAGAGCTGGGAGGGTGCCCTTCTGTCTGCCCGGGACTCTGGGCTGGGGGAGTGGCCGCCTCCAAGCCTAAGAGGCAGGGGGACCAGCTGGGCGCAGGGAGTGCTCCGCCCCGCATCGTCCCTGTGGGACCTCGGCTAAGACCGGGTTCTCCCGGCCTCGTTTCCACGAGGCCTCCCAGAGCCTCCCTCTCTGTGTGCTTGAGCTCAGGCTCAGAACCGAGGACTCACCTGGCTGCTTCCTCCATGCAGGGAAGTGCAGGCCACGGAGCTCAAGCGCTGGTGGTCCCTGGGTTCCAAAGCAAAGCCAGTTCCGGTGCCCTAGGTCGGCAGGGGCCGCCCGGGAGGCAGGGGCAAGCGGCTCACTTCCTCCGGGGCCTGTGGCTTCTGCAAAGCCATCCAGGCTGCGTCTGCAGGGCGCTTCCTCCTGGCGGGGCTGTAGAACCTGGTGCTCTGAAAGCCACCGCAAGCCCCTCCGGAAGGCTCTGCCCCTGGGCGTATGGGCCCACCCACACCTCCACGCTCCCCAGACGCCTCGCAGGCAGCTCAGAGCTTCCACTTCTTCTTTCTGTCCCTCTCCCCTCCCGGATATGCAAACCAAGCCAGTTTCTGAGGTCCCACGAGGCCCCAGCCCCTCCATCAGCAAGCTGTCAGAGCTGCCTCCAGGCTGTCCCTCCAGCTTCTTGTCCCCGCCTGGCCAGGGCCCACCTTGTCCTCTCGCCTGGACCACACAGGAGCCTCCTAGCTGGGAACACACTGCTCGCTCAAACCCCACCTCCTACCCCTGAGTTGTTCTCCACAAGCAACCAGAGGATCCCCTTCACATCTCAACTCACTTAAAACCCGCCAGCAGATCCAGTAACCCTTAAAATGAAATCCAGTCTTCCCGGCCCAGCCCAAGGTCCTCATGGGACCTGCCAGCTTGCTCTCCATTCTTATCTCCTGACCTCTCCCATCCTCACGCCCTCCCAGCCTCGACAACCCTTCTGTTGCCTGAAAGAGCCACCTACCTTCCTGCATTGGGGTGGTCACACTTACTGTGCCCTCTACCTAGCTTTTAAAATGGCTGAGTCTGCATCGTTTTCATCAGCTTAAGTGCCTCCTCCTTCAGGAAGCCTTCCGTAACTGCCTTATCTAAGAAGCAGATCCTCTCATGATCCCATACCACAGCCCCTTAAGGCTCCTGAGTCCTAGTGTCTAGAGCAATGCCTGGCACGAAGTGGGCTCATTGGATAAACATTGACGGCTGTCGTTGCCTAAGGGGATCAGGAAGTTTTTTCGAGGAGATGTGGGCTTTGATGGATGAATAAGAGTTTGCCAGTTGAAGAAAGATGGGTAAGAATGTTCCAGGTGGAGGGAACAGCCTGTGCAAAGGACTAGAGGAACACAAGAAGGCGAGGTCCCAGGACAGCGGGCGGACTCAAGCTGGTCTCTTGAGCTTGAGTCTTTACGAGCCAGGCTGAAATTGAGAGTTTCCATAGCAACAGGTGACAGCGCTGGATGACCAGAGACTAACCAGCCTTTCTCTGCTGACAGATGCTGCAGAAAAGGGGGCAGAGCACGTGGGAAGCAGGCGAGCAGGTAAGTGGGGCTGCTCATGAAAGGTCATGAAAATGACAAAAGGTATCACTGATGCTAGTATTTGCTGAGTGACTGATGATGAAGCAAGGATAATGGTCAGGGCTTTAATTTCACTAGGACCCAGCTTCGCAGGCAGATGCTCTTACATCCGTACATTACAGAAGAAGACACAGAGATGCATGGTCTAGTCTGCCGCTCTGTCCCACCTGTATGAGACTGGGGTTTGTCACAAAATGCAGTGAGAAAGAGGCTGTCACTCAATACGATTTTTAAAATTTGAATTTCATATAGAAAACTATATAATTATTTTATATAACTATATTAGAGTTATCTGTCATAGCTTGGACATCCCCGGTGTCTCAGGAGGTAAAGAATTCACTGCAGTGCAAAAGATACAGGTTCGATTCCTGGGTGGGGAAGATCCCCTGGAAGAGAGCATGGCAACCCACTCCAGTATTCTTGCCTGGAAAACCCCATGGACAGAGGAGCCTGGGGGGCTACAGTTCACAGGGTTGCAAAGAGTTGGATACAACTGAGCAACTCAGTATACATACACATCATAGCTTAATTTTCCTTAAATAATCCCATGGACAGAGGAGCCTGGCAGGCCACAGTCCACGGTGTCCTGAGAGTCGGACATGACTTAGCACTAAACGATGACCATGAACTATATAAAGGATGTAAATTACATTGCTGAATCTCAAGAAGGTTTGCTTGTTATTTTTTTTTTTTTGACATCTTACTACATTTGCTTTTTCTTTCACTTTTTTTCTGAACCATTTAAAAATAAATTCCAAGGAGGGATTGTGACATGTCATCTCCAAATATTTCAGAATTTATCTCCTAGAAACAAACATATTCTTCCATAGGACACTCTAGAGAATTAACACTGAAATAGTAATATTTTCATTCACACTCAAATTTCCCCAAATGTTATTATGCTGTTTACAGGGGTTTTGTTTGTATGATTTTTACTCCAAGATCCACTTGGAATCATAGGTTTCTCTTGGTTGCACTCAGCCGTCATGTCTTGTCAGGCTTTTAATCTGGAACAGTCTTCTATAACACGAATATTTTTAAAGCACCCAGGTTGGTTGTCTTGTAGAATGCTAATTTCACCATCTCTGTCATTTCCTGGTCTGCTTCTACTGACTGATTCTTCTTCTGGTTAGGGTTCACATTTTTCTGCCCTGTAATTCTAGTCATTTTTTAAACTGAATGCTAGATATCAAGGATTTTACGTTATTGGGCAAGTTTTGTTTCGTTCCTTTGAAGAGTGTTGGCGTTCCTTTGAAGAGTCGCTCAGTCGTGTCTGACTCTTTGTGACCCCGTGGACTGCAGCACGCCGGACTTCCCTGTCCTTCACTATCTCCCAGAGCTTGCTCAAACTCATGCCTATTGAGTCGGTAAGGCCATCCAACCATCTCATCCTCTGTCACCCCCTTCTCCTCCTGCCCTCTTCTTTCCCAGCATCAGGGTCTTTTTCAATGAGTCAGTTCTTCGCATCAGGTGGCCAAAGTATTGAAGCTTCAGCTTCAGCATCAGTCCTTCCAACGAATATTCAGTGTTGATTTCCTTTAGGATGGACTGGTTTGATCTTGCTGTCCAAGGGACTCTCAAGAGTCTTCCCTGGCACCGTGGTTTGAAAGAAGTTTTCTGGCAGGCAGTTAATTGTGAATTACTCTGATACTTTTAAATTGCTTTTAACCTTGACCTCCTCAAACTCTGAGCTCTGTCTCCTCAACTCTGTGAGACCACTGAGCTCGCTTTAAGTTGCACCCCAGTCCAGGACTCACGTCCAGGCAGGGAGCATAGGTGATGGTAGGGTTCACCTCATTTGTGTCCCTTTTATTAAGGTTCACAGACCTGCCTTGCCTCTATTCTAATGTCGAAAATAGTGGTTTCCTACATTTTTCCCAGTTTTCCAGTTATTTCTGCTGGAAAGGTAACTCTAAACATAGAAATCCTTCTCCCATGAGATACTTAATTAGAAAGAAGAGGTACATTTTCAGTGGACAAACATGATCAACATCAGTTTAACTAAATAATTAAAATAAATTAATATACTGAGAAATGGGAGGGATCCAGGCATTATGTCTCCCGAGAAGATGCACTGAGAAGAACACCTGGCTTCTGCCAAAAATGCAGAACCCGAATCTCTTTTTTTTTTTCTTTTTTTTCTTTTTCTTTTTTTAAACTTTATACAATTGTATTAGTTTTGCCAAATATCAAAATGAATCCGCCACAGGTATACATGTCATGAGGGAAACATCAGACAAAGGCACGTTGAGAGACATTCCAGGCGGTAACTGACCTGCATTCTTCTCCATCAACGTCACGAAGGGTAAAGAAAGACTGAAGAATTGCTCCAGATTAAAGGAGGCTGCAGAGATGTGACAAGATGTCAGTGCATTTCTTTGGGTAAAAGGACATTACTGGGACAGCTGGAGAAATAGAATTTAGGCCGGTGGGTTAGATAATGCTATTGTATCAATGTCGTTTCCGGTAATGACACTTGTACTGAAATTACGGAAGAGAATGTTTTGGTTTTTAGAAAACATACCTCAACATACTTAGAAATAGAAGGGCATAATATATGGGACTTATTCTCAAGGATTCAGGAAAGAGATAATTATCTAGATAGATAGACAGATGCTTGATATCCACATGACCGACCAACATCTAAATATCTGCATTTATATCTATATTGAGAAGGTAGAAAGGATAAAGCAAATATGGTAAAACGTTCATGTTTATGGGGATCAGGATAAATATAGGAATTCCTTATACCATTGCAACGATTTATTCTAGGTCTGAAATTCAGTTCAGTTCAGTTCAGTCACTCAGTTGTGTCCGACCCTTTGCGACCCCATGGACTGCAGCACGCCAGGCCTCCCTCCCTGTCCGTCACCAACTCCTGGAGTTTACTCAAACTCATGTCCATTGAGTCAGTGATGCCATGCAACCATCTCATCCTCTGTTGTCCCCTTCTCCTCCCACCTTCAATCTTTCCCAGCATCAGGGTCTTTCCAAATGAATCAGTTCTTCGCATCAGGTGGTCAAAGGATTGAAGTTTCAGCTTCAGCATCAGTCCTTCCAATGAATATTCAGGACTGATTTCCTTTAGGATGGACTGGTCCGATCTCCTTGAAGTCCAAGGGACTCTCTGAAATTATGTAAGCACAAAATGTTAAATGAGGGACTTCCCTGGTGGCCCAGTGGTTGACTCTGCTCTCCCTTTGCAGATAGCACAGGTTGCATCCCTTGTCAGAGAACTTAAGATCCCACATGCACATGGCAAGGCCACATGGCAAGATGGGGAAACAATGGAAACAGTGTCAGACTTTATATTTTTGGGCTCCAAAATCACTGCAGATGGTGACTGCAGCCATAAAATTAAAAGACGCTTACTGCTTGGAAGAAAAGCTATGCCCAACCTAGACAGTATATTAAAAAGCAGAGACATGACTTTTCCAACAAAGGTCCGTCTAGTCAATGCTATGGTTTTTCCAGTGGTCATGTATGGATGTGAGAGTTGGACTATAAAGAAAGCTGAGCGCCAAAGAATTGATGCTTTTGAACTGTGGTGTTGGAGAGAACTCTTGAGAGTCCCTTGGACTGCAAGGAGATCCAACCAGTCCATTCTAAAGGAGATCAGTCCCGAATATTCATTGGAAGGACTGATGCTGAAGCTGAAACTTCAATCCTTTGACCACCTGATGCGAAGAACTGATTCATCTGAAAAGACCCTGAGGCTGGGAAAGATTGGAGATGGGAGGAGAAGGGGACAACAGAGGATGAGATGGTTGGATGGCATCACCGACTCAATGGACATCAGTTTGAGTGAACTCCGGGAGTCAGTGATGGACAGGAGGCCTGGCGTGCTGTGGTTCATAGGGTTCCAAAGAGTTGGACACGACTGAGCGACTGAACTGAACTGATACGTTCTGATGGTCACCTGTCCACTGTGTGGACAGGCTATCAGGCAGCTCCTGGGCCCCGTGAAGCGTCCCATCGTTCTTTTCGTGCTCCTTCTGGCCGTCTGGCGCAATGCCGGTGCATTTAAACAACCTTGAAGTTAGTATTGATTGAGGGCCCACTGTGTGCCAAGCTGAGTCCTGAGGATGCAGCAGGGAGCAGGGTAGACACCAGCCCTGCCTCGGGAGCTGAAGTGTGGATGGGTGTGCAGCTGTGGGAGGAAACGTGATGTGGGAGGAGATCCTGAACTGTATTCTACATATGCAGAAAATCAGCATCCTGCACACGTGTTAGGGAAGGCGCGCCTATGTCAGCAAGGGAGCTGTGGGCTTAAACGTACAATGTGACTTCAAAGTTTCACTTTACAAGACCCTATCTGGTTGTCCTCAGCCCATTGCTGGGCCGAGCCATGGGGCCCTCCCAGGTCCACAGAGATGGGGGACATGGGCCAAATCCCTCTGCCTCCAAAGTCTCCCACCCCTCCTGCATCTTTCTAGTACATCACGGCCTTATTTTCCGCCCAGAACTTGCCCTGTCTGCACTGACTTTGCCCACTCCACCCTAGCTGCACACCTTTCCACACTTCAGCTCCCGAGGCAGGGCTGGTGTCTACCCTGCTCCCTGCTGCATCCTCAGGACTGAGCTTGGCACACAGTAGGCCCTCAATAAGTACTGAGTAAATAAGGTTCTTTATCGGCTCTTCCCTGTAGCTCAGACGGTAAAGAATCTGCCTGCAATGAAGAAGACCCAGGTTCGATCCCTGGGTCGGAAAGATCCTCTGGAGAAGGGCATGGCAACTCACTCCAGTATTCCTGCCTGGAGAATCCCATGGACAGAGGAGCCTGGCGGGCCACAGTCTGTGGGGTTGCGGAGAGTCAGACACGACTGAGCGACTAACGCTGCTGCTACTAAATATGGTTCAGGCTTCCCAGGTGGGGCCAGTGGTAAAGAACCCACCTGCCAGGGCAGGAGACGCGGGCTCGATCCCTGGGTTGGGAGATCCCCTGGAGGGGTGTGGCAACCCACTCCAGTATTCTTGCCTGGAGAATCGCATGGACAGAGGTGCCTGGAGGGCTACAGTCTAGAGGGTCATAGAGTTGGACATGACAGGAGCAACAGCATGCACTCACACTCACGTGAACACAGTTGAAATCCCTATTGTGCTGAGCCTGTGGAGGGCCCCACATCCCACCCCAGGGCAAGGGCTAACCCTGGCCGCTAGTGAGGGAAACAAGGATTCATTGAATCAAATTATGCCCACAGGAGCAGATTTCCACTTGAAACGAAACCACACAGAATCTGAGCTTCCCAAGCATAAGATGCTGTCCTTGCAGAAGGAACCATCCCCGCCCCTGCAGTGTGCATGACCCGAGCTTGTCAGCCTGGGAAAGGCTTAAACCAGATGACCTCAGGAGGTCCCTTCCTGCTCTGAGTTCTCAGGGTACTACACATTCTGCTGAGGTCAGGTGGCCATGCAATGTCATGGTTCCCCAAAGACTGACCACAAGGCAGAGACCCTGATGGGAACAGAGGTCCTGCCCCCAACACCCAGCAACAGCCCCGTGGGGAAGGATGGCTGGATGTGGAGGCTTTCCACTGATGCCATGGGGCCAGCCGGAAAGAAGGGGGAGAGAACTCAGAAAAGACGCCAACCAGAGCGAGCCCACCCCTACTCCAGGCGGACCCGAGGAACTCCATCCTTTTCCAGGAGTGCTCACTGCCTCTCCCCAGACAGCGTTTCACCTCGCCCAGCCACACCCTAGGCCCCTCCGTCACTGTGCTTGCTTCTCCCTGGGAATGATCCACTCACTTGTCTCTCTCTCTCCATGGCTGTTGTCCCTGGCCACTTGGACAAGCCTTTGAGGAATGTCCCCGGAATAAGACCAACCAGAAGACCCCTCCTGGGAGATAGGGCACCGTTGCTGGCCTGAAGAACTGTTGCAGGACGAAGCTTTAGCCTCATCAGTATTAATAGATAATCCCATCCAAGAAAACCACCAGAAAGACAGGAGCTGGCGAGTCACAGCAGGTTTCTCACGCTCAGCACCGGTGGACCTTTTGAGCTGGGGGAGCCTTCCTGTGTGTCCTGGCTTGCTGACCAGCCCCCTGGGACCACAGCCACCACCTGCACCTCCCCACCTCCTCCCGTTCCACAACCCAAACTGGGCGCTCTTGTTGCCAAGTGTGAGGGCTGGGGTGGCGGAGAGCCACCCTCATCAGTATTTTAAGGAACGGAGCAGTAAATATGGCGACAGTCGGGGGCTTGCTTCCGTGGCAGAGAATCCGCCTGCCAACGCAGAAGACGTGGGTTCGATCCCTGGGTTGGGAAGGTTGCCCTGCAGAAGGAAATGGCAGCCCATTCCAGGATTCTTTCTGGGAAAATCCCGTGGTCAGAGGAGCCCGGTGGGGTGCTGGTCCACGTGGTCACAAAGAGTTGGACACATCTGAGCGACTGAGCACACGTGCCCTCTGGAAGACTGTGGGTCCGTGACCTCGCCAGCAGTCACGTGGGAACAAAGCCAAGCGTGAGCTCAGGGCTTTCTCCAAAGCCCCGGGTCTTTCCCGCAAGTTTGTCCTTTTCAGCATGTTTAAATAGTGCTGTTGCCTCACCCCCAGGCTAGCCGCACGTTCACAGTCCCCGTTTTAATTCTACGTGGAGAAAAGTTTGATATACCTGAAGTGTCCCACGACTTCTGTGGGGGAGGGTTGATAGCAAGGCCAGCGTGGAACCCCAAAGATCTGGCCCCGTCAGGGGTCACCTCAGGGTCCCTGGCCCCAAAGGGTAGGGAGGGGACCAGGGCCCTGTAGCAGCTCATGCCACTGGCCACTGGCATCTCTCGCTCGGGTTTGGAACCAGGCGCCTGGGCAGACTCGCCCGCTCCGTTCAGTAGTGTGACTCAGCCGCTATGAGCCGCCAGCCTCTGCTCCCACCCAGGAAATCCTCGGTGCAGCGCCCCCTCCCTGGGGACCCTTCCCCCCAGGATGCAAGCTGTCTCCTCCCTCGTCCATCAGCAGCCCCGCGGGAAGCAGGGCTGCCCTGGCGTCATGGGGCCAGCGCCGAGCACAGGGTGGCCCAGGCATGGTGGCTAAAGGCACGAAAGAAAGCCTGGCATGCAGACAGTGGCAGTGGCCTTTATTGGGATAAACCACCGCACACTGTCCAGAAAGCCGGCTCCCACCGTCCACCCGCGGGTCAGGTAACAACACAGCCAGGGTCGCAGTGGCTTTTATTTAATACCCAGAAATCCAAAGTAAACACTGCTTAAAACAAATCAAGGACACGAAGATACTGGCACACAAATTGGGCAAGAGAATTTGGCTGCTTTAAAACAACACAGCTCTTGTGTCACATCCAGTTAGGACCTCAGGGCACGTGGGGCTCTGGGCTCAGCACTTTGTGATGCCGTGTTCGAGGGGGAACCAGAGCTGCAAGCAGGCGACCCAAAACCAGGGGAGGGGAGGGCGTTCAAAGACAGGCCACCAGAACAGTAAGAGGAGGCATGTCATGACCTATACCCATCACTGCATGGCTACCGATGACCCTGTCTTCACTTACTTCCTGTGGATGAAGGTCCCTCTTCGGGGCAAAGGTGGGGAGGTCATTCACTACAAATGGGAATCAGTGGAGGAGGACAGGTTCTAGAACTTTCCCGAGTTAAGGACTAAGAGGGAAGCTTTGCATTCCAAGGAGCTCCCAGCAAGTGTCAGAACAAAGTTGCTTCTGTTGCCACAGTTACCCCAGAAGATGCTGCAGCATGTGGGCCTCCGCAGCGGGGAGGTCCCCGGCCCCGACACTCGTGTCCTGACAGCTGTTGTCCCCGAGCCACCAGGGATGATGGGCGGATCCCGAGAGGAGGAATCTAGCCACTGCAGATGTCACCCTGGCTTTGGCCTCAAAACTGCTTCCCAGCCCTCACCACACATGCGCTTTCAATTCTGGTTCCGTCCAGACAGCAAAGGGAGGAAAGTGATGCACACGGCCCGAGGGGTCCTGCACAGGTGGGCAGAAGGCACACCCACGCCTTCGCGCCAGTTTGAGAAAAAGTAATTTGGAGACCAGGGCTTTAAAGAGTCAGCATTATGAGATAAAAGTGCCTGTCTATAGTTTTCCCATATATTTATCATTCCTGTTACTCTCCTGCTTGAAACACAAGTGGGCTTGAAGTGGGCTCACTGCCCTGGGAGCTGAACCCCACCACCACCTCCCTCCCTAGAAGAACCAATGCCCCTCACCCCGACCTTCAGGACGTGGAACAGGCCGGGGGAGCTGCCCACCTGGGCTGAAGACCCCAGGCTGCTTTCCAAACCCAGGCCTCCCCTCCTTCACCCCCACTCCCACCCCTACCCCCGCAGGTCCCCAGGAACTGGCAGCGCCCCACCAGGCCCACGAGTGCCCACAGCAGGTGGAGGGGCCTCGCCTCCCTGGCACCGTGGTTCCACGCGTGTAATGAAGGCAGCACAGAATGTTCCAGCCTCAGCAATTTTGTCAACGTGGATCTTTAATGTCACCGCCTCCCGCAGGAGATGCTGTAATGCCGTTTTAATTATTTCTTTCCCCTGATGGGTAACCTCCTCCATCACATTGGCTATTCTGAACCCAGCCCCAGGCTGGCAGCCGCCCGAGCCCAGGCAGAACAGGCAGCTGTTCTTTAAGTCCTGAGCACTGGTACGTGATGTAATATTAACGACGTGCTCAACAGCTCTGACCTACAGCGGGAAGGCGAATATCACAGAAGAGAAAGGCCCATGTTGCTGGGGTGCTGAGCAAACTCGGGGGTCCAGATGTCATGAAAACCCCGGCTCCTCAGGGAGGTGGGGGTGGGGGTGACCTAGCGGAAGACCCGCCTGAGACCCAGCCTAGGGGTGCCCCTTTCTCTCCCGAGATGAGTCAGGCGAGGGGTGAAGGGCAGACAAATGAGGGATCACATTTCCTTCGACAGGGCGCCCCAAGGATGCCACAGGCTGCAGAAAGCTGGGGCTCGCGGAGGACAGAGGTGAACACTTCGCCTTCCCTCTTACGGCTGAGCTGTGCCCCACCCCCGACCCCACATATTGAAGTCCTAACCCCCAGGACCTCAGCAGGTGACGGTATTTAGGGACAGGGGTCTTCACAGAGGTAATTAAGGTACTGTGAGGTCATTAGGGTCCACCCCAATCCGTTCTGCCTGGTGTCCTTATAAGAGATGAGACACAGACTCACAGACGGGGGAGAAGCGTAGGAAGCGAGGGAAGACAGTGCCCGTCTACAAGCCCAGGAGGCTCCGAAGGCACCAGCTCCGCTGATACCACCATCTCGACTTCCAGCCTCTGGAACTGAGACAATAAACGTCCGTGCTCTAACTCACCCCCCAACCCGTGGCACTCTGTTACGGCAGCCCCTGCAAACTGAAACACCCTGCTTTCCAAAGGTTTTTGGAAAGGCATCCATCCTCAAAGAGGGCCTCTGGGATTGGAGACTTCCCAGCAAAGCTGTCTCCAGCTGCCTTTTAGAGCCAGCTCCAACACAGCCCACTCAGCCGCAGCAAGAGATGAAGAAACGCCTCAGAAACCCTTCCTCCCACGGACCGTGGCCGCTGGGTCCACTGGGTCCCAGATGTCTGCGCGAAAGCGAAATGCAAGCCACACAGAGCAGACAAGGAGTAAGGATGCGAGTGGACACTCCGGTCACAGCTGAGGCTTCCAAGAGGTCGGAGGGAATTTTTTTTTCAAACTGAAAAATGCTTTTTTTTTTGTAAAAAGGCCTGGCTGCCCAGGAGAGTCCTGCCCAGGAGATGCCACCAGGGGAGCCGAGCCATCGCCCTGCTGCAAGGCTGCAGCGTGTTTCTGATGACTTGTGATCACTGACGGCTGTCAGCTGGAAGGCCAGGCACCCCGCCCCCGCCTCCCAGGGGCTGAGGGTCGGGGTTCCGGTTTTTTTTTTCTTTTCCATCTTTTGATCAACAATTGACTTGGCCCCTGTGGCCCCCCAGGTGAGGCGAGGCTGCAAACTCGCAGAGCACTGGTGTGGGGAACCTGCATTTCTAAGGATGCCGCCCGCTGTGGAATTACAAGGAAAGGAGGTGAAGAGAATCTACCAGAAAAAAAAGTGGGGTGGGGTGGGGAGCAACCACGGGCTGGGAGGGGAGGCCAGGGCACCTCCCGAAGCACGGTCCCCGCTGAGGTCACTGGCTCCACGCTGTCACTCCAGGTGCTTGTACTTGGTGAACAGGTTGTAAAGAACCCGCAGGGTGGATTTGAGATCCAGGTTTACCACATCTGCAGAAGGAAAACAGAGAAACCACTGTGGGTGAGAGAAGCTGCCCCAAGTCCTGGTGCCAGCACCTGGGAGATGCGGGGACACCCTCTACGTCCCCCGCAGAGCACTCTTGCTGTCCCCGCCACTCGCAGGCCACTTCCCGAGCCCCCAGGCCGCCACCCCGTGGGATGAGCACTGGAATGGCGAGGATTCTCCTTCATCCCTTCCAGGAAGGGCCCAGACAAGTCTGCGTGGTACGGGGTCTAGGACAGCCAAGGACACGTACTGGGGACGGCGGGCCATCCTGCGGGCCTCCTGGGGCAGGGCAGGCGGGAGCCATGGTCCTACCCCCTCGACGTCAGGACCAAGGGGTGGCCCAGGAAGTCCAAGCACCTAGTTTGGTGGGAAGGGGCCCTGTCCCCCTGGGGGTTGAGGCGCCTGGTTCTGCTCCTCCCTTGCTCTCTGAGCTCCGACAAGGGCTTGGGGAGGGCTGCGGTCATGGGTCACGGGACAGAGTTCCTGTCCTCGGATGGGTGTTCGGCAGTGACCGCTGAGCCTCCCAGGGGGCATGGGTGGCGGGTAATGAGAACACCCCACCCAGGATTCACGCTGTTACTGTCGGGCGGGGATCCAGGAGCACTGGCGTCACCTGCAAACCTGTTATAATCGGGACCTGGAGGGCCCGTTCCACAGCCCCTGAGTTGGAAGATGCTTTGAGAAGCACCCCCTCCACCCCACTCACCCACCCCAGGGCTTCAGTTGTCCGCTCAAGTTAAGAGACTCCTGGTAGAGGTCATTTAACACAGGAGGCGGGTGCGGCAGCGAGGAGGCCTCTCGCTGGGGATCTGCTGGCCTCCACTGCCACTCAGACCTCACAGGCCAAGATCGAGCCACGGCCCTGCTCACAGGCACCACTGGGCCATCAGGACAGTGACCCGACAGGCATCAAACTGCAGCCAACCTTAAATATCGTCTCAAGACATGAAGCAGCATCTCAGTCTGAGCAAGGGCATCTGGTGAGGCAATCGAACCCTGAGCCGGTGGGGCAGAGGCCGCATCCTCCAAGTCAAGTGGTTGCTGAAGAACTGGCCTTGGTGGCTTCACCAGCACAGGACTCTAGGTCCCCGAAGCCTCGAGGGCAACAGGGAGCTGGGGTCGGCAGAGCCTGGCCTTTGAGCCACACACTCGGGGCCTGATGGGAGAGACACGGCCGGTCACCCAGCCCCTCAAAGACCTGGGTTACCTTCGGGGCGAGCCTTGGGCTTCTTAAGGCCTCCGTCCAGCATCAGCTCAAAGGCAAACGACACGTTGTGGACCTGCCAAGGAAGCCAGAGTTAGCGTCGGGGCTGCAACTGGTCCCAAGCCTGCCCACTGCCCCCCATCTCCACCAATTTTCTTCTAAGGGGATGGAAGCAAGCATGGACAGGGGAACCTTTGGAATAACTCGGCCCACAAGGACCAGGGGTGCCCAGGGCAGGACAGAGGGTGGGGAGAGGGAGGAGGAGGGAGTCTGCGGAGCACAACACACACCCGCCAGGTGGGCCTCACTCCCCTTCCCAGGGGATTGGGAGACGCAGGAAGGAGTGGGGGTCCCCAGGCTCCGACACGCCCTCATGAAGACAAGTGACGGCAGCTTCTTTTCACAACTGAGGAACTGAGGCTCAGAAAGGGCGAGTCACCTCCCGAAGGCGCCCGGCCCTGGGCCCTGTCCCCAGCACACAGCAGTCACCTGCTGTCTGTCAGAAGGGCCTCGAGCCAGCTGAGCATGATGGCGTGCCCTCGGCAGGGGTATATCGGTAGCCCTGACCCAGAGCAGGTGCCGTGGACCCTGCTGGACCTGAAGTCAGGCCCCTGGTGGATGCTGCACAGCCTGGTCCTGACCCTCGACCTGCTCGATGCCCCGGAAACGTAGGCACATCTGCATTCAGCCCCCAAGGATGCTCGCAGTTTGCTCACTTCTGTTAATGGCTGCTGCAGAGGTTAGACACAGAGCCATCTCTGCTGAGTTTCAAGTCCACCTGAACCACGGAGATACTGGTGAGCAACCAAATCACAGCCAGCCAGATGTCTGCATCGAGTGAAGGCTGGTGGGGGCTGGGGGAAGGAGGAGGGCAGGGAAACCAAAAAGTAAAATAAATCACAGATGTCAGAGCTGGAAAGGACTTTAGGGCTCTCCTGTCATCAAACACCCTTTAAACAGCAACAGTTTCATGATTTCCCTGCCAATGAATCAGAAACACCACAAGTTTGCCTGCAAAGTGGTTTAATGATTAACCAGGAAAAAGACACTTGGCAAAATATTCCTCCGTTAGTCAAGACCACGAGAGCTCGGGGCACAGCAGAGAAGCTTCCAGGCCACGGAGGCACTGGGTGGGCAGCACTCAGAGACGCAGAGAAGGCCACCGTCCGCTGAGTATCAAACAGGAGCCCGGCCCTGGCATGGGGGACACGCCCCAGAGTGGGTGCAGGACACACACCCAGACCTGGGTGAGCTGCAAGTGACCTGAGGCTCGCGGGCCACGCCGAGGGGAGACAGGACGCAGGCTGTCAGAGTCCCACCTGCAGGGCCCGGAGCCAGCCCGGAGAGAGGGCTGAACCCAGCTGGGCCTTGGAGCAGGGACACGCAAGGGAGATGACCAGAGGGTCTTAATCTCCCACTTCCCAAAGGAGGTCCTGGGTGAGATGGGTGAGACCATCTATCATCTGTGCTGAGAAAGTCCCTAAGCTCCGAGAGGTGGGGCCGGGCTTCAGCCCACACAAGTCTGGATTGGAACCTGTGCCCTGCCTCTGGGAGCATCCTGCCTCTTCCACCATCCTCTGAGATCCGGATCCCTGAGTCATACACACAACAGGTTCGGAGTCGAGACAGAGCCAGGACGGCCAAGAGGGAGAAAGAGGGTAACGGTCGGGTTAGACCATCAGCCCAACGTGGGAACAGACGTCTTCCGTGGCCCCCAGGCTGGCAGGATGCACCCCCATCACGGGTGTGGAGCATGGTCAAGTCCACGAGGCCCCTCCCTGCCCCAGGGAAAGACTGGCTGGCAGGGGGATGGCGTTGTGGGAGGCGGGGAGCGGCAGGGGTCGGGCGAGCATCCTTTCAAGGCCCACCTCTCTGCAGCTGCTCGGCCCGACCAGTGATAGGTTTTGAGCAAGACTTTCCTCTGCTTTCTTCTCCGTCCGAGGAAACCAGCAGACAGGAAGCTGCCCCTTCCCCTTCCGTTCTCTTGCAGACCCAAGCCTCAACCCCACAACCTCGCTGCCCCTGCAGAGAAGCACCCCCGGAGCCTGGCTCCACGGACCTGGCACAGAGAAGAGCAGACACCTCCTGACAAGACGTGGGGCCAGTACCTTGACTGTGATCCCCAAGAGTGAGACCCCACCCCAGGCCACACTCTGAACCCCAAAGCCCCCCACTGCTCCCAGGAGGCAGTCCACGGCCGGACCCCCAAAGTGCTTTCTCTCTGTGCTGCAAAGGAGTTTCAAAAAACCAGGTGGGGAGAGAGAAGGGCAGAGGGTCCCAGAAAGGAATAGGGTCTCTTGGTTCCGCCCCTGCTGATGATCCATCCGCACCCCGAGGACCCCTTTCCTCCCTGGGGACAGGGACTCCGATGAGGAAGCAAATGGGAAAGCACCCTGAAACTGCAAAGCCCTTTCTGGGATTTGTTTCCAGGAAAAACCTTCAAGTCTCCAGAACACAGGCCACCCCCCCAGAGAGAGAGGGACACTGTGGAATCTTCCAAAAGATGACCACAGGCCCAAGGTACCCAGCAAAGTGACCAGCACAGAGCAAGGCTCAATGGTGGGGCTCAAACAAGAAGCGTGGGTGGCACCCACACCTCTGAGATGGCTCGATGGGGCTGCTCAGTTGTTTGCAGGAACCTCAGGGTCGGAGACGTCCCATCTCATCTTTCTAAACTCCAGTGTGATCGTTTAAAAGCACGCGCCCACGATGCATCTCGGATTTTGCTCACTGATCTGTCTCCCATCACTGCTACAAGGACTCTCAGTGCCTGGCAGAGTCTGGGGTCCCGAGGATGCTTCGAGAGGGTCTCTCAGCGTGTGTCACCACTGCCCGGCCACACTGGGGACGAGGTGCCCGGCCCCAGCCAGAAGCGGGTTCAGGTCGGTGTAGCAGGGAAAGGCCATCATCTGCGAGGTGGTTGGAGGACCTGGAGGTTAGGAAGCCCCATGGCTAACGAGGAACCTCCCAGTGGTACCATGAGGCCATCACTCGTGGGGAGGAAGGCAGAGAATCCAGGGGTGGGGCTGGGGGCTAACACGGCTGGAGAAAGACCCTCCAGAACAACGGCTTCCAGCCAGGAGAGCTCTGGAGGCCACGAGGCCACCACTGGACTCTACAAGCATTGATGGTCTCACACCATGCGGGATGCTGTCCCCGACAGCAGCTACCCGCCTCCCGCTCAGAGGTGAAGGTGGACCGAATAGGCCTTGAGCCTCCCAGGCCAGAGGGTGATGGACAGAGACTCGTCTCATCTCAGAGAGAAGAAGGCCGGGGCTGGGAGGTGCCACCCCTGCTACTGCGCAGAGCCTGTCCCGGAAAGAAGCCCAGCTCCAGTCGGCCTGGCTGACTTCACCCTTCTCACCAGCCTTCGTGCTCGTTTTTGTTCAGCTCTTTGTTCAGCCTCATGAACAAAGAAAAGATCTCTCCAGAACAATGCTTCTGGAAACTTCCTTGGTGGTTCAGTGGCTAAGACTTCTGGGAACCTCCCTGGCGGTTCAATGGTTAAGACTTTGCCTACCAGCGCAGGGGACATGGGTTCAAAAGATCCCATATGCTTTGCAGCCAAAAAAATCAACACATCAAACAGAAGCAATATTGTAACACATTCCATAAGGACTTTAGAAATGGTTCAGGTCAAAAAACAAACAGAAATCCTTCTGCAGCCGGCCACATGGGCAGGAAATGCAAGATGAACTCCATGACCAAGCTGTCTGTCTTCCTGCCTCCTGACCTGCCCCATGAAGCCCCGAGCACCCCCTCACCCACTCTGTGCACCGAGGAGGGGAATGTGCCAGAACCTCGCTGATCTGCTCTGATCCATCTCAGCAGGCCAGACGGCAGCGACATTTGGCCGCGAGCAAGCCGCCCTCGCGATGCCAGAAGCAGGCTGATTGGTAAACACTGGCCCGGCTTCCGGATGCATCTCTGGCTGCCGCGCCCGCTCGCCTCGTCTGCCTCCCTGACTCACGGGTCTAGCACTTTGGGAAAATAAAATGACAGATGCTCTCGAGTTCAAGCCATACGGTGAGTCCACAAGCCAGGTTTCTAAAGGTGAGGACTAAACACTGCTGGGATGGCTGGGCCTGTGGAAGCCCTTGGCAGGAGGCAAACACCCGGTCACAAGAGTGTCCCAAATGTGAAGGCCATGCCCTTTGACCCAAACAATCCTCTTTGAGGATTTTCCTAGAAAACAATCCACAGGAATGGAAACATATATTTACATTTACATATTCATGATCGTGGCATCCAGTCCCATCACTTCATGGCAAATAGATGGGGAAAAAGTAGAAACAATAAGAGATTTTATTTTCTTGGGTTCCAAAATCGCTGTGGATGGTGACTGCACAGCCATGAAATTAAAAGGCACTTGCTCCTTGGAAAGAAAGCTATGACCAACCTAGACAGCATATTAGAAAGCAGAGACATCATTGTGCCAACAAAGGTCCATGTAGTCAAAGCTACGGTTTTTCCACGTATGGATGTGAGAGTTGGACCATAAGGAAGGCAGCTGCTGCTAAGTCGCTTCAGTTGTGTCTGACCCAGTGCAACCCCATAGACGGCAGCCCATCAGGCTCCTCCGTCCCTGGGATTCTCCAGGCAAGAACACTGGAGTGGGTTGTCATTTCCTTCTCCAAGGAAGGCTGAATGCCAAAGAATTGATGTTTTTTTCTCCAACTGAGGTGTTGGAGAAGACTCTTCAGAGTCCTTTGGACAGCAAGGAGATCAAACCAGTCAATTCTAAAGGAAATCAATCCTGAATATTCATTGGAAGGACTAATGCTTATGCTGAAGCTGAAGCTCCAATACTTTGGTCACCTGATGTGAAGAGCCGACTCATTTGAAAAGACCCTGATGCTGGGAAAGATTGAGGGCAGGAGGAGAAGTGGGCAGCAGAGGATGAGATGGTTGGATGGCATCACCGACTCAATGAATATGAGCTTGGGCAAGCTCTGGGAGTTAGTGAAGGACAGGGAAGCCTGGCATGTTGCAGTCCATGGGGGTCAAACATTCGGACATGACTTAGCGACCGGACAACAATATATTCACAAGGATACCTTATTGTTTTAATAGCCAAAAAGAAACAAATGAACTGCCCTAGAGTGGAAAACAGGGAGACTGGCATCAGAGCCGCTCCATGGACATTGTGCAGCCACTGAAGATGGCGTCTAGGAAGCTCATGAAGCAGCAGGCAGACCACGAGGCACAAACAGGGGAAGGATTTGCAACTCTACTGACATTCGGCCACAATTATGAAGACCAGCATCGTCCCAGGGAAAGAGTCCAACGAGAACGTGGCACACGTCCCCTGGATGCGTTAGGCACTACCCACAGGGCTCCTTCCTTTCCTGAGGGTCACATGTCATCACCACACCATTTTCTAGGCAGGCTGGACTTCACAAAGAGCGGCCCAGGGATTCTACACTGCTCACTGGGATGCGCGTGTCCCGGGCCACTCCCAGGATGGAGACCGCGCACACACGTACCTTCTGATCGAAGCTGTCGGGGGTCAGGTAGAAGTTGTGCAGGGGTACGAAGTAATCTTCCAGGAGCCCCATGAGCAGCACCAGGTACACGCCGTCTGCAAACTACAGAGGAACACACGTCATGTTCTGGGCCGTGCACGGAGTCAGCAAAGGCTCTGCAGCCCCTCAAACGGAGGAAAAGTGCTTTAGAGTTAAAAAAAAAATCCATCTCTTGTTGAGGAACTCGAGCCTGCAGTCAGGTGAAGGGCCAGGGTGCAAAGCGGGCACTTGAGACTGTAAGTGATCACACGAAGTGTGGCCAAGTGGGGGGACCAGACCACTGACCTTGGGGATAACGCTGGGTCCCACCTCTCTGGGTTGTCGTGGGGACCCTGTGAGGAGGGGGGCAGGGAGCACCGGACACGCAGGGAGTGTTCCACCTGTGTCAGCAGTGGGCACAGTTAATCCACAGCCTGCAGGGTGCCCTAGGCTTTGGTTTGGGGTTTGCTGCCCTGTTCTGCTTGCTCACTTGGTAAGCTGCCTGGGTGCCTTCTTCTAGAGGCATTCACAGTGGGACAAGACTTTCCCATGCCCTGTGATGGAGGGCTTTTGTGTGCACCCAGCACACAGGTCCATCCGAGCTGGGTCCTAATTGGTAGGCTACAGTCTCTCCCCAGATCCCAGCCTCTCGACCTGCTACATGGCCCAGCAGCACCTCCCATGCACAGGAAGCGGCCAGGAATCTAGATCCAAAGACTTTGTTCTTCGCCTGGGCTCCCCGGCTCCCAATAAGCCAGGACAGGGGGCAACTGCTTCTTTTACAGGTAAACCAGTGGAGACCAAGGCAGAGCAACTTGCCCAGGGGGAGGAGAGGACCAAGGTGCAGGAGGCGGGGCCTGATCTCTGGGACATGGACCAGCACGCGGGGGGGGGGGGGGGCAGGACCTGCCCGCCCACCCTCCCAGAGGGCATCTGCTGCAGATCAAGGACTCGTGATGAACCCAGCCTCCAGATTCTAAAGCTGTGTGGTCCAATTCAGTTTCCACTGGCCACATGTGCCCGCTGAAAATTTCCACAGGCTTTTGAATGATACTGACTTATTTCAAGTTTAAACATGTGGGGAGAAGCTCAGAGAGGTTGAGGAAGTGGCTCAGTGTCACAGAGCTAGGAAGCTGCCCCACAATCTAAAGTGGTTTTAAAAAGAAAGGAAAACACACACATACACACACCCAGAGCAAGAACCGGAGCCGTTTGCTTTGACTTCCAGGACATCAGAAGTTTAACAACAAACATATTTATGAAAATACTCAGAGCCCTTTGCAACAACAAAAAGAAAAATCTGTATTTTGGGGGCCGGGTATCTCTTTTGGTGGATCACTGGCTCAAAATATTTTTAAGATATTACCTCATGTGTGTTTGCTAAGTCACTCCAGTCGTGTCCAATTCTTTGTGACCCTATGGACTGTAGCCCAGCAGGCTCCTCTGTCCATGGGATTCTCCAGGCAAGAATACTGGAGTGGGTTGCCATGCCCTCCTCCAGGGGATCTTCCCCGCCCAGGGATCGAGCCCAGGGCTCTCATGTCTCCTGCACTGGCGGGCGCGTTCTTTACCTCTAGCACCATTTGGGAAGCCCCATTACTTCCTACTGTGCAGTGACAGAAAAAAATAATGGACACACAGAGCAGACAGAGATCAATGCAAATTTAAGCTTAGAATCAGCCTAAGATGCGTGGCTGTTGATACCAGCAGGCAGAGCCATCTGGGCAGTGACCATCAGGGACAGCTGGCGAGGATGTGGGTTCTCACCACCGCCGATGAGAGTTTCAGGCGGGCAAAGCTTCCGGGCCCTCCGTGTAACTACCCACCTTTGCTCTAACAGCCCCATTTGTAGGAGTTTATCCTGAGGAAGCAGATAAAGGTATAAACAGCTGTGTCCAAAGATACTGGACACGGTATGTATCTACCAGATCAGGAAACGTCCTGTCACAAGGACTGGATTTAATGACACGCAGAATAGGAGGCAGGTACTAAAGTGATGAACACACACAGGGCAGACAACACGAAAGGCATGCGACAAAACCCACTCACTCACACAAAAAGAGGCCCACACTATTAAGTAACACTTTACAAAACAGCTGTTTTGCAAAAAAAAAAAACAAACACCTGACCCACAGCCATTTCAAAAAACACACTCATGCATACAAACCATCTAGCAAAAGGCACACCCAACCGTTAACTGCAGTTGGTTACCTCTGGAGAGAACGGTGAGGGAGCTGGGGCAGGGGCAGACTAAAAGGATGGATCCTTTTCAAATGAGTACACTTCTGGACTGTTAATACATCAGGCCGCAAATAATCAGAGGCTAAACGCGTGATATTAGTAAACTGCTAAAAAAAAAAAAAAAAGTGTTCTTGCAAATGACACACAAATAAATATATACGTTAGAAAATGGGCCATTCAAACATAGAGCGAGCTGCCCACGAGGAGCCATCCGTGTGGAGAAATGATCTGGAGTAAACCCCCAGCGCCGTTATCTCTGGGTGAGGGGATTACGGGGGATTTTTATTTGTTTTGCTTATCTGCATTTTCAGACGTTTCTACAATGAACCTGAATTACTTTTTTAATTAGAAAAGCAAATGAGAAAAGTTAAAGAAAGAGAAAGGAATGAATGCAATCACCCAGGGGTTTAAGAAGGATCAGCTGCACATTAGAGAAACGGGCACCGAGAACGCGAAAGACGTCAAACTCAAGCACCCAGCTAATCCCGGGGAAATTATATTTTGTCTTTAATGCTTGCCAAGTGCTCAAAACATATTTTCACGCTGCAGCTTTCGCTCTGAGTCGGGGTGCGGAGGTATACTTTCTATACTTGCGGCGGGAGAAATATGTGGTGTGTATTCACTAGAGGGACGCCAGCCAGCAGTTGCTGGCTAAGCATAAGGGTAGGACGGCCACGGACAGCAGAAGCAGAGGCGGCCAGGGATATCCCTGGTGGCCCAGAGGTTAAGACTCCTCGCTCTCACTGCAGGGGGCTGGGGTTCGATCCCTGATCGGGGAAATAGATTCCACATGCTGTGCAGGCAAAACAATTTTAGAAAAATTTTAAAAAAAAGAAGCAGAGGCCGAGGCAGCCACATATTCTAGTCTGAGGGACACGCACACGCAGAGGCTCCTTGGTGGGGGTGCCGGCACCTTGGAGGGCGCTGTGGTTGAATTGCATCCCTGCACCAAAAAAGACACCGATGCTGGGAAGGATTGAGGGCAGGAGGAGAAGTGGGCAGCAGAGGACCAGAAGGTTGGAGGGCATCACCGACCCAATGACACGAGTGTGACCAACCTCCGGGAGTCGGTGATGGACAGGGAGGCCTGGCGTGCTGCAGTCCATGGGGTCATAAAGAGTCGGACACGACTGAGCGACTGAACAATAACAACAACCAAAAAGATGTGTTGGAATCCTGACCCCCCTCTCGAACCTGTGAGTGTAAATTTACTTGGAAATAGGGTCTTGGCAGAAGTAAGCACGTTAGGGTGGGCTTTAATCCAACACGATTGTGTTTTTTACCAAAAAAGGGGGGAAATTTGAATACAGATCCATGTGAAAGCCAAGATGGAGACAATACATCTGATGACTCAAGAAAGGCCCAAAGTTGCCAGCAAGCCACCAGAAGCTGGGGGAGGGGCCTGGCACTGACCACCTCCCTGCCCCCCACCCCACCCCCTCCCAGAGCCTCGGAAGGAACAGCCCTGTAGACACCCTGATCTGGGATTTCTGGCTTCCAGAACTGTGAGGTTATATGTGTTGTTTAATGGGCTTTGTTCCAGGAGCCCCAGGAATTAAAACAGAGGGTGTGGGAGAAGGTCCAGGAGGCTGGGGCTGGGACTATTTCAACTGCGTGATGGACATTCTCTGTATGACGAACACAACGCTGTCTGATTTTGTTCACGCAGCCCACCGAAGATCAGAGAGCTGGCTGGAAACCACACCAGACAAAGGATGCTTCAACCCAGAACGTGGCTCACCTGGGTCTCCAGTTCCGTCACCTCCAGATTCAGCTTGTTGAGGTGCTTGTTCACAAACGTGATGAGAGACTGCAAGGCAAAGAGACGCGGGAAACGTGAGCGCGAGATTCGGCTCCCACATCACGGGAAGGTCGCGACAGGTGCCATCTCTGGCTCTGTGAGACGCTTCCGTAACCTCCCCTGTTGGCTGGAATGAAAGGCTCGAGTCGAAAATGAAATGTTCTTACAATCACCCTTGGTTTTAATGAGATAAAACCTAAATCTACCCCAGCTGGTAAAGAAACGCACAACTCTGTCCACCAGCCCACGTGCACATGTACCATACTTAACAACCCTGCAGAAGAGTGATCTGCGCCCCCAGGATGGATGTGCTGACTCCCACTCAGGGGGAGATACTTAATTGCTTCAACGTAGGCTAGCTGTAGCCTTGAACTACAAAAGACTGAGACAGAAAGGCTGCCCGGGGCCCCCTCCGTCAGAGTTTCAGTAAACGAAGAGACCTCAGAGACTTGCTGAGTCCTGGTGTGTGCCTACACAGGGCCACTGGCTTCTCCTCTTTGGTGAAAGTTTAAAACTTGTGGCCTGCAACTTGTCTCAGTAATCAAACCCAACTTTCATGGAATCTCAGTGTCAACCCCATCTCTCCCTACCCTGGACATGATGTCACTTCCTATTCATTTAACCCAGATATACTGTGTGCCCAGCACTCTAACTGGTGCTGGGGATGCAAGACAGTAAGACAGAGCCCCACCCTGACGTCTGGGGCATGATTCTCCATACATACACCCAGTGGAGGTGATGGGGAATCCAGAGATGCAGCAAAGCAGATGAAACTCAAATGTCAGGGTGGTGGTAGGGTGTCGACGAGAAGCACGTGGATCCCTGGAAGATGAGGGCCCAGGGGAGCATCTCAGCTTGGGGGTGGAGTGGGCGGAGCAGCCACCCAGGCCGTGTATACCTGTGGGAGCCCTCCAGCACCTTCCAGCGGGGGCTGGAGGTGGGTGGGATGGGAGAGAGGAGTCGGGCGTGATCTCGGAGGGACCTGGAGAGCTGGACAGGGTCCCCCTGCCTTTATTCTGGGATTCAGGAGACACTAACACGACTCCCAGTGTGGGGGTGGGGAAGGGCCAGGCTGGAAGCAGGAAGGTGTCAGGGAAACAAAAGGATTCTTCCTTGGTCATTGCTGGGATCCCCACAATACGCCTTCTCAAAGAATGAATCAGATCTTCTGCAAGCCAGGGCTTCCTGGTGGCTCAGCGGTCGATAATCCACCCGCCAATGCAGGAGAGGGTGGGTTTGATCCCTGGGTAGGGAAGATCCCCTGGAGAAGGAAGTGGCAACCCAGTCCAGTATTCTTGCCTGGAAAGTCTCATGGACAGGGAGGTCTGGCATGCTGCAGGCCGTGGGGTCGCAGAGTTGGACATGACTGAGCTAGGGAACAACAAGTTGTGGGTGCACTGGACGGAGTCCAGGGGCCGGGTGTGGCCGGGGTTGGGCTGGGGGCACTGCTCCGAAGGCCCAGAGTACGCTGCTTGTTATCCAAGCACATTCAGTAGGCTTCGCCCCGAAGGCCCACTTCCGCCAAGTGCTTAAAGAACTAACAGTCTCATCATCCCAGCCTGGACCAACACGTTCCAAACGCGAGTTCCGTGGGAATGTAATGTGTTCTGTCTATCCCGATACATTTAAGTCAACAGATCTCACTGCAGACAAACACGCCTGGGGAAATGCACCCCACCAAGCCCCCGCTTAGTGAAGTGAAAGTCGCTCAGTCGTGTCGACTCTTTGCGACCCCATGGACTATCCAGTCCATGGAATTCTCCAGGCCAGAATACTGGAGTGGGTAGCCTTTCCCTTCTCCAAGGGATCTTCCCAACCCAGGATCAAACCCAGGTCTCCTGCATTGCAGGTGGATTCTTTACCATCTGAGCCACAAGGGGAAGTCCAAGAATACTGGAGTGGGTAGCCTATCTCTTCTCCAGGGGATCTTTCCCACCCAGGAATCAAAACGGGGTCTCCTGCATTGCAGGCAGATTTGTTGCCAGCTGAGCTACCAGGGAAGCCCAAGCCCCCTCTTGGAGAATTGCAAAGCATGTCAGCATATTACAGACTGAGAAGTCCTGCATGAAGCAACCTGTGTGGGAAAACTGTTCAAGATCGAGAGCCGTCTGCGCAGAGTCGAGGGCTTAGATTTTACAAGTGGAGATCCGTCCCACCGCTGCCTTCCTGAGCATTCTGCAGGCACTCAAATAACTTGATGTGTACTGAGTCTTGATTCCTCCAGGGGGAGAAAGCCATCTGCCTGGAAGCTCACCATTCCCCAGCCCCTGACTCCAAAGCCTTGTTCACGCGGTTTCTTCCATCAGAGGCTGACCAGCAGGCTGCCTCCCCTTTGCGCTCCCAGCTGGGGAGACAGGCCAAATGGAGCTCAGAACAGCTCTGCCAACAGCGCCTGCTTGTTTACCAGGCACGTGGTGGCTGCAGCTTCCCGGTAACGAAGCCAGCACAAGCCAGCAGGCTGACATGCTGAAAAACATTTACACACTGAAAAAAAGCCTTGATTCGGAATGAACTGCCCCCCACCACTGGCAGGGTAATTCACTCCACAGCAGTGGCGGGAGGGTGGCCAAGAAGATACCCAGGAGCAGAGATGCTGAGTTAAAAAGGTGCTAATTTTATGCACCGCAGTTACGCTTTTGACTATAATTACACTTCAATCCATGTGGCAAACATTTCAGAGATTTCAAACATTTTCCCACCTCCTTCCCAGCACGGAGTTCACGCTAAAAAAAAAAAAAAAAAAAAGCACCCAGAGATGGAGGGAAACACCCTGACTGAGAACTCACCTTCTTCACAACACTGAGCTTGTCGGGGGCGTGGTCGAAGAGCGTGTCAAAGGCGTCCCGCTCTGCAGAGACACGGAGAAGGGTTTAAGGAGACGCGGGCGCTGCTCTGATCATCTCTGCATATCCCCAGAACCAAGCAGTGTCTAATCCCCCTGCATGTTCCACCTGCCTGGAAGCCTTTGCACTCCTGCCAGAGCCAAGAGGCAGGTGCTGACAAGGAGCAAAATCAAGGGAAAGACGCTTTGAAGGGTCCCTTTAACTCAGTTTCTGCCTCTGAACACAGAATACAGGGGAAGCACTCAGACATCACATCCTAGTCTCTCTCCATTTTCCCCACACACCTTGTTGATACATCTCGTGGATAAATCTGACCACCTCCCCAGGTAATCGTGGCTGCCACCCCCAAACAAGCCCTCACCTGGGGATGGTGGCTACAACTTCCTGCTGAATGGGTTCTACTCCTGCACTCCCAACTCCTCTGATCCATTCTCCCCTGAAGGCCCAGTAAGCCCTTTAAAGTTTTGCTGTTCAGTCGCTAAGCTGTGTCTGATTCTTTGGGACCCCGTGGGCTGCAGTATGCCAGGCTTCCCACTTTAAAGTGTTAATTGGATCATTTCTTTCCCCCTCCCCACCCCTGCTTTCTTTCTATGAAGAAAGCTGAGTGCCGAAGAATTGATGCTTTTGAACTGTGGTGTTGGAGAAGACTCTTGAGAGTCCCTTGGACTGCAAGGAGATCCAACCAGTCCATTCTAAAGGAGGTCAGTCCTGGGTGTTCATTGGAAGGACAGATGCTGAAGCTGAAACTCCAATACTTTGGCCACCTCATGCGAAGAGTTGACTCATTGGAAAAGACCTTAATGTTGGGAAAGATTAAAGGCAGAAGGAGAAGGGAATGATAGAGGATGAGATGGTTGGATGGCATCACCAACTCAATGGACATGAGTTTGGGTAAACTCCGGGAGTCAGTGATGGACAGGGATGGATGGCGTGCTGCAGTCCATGGGGTCGCCAAGAGTTGGACATGACTGAGTGACTGAACTGAACTGGACCCCATCCCTGTGGGGACTAAAACTCTCCATCACTCTCTCATCACCCTTATAATAAAATTCTCTCTCTCTCCCATGGGCCCACAGGGTCCACAAGTTCAGCATCACCTCCCAACACCCACCCCCCCAACCTCACTCCACCCACTGGTACCTCCCTCTGTCACATGCCCACCACCGGGCCTCTGTACCTGTTCCTCACCAGCCTCACCTCCCTGAGATCGTCTGGGGGGCCTTCTACAACCACCTGTCTCTAAAAGAGCACCGCATTTCCACTCTCTGTCCTCTCACCCTGGTGCAACTTTCCTAGCGATTACTCACGGCTGTCAGTAAAGAATCTGCCTGCAAGGCAAGAGACCCAGGTTTAATCCTTGGGTTGGGAAGATCCCCCAAAGGAGGAGATGGCAACCCACTCCAGTATTCTTTCCTGGAGAATCTCATGGACAGAGGAGCCTGGTGGGCTATGGGGTCTATGGGGTCGCAAGACTCGGACACGACTGAGCGACTAAACCTCCACCATCACTCTGTGCGAGCACGTTCTGTTTTTCCTTCTCTGCTGGACTGTCTGCTCCTTGTAGCCCGGGACCACTGTCTCACTTCTTCACTGCACCATCACTGGCTCCAGAACCGTGAAGGGCCTGCAGCCAGTGCTCAGAACAAAGGAAAAGGGCCAGGAAATCCTGCTCAGAACCCCTCGCCAGCTGCTCTTCCCCAGGGTATCTGCCTCCATGGGAAGACCCCCAGGGCCGGAAGGGACCTATCCTGCCACGTCCCAGGGACCCCGACCCATTCTACCTGCCTGCCACTCATGGGCCCAGCCATGCCTTCCAAATTAACACAGAATCAACCCCTTCTCTTTCAGTTGCAAGGCCACCAGAGGCTGGGGCGACGTGGCCGTCAGTGGACCAGACTGTCTGGGCCAGGGGCCTGCTTCCAGCCTGACACTGCCATGGCGGGTCACACGGAGGCAGACAGAGCCCACTGCCACCTGGAGCCCAGGCAGGGGGGCGGAGGTCTCAGGGTGGGACCCAGGGCTGCAGGGGAGTCGCTGCCAGGACAGAAGGGGTGGGGATGAGGGAATCTGGAGGCCCGGGGGCCCCCCTTCGGTCCTCAAGGATACCCGGTCCCCCAAGGTGTCTGGGGGTGGTCAATGCTCAGAGAACCTCAACCAGCAGAGAGGCCCTCTATCCAAGCTGGGGCTGGGACTCAAAACCCCTGCATGGAGTCTGGGGGAGGGCTGGGGTAGGAAGAGCCCTGCACCTGTCTGGAGGGGGCTGGAACCTGGAGCTAGAGATGACCCAGGGCCTGCTCCAGGATCGCATCAACTGAGAGAGGGGAGAAATGAGAAAAAGGCAGGTCACGACTGAGGGAGCCAGAGCCTGCGCCTCTCCTGGAGGAAGCATCCCAGCTACTCCCCCGAGGCCACCCCAACGGCAGGCACTCAGCACCCACAGGCCAGGGCCTCCGAAGGCAGCTGGCCCAGCCCAGGTAGCCTCCCCCTTGGCCTTGGGGGCAGGCAGCAGGAAGGAAGGTGACAGGCAAAGAGGAAGGTGCGTATGCATGGTGTGTGTGTGTGTGTGGTGTGTACACACACGTGTGCACAGGGCTGGGGAGTGTGTCTGCGGAGGGGCACCCCGCTTTTTTCACCTAAAGGCCAACAGTGACCCAAAGGCCTGACCCTGCAGGTTTTCCTCCCCCCAGCTTTTCTACTGCGGCAGCTGTAAATTATTTTTATAATCATCTAAGTCCGATTATACTCAACAAGACAGTCTGCTAAGAGGGAGGGAAAAGAAAGAAAAAAAAAAGCTAAATCTTCACAAAGCAAAACACAAACTTTAAATGCAGCTTAAGAAAACCCCCAGGAGCAGAACAGCCTTGACGTCAGCCGGATATATTTAGCCGAGCCACCGCTGGGCCAGCAGAGGCAGGGCGGCAGGGGGGCCATCGCAGGGCCTGGAGGCCGGGGCCCCCAGGCCTGCTCGCCTGCCCCTGGGGGGCGGATGGCGTCTCGGCCGAGGCCTGGGGAATGACAACTAATCTGGCAGAGAGCCTGGGGCCCGTGACTTAGGCAAAGCGTCTCCCTCCATGAGGTGGGGGTGAAAACAGACCCCAGCTCACCACCGGTATTAAGGATTAAGCGAGGTAATGAATCAAGGGCTTCCCAAGTGGCGCTAGTGGTAAAGAACCGGAATGCCGAAGCAGGAGACATAAGAGACGTGGGTTCGATCCCTGGGTTGGGAAGAGCCCCTGGAGCAGGGCATGGCAAACCACTCCAGTGTTCTTGCTTGGAAAATCCCATGGACAGAGGACCCTGGCGGGGGGGCTACAGTCCATAGAATCGCAAAGAGACGGACACGACTGAAGCGACTTAGCACCCAGCACGCACAGAGAAACGGACTTCCCTGGTGGCTCAGACGGTAAAGCATCTGCCTACAATGAGGGAGACCCGGGTTCAATCCCTGGGTCGGGAAGATCTGGAGAAGGAAATGGCAACCCACTCCAGGATTCTTGCTGGAAGATCCCATGGGTGGAGGAGCCTGGTAGGCAACGGTCCTTAGGGTCGCAAAGAGTCGGACATGACTGAGCAACTTCACTTTCACTTTCACGCACAGGGTATAAAGGGAGAAGCAAGCGTGTCACTGATGTCCTCTCGTCCTGCTCCCACCCGGACCTCCCTGTAGGCTCTGGGGACAGTCACAGGGATGAACGAACAGGGGGCAGCCCTGCCCCCAGGAAGGGCACAGGCAGTCCACAGATGGGTACCAATAAAGCCAGAAAGATGCAGGAAGCAGCTGCATCAGCCAGGCCCTCAGTGTCCACCGAAGTTCAACTTCCAAAGATGCTCGGCTTACTCCAGAAGAAGTGGGCCCTGAGTCTACGTTTCTGAAATCAGAAGGGTGTCCAAAAGTCCTGAATTTCTGGCTTCTCTTGAAGAAATGGGAGCCGAGACAAGAGTGAACTTCCATTCGCCCTCCCCTACTCCCAGCATTGATGAGCCCCCGTGGAAGTGGGGGCGCAGACTCCCCTGTTCACCCCCAGGCACCAGCACTCCCCGCCACACACAGCACAGAGGTGCCAGGGGTGGGGGCAGCCCTTCATCATTCAGTGTTCTCACCACTTCCCTCTTTCGTGAGACCCGTCTGGTCCCTGGGGCCCCGGAGCTTGGGGACGTGGACACAGGCCCGGGGTCAGAGGAGCCCTGATGTTAGAGTCCAGGCTCGCTAGGGCAAGAAGAGGAGAGTGTTCTGGGCAGAGGGAACAGAGAGCCAAGAGTGGGCTCCTGATGGTGTGGCCTGGGCAGGCAGCGGGGTGGGGGGGAGGCTGTTGGCTAAGAGGGCTGGGTCCCTTGAGGGTAAAAGGAGTGGTGGAGGGCGGAGACCAGGAATGGTGTGATCCAGCTGCAGCCTCGGAAGCAACGGGGAGATGTGAAGGGGAGAGACCAGGGGCTGCAAGGAGTCCTGGAAGAAAAGGAAGAAAGCTTCTCCATCCTTCTCTCCAACTTCCTGAAGCCCGGGATGGGGAGGGGCGCCTGCAGAGGAGAGGCAGCCAGCAAGCCCGTTACCATGGAGACCGGGCTGCAGCTCCCCAGCTCCCCCGGGGAGAGAAGGGCCTCCTATCCACCCCAGCCGGGACAGCGGAGCCCGCAGAAGGCGGGTGGGGGGGGGTCCCAGGGGAGGTGCAGCACGCCCTCCCACCCCCTGCCTCGCTCAGAGTGCTAAGGTGAGAAACTGAGGCCAAGAACTGGGCTCCCTGTGAAGGCTGCGCCACCCAGCGCCCTGCCCCAAGGCAGACACGAGCCAAGGAGGGCCTGCCTGGTGTTCCTGGAACATGTGTGGTCAGGGCTGGCGATGCACGCAGGGGACACATGCCCCAGCCCGCAGGAGGCTCACAGCTCAAGGCACGTGTGCGTGCTCAGTCGCATCCCACTCTGACCCCCATGGACCGGAGCCCGCCAGGCTCCTCTGTCCGTGGGATTCTCCAGGCCAGAATCCTGGAGGGGGTTGCCATTTTCTCTTCCAGGGGAGCCTCCCGACCCAGGGATCGAACCCGAGTCTCTGATATCGGCAGGTGGATCCTTTACCACTGGGCCAACCAGGAAGTCCATGATTCAAGGAGCCACGTGCCAAGGGAAAGAGGGCAGGGCCAAGCGGGGGTCCTTGACCGTCCAGGCGCCCCCATGCCTGTCAGGCATGGAGCAAAAGCGTTCCCAGCGAGCAGAGGTGAGTAAAGAGATAATGCGGGGGGGAAAGGTCAGAGGATGGGCAGGGGTTCGGGCAGCGGCATCAAGGAGGGCCTCCCTGGAGGAGGTGAGACACACGGGAATCTAGAGGGGGAGCATTTCAGGCCAGGGTACTGCGTGTACAAGAGCCGGAAGGGGAGTGCCGGGGTGAGGGGCTGCTGAGGGTGCAAAGTAGGGGGCCAGGAGGCCAGAGCAGAGAATAGGGGTGTCCAGAGGGTGGTCTAAGGGGGCCTTGGAAGCCCCTGCGAGGGCTGCAAGGCTTTAGCTTTCGGCAAGCTGGGGGTGAGCGGAGGGAGGGGTTAAGGAGTGCAGAGGAGCCAACTCAAGGGGCCAGTGGCGGGAGGTGATGGGGTCTTGGGGCCGCAGGGCCCGAGGGCTCCCGCGGGACACGGGCTGGTGCAAGCTGCTGCATCTCGGGGTAACCAGGAGACCCGGGGACCTGCATCAGCAGGAGCCGGAGCTGGGGGTGGGAGAGTTGCCTGTCACCCACTAATGGTCTGTTTTGCATTTCAGGAGCACAGGCAGCCCTGGACGTGACGAGGGCGACGACTCCAGGCTCCTCGGCCTCTCGAGTGCCACGGCGCACCCCCCACCACGCTCAGCCATCCCCGGGGACTCTCAGCCACCATCCAGTCCGCCAGACCCCCGAGCGCCCCTTCTCAGGGCTGCCAGGGCCTTCCTGACTGAGCGTCTAGCCCCTTCTAGCATGGGAGGCTGCACACAGACCCCAGCGGAAACGATCCCCCCTGAAGCCCCCCGACTAGTCCAAGCGCCCTGGTCCTGTCCCCCACACTGAAGTGAAAACACAGGAAAGCAAGGCAACCCTTGAAGATGCTCGGAGGGCCCCACTTGAGTCCCCTCTGCCCTCGACAAGCCCGAAGGCTCAGGGAGGGGACAGCAGGGTGCCCTGCGCCCACCCCCTGCACACCCAGGGCAGGGCCAGGCGCCCCCACACCTGGAGCTGCACTCCCCACCCTATTCTGCAGCCTCAGCAACTGAACACAGGAGGATTCCTTTTCACTCCCTTTTTCTTTTAACGTTTTTTAATAATATAGACATAAAAAAGACCTCCAGTGCTAAAAAAAAAAAAGTGAAGACTGAATTTCCCCAGCACAGCTCAAGGACTACTTAAGGACACTTAAGGACATATAATTGCTGCATTTTCTCTGGTTCAAGACCTCTGGGAACTGAAGAGCCGCTTGTCCTCTTTGCACCCGAGTGGCAGGGGTACCTCTGGTCCCCATAATCACCGTGAGGCCGCACAGAGGCCAAGCCCGGGGGTGCCCCCGAGGCGCACCCCTCACCCCGAGGCCCCCAGCCACAGCTAGGGACAAGCTCCCGTGGCCGGCTCACAAGGCACGCAGAAAACTTCTATTTGGTCTCTATTTTCCTCCTAACGTCTGTACTCCCCTCTCTGCTCGCTGGAGAACACGGCATTTGGGGAGTGCTGAGGGCTTCTCGATTTGAAATATCACCAAAGCGGGGAGCCTGGCTCCAGCTGCCTCTGGCTGTGACTAAGAGCTGGGGGCTCCCCTCCCGGAGGGCTGAGACGCTGCCATGAGCTGCCCTTGCACCTGCCACCCCTCCCCGAGATGAAGATGGGATGGTGGGGCTTTCATGGGGCAGGGGACAGCTCTATGGGAACAGCCACTGAAAACCAACAGAGAAAGAGTCGGGCCCTGGGCCGAGCAGACTGAACGTCTGTTATCTCACAAAATCCACCAACAACTCCGAGGACCCATTTTACAGATGGGGAACAGTGAGGTGAAGGAGGAGGCCAAAGGTCACCCAGCCGTGACTACAGTCAGTGCTGCCTGACTCGAAGGTCTGTTAAGCCGGAGATTTTAAGGTGGAAAGCTATCTACGAAAGCACATCCCAGGACTTCCCTGGTGGTCCAGTGGCTACGACCGCGCTCCCAACGCAGAGGGCTCCGATTCCACCCCTGGTCAGAGATCTAGGTCCTTCCTGCATGACGCAACCAAGAGCTCGAACGCCGCAACTAAAGGTTCCACGGGCCGCAACCGAGACCCAGCACAGCCCAATAAATTAAATAAATGATCCATTTGGTAAAAAGTACATCCCATAAGGAACCTCTGAACCTCCGGCTAGCTAATGACGCTCTGTATTCACAGGGACATCCGCCCTCCCCCTTCTCCTGGTTCACTCCCGCCCACCTCACTTTTCCAATCCCCCCGCCCAGCCTCCCGACAGCTGTGAGAAGCAAACCACACTCCAAAACCCGCCCTGGGCCCTGCGGCCTCTGAGTGACCGTGTGAACCCTGGGGGCTTCCTGGGGCAGCCCCACAGTGCCCAGTGACCTCAGACGCCCCATGCCCTCCCCACCCGCTCCCCCACCCAGTTACTTACCAAAGCGCCCCATCATCATCCTGCAAAGAAGAGCAGAGAGAAGCATCAGACGGTCCACAGAGCTGAGTGAGCCACAGGGCAGAGGGTGGTGGGGATGCCCCATGGGCCCCCAGCTGGCCAGTCAGAGACGGAGTTGTAAAAATGTGAGTCCCACTTGGATAAGTTCTCTCCCACTCTAATTACAAACAGGAGGTGCTTCTGTGGATTCTAAATGTTTGCACAAGACCGGCAGCAAATAGACATCTCTAAACCATCCTTTTAATGCCATTTGTTGTGAGGGGGGAGCGGGCATTTAATCGAGGGAGTAGTTAACACGGATAACATTTCAGCAGAAAACGGGTCTTTTGGCACCTTGAGCTTAAACTTTAAAATAAAATGATTATAATCCATCACATGCTCAGTCATGTCCGACTCTTGTGACCCCATGGACTGCAGCCCACTAGGCTCCTCTGTCCGTGGGATTCTCCAGGCAAGAATACTGGAGTGGGTTGCCATTTCCTCCTCCAGGGGAACTTCCCGACCCAGGGATGGAACCCGGATCTCCTGAATTACAGGCGGATTCTTTACCACTTGAGCCATTGAGGAAGCCGCGAGTTTAACCTTTAAAATACAAGGGTGCAGACTACCCAGAGGTCACGTTCTGGAGAGTGAGGACAACGCACTTCCGGGGAAGCGGGAGACTAAAGGGTCCTGGAGAAACACAGGCTGGGCCCTGACTCGAGGCCAGAGCTGAAGCCACGAAGGATGGGCGGCTGGTTCCTCCCGGAGGATCTGAGAGCACAAACGCACAGGTGTTTCTGTGCACCAGCTTCCTGAGAGGCAAAGAGACCTCAGCCTCACCCCCAAACCCCTCCAGACTCAAGTCCTTGCCTCCACCTTATTTAACAAGTAGTCTCTGCAGCGCCTACTATGCACAGGCCATAGAGATATGGAAATAAACACCCCATGGCCCTGCCGCAGGACACCTGATGGTGAGCGAGACTCCTAAGCCCACATTTCTACACAGCCCACGTGCACCAGAAATGAGACATACAGGAGATGCTACAGGAAGTAAAAGGAGCCAGCCACTCCTGCTTGGCAAACAGGGAGGGCTTCCAGGAGGAGGCGACCCATAGCACAGAGAAAACCTGGAGTCTGGGAGACCATGCAGGACGCTGGGCAGCCTCTGCTGGAAACCTCTCTCTACCTTGACTTCGGGGCACCCCTACACCCCCGCCCCGCCCCACTGCCTGAAATTCTTTGAGAGCCACACTGTACATCTCACAAGGCCCCTGGGCTAGATTTCACATGTCTATGGACACGATCTTTCTTGCCAGCTAGACCGCCATCCTGGGAGGAGTAGAACCGCATCCTCTCAGCCTCTGGGCACCCAACACGGTGCCCAGTGCACCGCAGGCCCTGTGGGTGCTGGTGACTGGTGTGAATCGTTGGGGCCACTCTCCCAGGGGCTGGCTCTGGAGACAAAGCTCCCACTGCCCCCTGCTGCCCTCTCAGGGATCCCTCATCCACTGCGAGACCAGGGAAGACAGACACAGCGTCTTCCCATCACTGCAGGCAAGTAAAAGTTAAGGATGTTGAAAGAGGAAATGGGGGAGAGGTGTTTAGACTGATCGGGAGGACCCGTGGTCCTCACTGATTCATCCGTCTATCTTAGCTCCATCAGAGGGAGGGAGCCCCCCACCATAATTAGGCCTGGCTGTTCCCACCCCCTTCAATGGGCCATCTGCCTCCTGCTCTCCCATCCAGGGGGACCCAGGACACGCTGTGACCCACAGAAGACAGGAACACAGCACACAGGGGGCCAGAGGCCTGCAGTTGCCCTGTCATTCTCTGGGGACCCTGAGGACACTGGAAAGAAGCCTCCTCCATGAGAGTGAAAGACACGGGGAGCGACAGAGGCCCCCACTGGCCAGCGCCAACCACCAGACTGTCAGCAAATAAAGTGACTGTTGATTTAAGCCCCTAGGTTTGGGGTGGTTATTTACACAACGATGGATAACCAAGACGCTAGCCCACTCCAGACTCCCCCCGCAAGCTGCCCTTCTCCTGCTCCCAAAGGGGTCGAGCTGCCTGCTTGAGACCCCTCCCCAGCCCAGGCTCAGCACCCCGTCCCCGTCTCCCCTCCCCTCCTGTGGACCACAAACAGCTGTGCACACACATCAGGAAACACCCGTCTCTTCCGTCCACCTGACGGCTCCCACACCGGGGGTGGCTTCCTGTGTCGGCCTGATTTCTGAAAGACCATCCATGAATTCATGACACAGTAATTAATCACTCCCTGAACTGAGCAGGTGGGTGAGCTGAGACAATCAATTTTTAATGTCCTGTTTCATCTGAAACAGCTTTAATAGGGAGGCGCAGAGGCAGTGCATTTTAAAGGTTCTTTGTAGGGAGTCCTAAGGCCTCTTACAAACCACACGCAAAATAGATCCAATTGATTTGCTATTTTCAATAGATTTGAAGCTTTTCAGACTTCTTAAAAATTGCCCTCTGGGCTTCTCAAAAAGGCGAGATGGCTCAGGACTTTCTCAAAGGAAGTTCTAGCTTAGATGCGTGACTCTCTCCCTCTGATGGAACTAAGCTAGATGGGTGAATCCATCAAGACCACGGGTCCCCTGGACCAGTCTAAACACCTCTGCCCCATTCCCTCTCTCAACATTCTTAAAGTTCACCTTCCAAAGTAAGGAATGACAGTCCACATCTTTGGAGAATAACTTACTTCAAAACATTAAAAATGTGGACGTTGTTAGCATGCCTACTACAAGGAGTTCACTGTTATAAATTTCCCCTCATTCTTACAAGAGATTTTGAATGTGATTAATTATATTTTTCTTTATTATTCCCTGTCTCACTCCAGAAAAGACTTCCAGCAGCGTAAAGAAGTTTTAATTCATATGCCACAGGTATTGACTCATTTTTCTATTTAGGGAGAAAATAAAAGATATGGAATTTCTCATTTAAACACCAAAACAAACTGCTATCTTGCCCTTCTTCAGCAAGACAAACAAACAAACAAAAAAGAAAACAAAGAACAAAAATCAAAACCAAAAACACTTTGAGGAAAGTGTGCGGAAGACAGAAAGCTAGGGTGGACGCTTGGAGAAAATTCCATCCCAGGGTCAAGGGTCACGCAGAGGAAAACGGCCCCCACATGTCTGAGGGTCCCTGGCTGGAGCAGGGCCTGGGGGCGGGGTCCACTTACTCGGTGGTCGTCGTCAGCTCCTCGGTGACGTGGCTGGAGTGCAGCAGGCCTTCCCGTTTCTGAAAACCCCAAAATGAACAAGCAAATCAACCCCCGGGCAGGCAGGCAGAGCAGGAGAACATCACTGGTGGGGCAGCCACTCCTGGGGGTGGGCTGCAGGTGACCACAGGGGTGGCCCTTTGGTGGCTGGAACCTCCCCCCACCACTACCCCCCAGACCCTCTGCTCTCCACACTGCTCTTAGAGCACGCAGCTGTGGGGGTCTCAGGAGAGTCAGCCCAGCTCCCAGAGGACGCCCTGCAGCTGGGGAGGCAAGGAGCATAAAGGAATATGCATGACACGAGGGAGGCACCAGATTAAAGAACACCCGTGCACCGGGCTGAACAGAGTCTCCCAGGAGCCGTGTCCATTCAGAGCCTCAGAGCGTCACCTCATCTGGAAAGAGGGTCGCCGCAGATGTAATGAGTTAAGATGAGACCGTAATGGACTAGGGTGAGTCCTGGCCAAAGACTGGAGTCCTTACGAGAAGAGAAGAGAGAGACACAGAGGGAAGAGGCCACGTGAGGCGGAGGCAGAGACTGGAGGCACGTGTCCACAAGCTGAGGAAAGCCAAGCGTGCTGGCAGGCGCTGGAAAAGGGAAGGAAGAACCCTGGCCTAGGGCCTTCAGAGGGACCCAGTCAGCACCCCGATCTGGACTTCAGGCTCTGTTATGTGAGAGGACAAACGTCTGCTTTTTTTAGCCACCGCTTTGTGGGATTTTCTTCCAGCAGCCCCAAGACACTAACACGGTGTGTGACACACCTGTTCTGGAGCCTTGCAGGTGCGGAGAGGCGATGATGGTGGTGGAGGGGAAGCCCGTGCGTCCCAGGGCGGAGCTCGGCAGTCTAACCCAAGCCCACTGTGAGCCCCTACTTGAACCCCTCCACGGATGGGGAGCTCACTTCCTGCTGGATACCTCTCCAGATCCAAGCTCCCCAGGCTCTCCTGAGCTCAGCCTCCAGGGAACTCTCACCACTGGATCTAGTGAATGGAGATAACCAGCATCAGGCGGCCGTCATCTTTCCCATGGCTTCACCCTGGCTGATTCTCAGGAGCGCCCACGGAGGGCTGGGGGTGGGGGTGTGGCCCAGAGACATGTTATCCACTTGCTCAGACATCAAAGGTGTATCAGGCTCCCACCGTGCTCTGGATCCAGAGCCGGGTATGAGTCAGACAGACTGAATATTTTGAAGTCCATAGTAGAGACTCTTGAGAATCCCTTGGACTGCAAGGAGATCAAACCAGTCAATCCTAAAGGAAATCAGTCCTGACTATTCATTGAAAGGACAGATGCTGAAGCTCCAATACTTTGGTCACCTGATGCGAAGAGCTGACTCATTGGAAAAGACCCTGATGTTGGGAAAGATTGAAGGAAGGAGGAGAAGGGGACGACAGAGGATGAGATGGTTGGATGGCATCACCGACTCGATGGATGAAAGTTCGTGCAACCTCCAGGATATAGTGAAGGGAAGCATGGCGTGCTGCAGTCCACGGGGTTGCAAAGAGTCGGACAGGACTCAGCAACTGAGCAACAACAGCACAGCAGAATCTCAGTTTTATGGGGAAAGCGCTGGAGCTCAGGAAAACCAAGTGGCCTTCCAAGGCCATGTTTCCAGGTGCAAACGCAGCCTTCCCTCACTCCTTCCCTCCATGAACTGCCACGCTTCTCCCATCTCCCCATCTGGACTGGATAACCGGGCGTGGAGGGACAGGCCAGGGGCAGCTCTAAGGCCTGAGGCGGGCCAGTCCCCGGGGCCTCCCCACCCGCTTCATTTCTCTCTGGCCATGGCCCAGAGAATCCTCCCGTGACCTTGGTCAAGGAAGAAAGTGCCAGCAAGTGCCTGCCTGGGCCAGTAACACATTCTGCAAACCCCAAAGATTTTCTTGGACAAAAGTGCGGGCCTGAAAGGAAATATCCTGGTTACTGAGCGCAGAGAGTTCGTGGAGCCCGGAGTCTGACGTACGTGGGTTTGGGAACCACGTTCTCATGTGTCCTCGGGAAGCCTTTCCCGGCCGAGTGCCCCGGGTGAGCATCCAAGATGAGGGGACAGGCACGGGCCCCTGCCCATCACCACCTCTGACCGCAAACGCTTCCCTTCGGGAAGCAGACACGGCAGAGCAGCAGGTAAGCCTCGCCTGGGGCCCCAAGGGGCATTCCTGCCCATCAGGTCTGGGCCAGGCTGCGGGGGTGATGGAGGGGTCAGACGGCTTCGAAAAACACAGGATCAGCCAGAGCCTTGCAGACCGCAGAGACCATGAGACTGATAAGTTCAAAAACCAGAAGGGAGTGTGGCGCTGGACATCTCCACGAGAGACATCAGGTTCCAAGCGTAACCTCAGTGCTCTGGCAGAAGCAGCTGACCCTTGAAGACCCCAGCCTGCTCTCCTCCAGCGTCCCCCACACCAGGGCGACGGCCCAGGACACAGTAGGTGCTTAATACATGTTTGCTGGACGAGACTGCACACACAAAGCCAAGGCAGGGTCTATGCCCTTAAATTCAGAGGAAATCGACACGGAAGGTCCAACTCCAATCAGGCACACCCTGATGCCCCATTACATTTTTCCAAATGAAGCAAGCGAAATGACCCTCAAAAAGAGATGATGGGGGATGATGGATGTAATTGGCAGCGAACACAGAGAGGCTCTGATTGGGGTACCAGAGTATCTATTTCATTCCTCTGGTCTCAGCCCTCTCCACTGAGTAATAAGCTCATTCAAGAGGCCTGAATTCCAGCTACTTGGCTTTGCACAGAAATGAATGCTCTTTTCAAAAACGTGGAAATTAAACCTCCATGCACTCAAGCCTTTGAATCTGCCTCTCTTGAAATCAATGCCATTGTTCCTGCTCCATCATTTACCTTGAAGCCAGGGCAAGGCATGCATTTTGTCAAGAGGAAAAAAAAAAGACAAAAAATAGAAGGTAGCCTCTTAGGGGAAAAAGAACAAAAAGCAGGCGAACCAGAAGAGGAACGAGGAGGAGTGCGTCTCGGACCCTCTGGGGAGGAGCCGTGGGCAAGCGGGCTGCCAGGCTGACGATACTCACCCGCACGACCACCACTTGCACGGAGACGTGTTCCGGGAGGTGAATCGGGGCCCGGAAGTGCATGGCCAGGGCCACGAGGAGGTGCAGGATAGCCACTAGATTCTTCCCGTGGATCGCTGGCAGGGGAGGCAAGAAGGGGACCGTTTAGATCACAAGACAGGAACCCCAGGCCCACGTCCCAAAGCCAGTGAAACCAACCCCAAAGGGCCCGCTGCAAAGCACAGGGAACTATACTCAATATTTTGCAAGAGCCTGTAAGGAAAAAAGGGGGCTTCCCAGACGGCTCAGTGGGTAAGGAATCCGCTTGCAGTGCAGGAGAGTCAGAGACGAGAGTCTGATTCCTGGGTCGGGAAGATCCCCTGGAGGAGCGTATGGCAACCCACTCCACCATTGTTGCCTGGAGAATCCCATGGAGAGAAGAGCCCGGGGAGGGGGGCTATAGTTCATGGGGAGGCAAAGAGTCGCACACGACTGAAGTAACCGAGCCCGCATAAGGAAACAGAATCTGAAAAGATGTGTATGGGTAACTGCATCCCTCTGCCAAACACCTGAAACTAAGCCAACACTGGGAATCAACTATCCTTCGATTTTTAAAAAGGAAAAGGGGAGAGAAGGCAATGGAGATGCTGAATGCAAATGAGAGCTCAGGAAAACCACAGGCGGAACCACAGGCCGCGGAACCGTGGAGCGAGCTGAGAAGCAGCCTGTGGGAATTTGCTTCATTCAGTTCTGGCTTCTCATTTTTTTCTTTCCTGTTGGCCTCAGGTGACTTATGCAACCACGTTCAAAGGCACGCTGTTCGTAGAAGGAGTGAACTGGGTGGTGGGGAAAGAGAGCACGTGGGCAGGAACGTACAATGGGCACAGGAGGAGACAGAGGTTCAGGAGAAACAGGTCACCTGGCCGCTAACCCGCCCCAGCCATGCGCATTCTTATCTGGGCGCTTAACGGTCCTTCCTCTATGCCACCAACCGTCTCCAACAGGGGACGCCAAGCAGGGCAAACGGAGCTTGGGGGTGTCGGACGTTGACTCCAGCCCTGCCTGGGACCCTGGCTGCCAACCCAGCCCCAACAACTCTTCTGCAGGATGTGGGCCAAGGCGTGGTTATCACTCGCCCTGTGCCAGGCTTCACTGATTTCCTCCCCCAGCCTCACAACCCAGGAGGCGGGTCTGTCCTGGGTCTCCATGCGGAGAAGCTGGGAGAACCGGACTGCAGTCTTGGTCTCACCCAAGCGCAGGGACCCCACACGGCAGGGAGAGTGTCTAAGCCGCGCCCTGGCAGCCCCGCCCTGGGGGTAAGGCTGGCAGTGCGCAGCTGGGTCAAGCCCTTTTCCAGCCTCTCATGGTCAATGCTCCACTCCTCCGGGTTTATGTTCCGGCCGGAAATACTACGATGCACGTATTCTTAAAGCAGCACGCTCGGTGACGTATTCTAGGGACCAGACTGAACCCCTCCCGAGGTCCTGCCTCGGCGAGTCACCAGTAGTACAGCTCACTGGGTGTTGGCGCCACCGGTATGTGGGGTGGAAGAACCCCTCAAGCTTCTGTCTTATAACCCAAACCCCCGCCCTGGCTCTGGAAGTCTCCCTCGACCAACCAGAAACAACCCCTCTCCACTCTAAAGCCCAGGGACATCAGAGCATCGCAGGTGTGACTTCGCCCCTTATGGATGGGCCCCCGGGACCATTGCCTTCCTCCACTCCTGGCTGCCTCTCTCAGACCCAGAAGGTGACCCGGGTGGACCCGCAGACGAATGACTAGGCGGGTAGCTCAACGGCCAGGCACCCCAGCTCCCTGTCCCCGACCCGCCGGCCGCTTACAGTCCACGGTCCACTGGAGCGGCCGGCTGTGGGGCCGCAGCAGCTCCTGCACCGCCTCTAGCACCGTCTGCAGCTTCTGCTTCTGTCCGATTTCCGACTGGGTCACCTCGGCCACGTTCAGCTTGCAGTCTGCCAGCTTTTCTGCAACGAGAAGGACAAGGACAGAGTGTCAGGAAAAGCTGGAGGGACTCAGGGCCGCCTAGTCAACCGGCTGCCATGAGGTCTCCCCACCCCCAGCATGGCGGAGTGGATCGGATCACCCCCGGCCGTGAGGCCCACCAGGATGCTGAGCCATGGAACTCTCAACTTGCAAGTCACCGCCGTTTCTTAGAAAACTGTGCCAGCAGGAAAAGGAGGGGCGGGGAGGTCAAGGATTCAAGCGTGGGTGTCCCACCTGGGAACATCCTATGCACAGAGAATGGACAGGATGATTCAAGGTGCAGCTGGGGAGGCGAGGAGGTGACCTGCAGGGTCCGGCCCGGAGGTGAGGAGGCTGGGCCAGCGGGCTCCGGGGGGAGGAGGACTTTGATGAGAACACAGGAAGGCCTCAGATGTGGCCCCTGCCTCCTTGCACCTTGCATGCCCGCCATTGTTCTTTTTCTAGTGCTCGGACACCACGGCGAGAAGGATTATGAGATATTCAGGTCCCTGCGACTCTTTTCTCACCAAGAGGGAGCAGTCAGGAGGAGCCGACAAACACGGTCACGTCTGCTCCAGATTCGTTTACGGAGACTAAGACTCGACTTCCCTGGTGGCTCAGCTGGTAAAGAATCTGCCTGCAATGCGGGAGACCTGGGTTTCTTGTCTGCGTTGGGAAGATCCCCTGGAGAAGGGAAACGCTCCCCACTCCAGTATTCTGGCCTGGAGAATTCCATGGAATGTATAGTCCATGGGGTCACAAAGAGTCGGACACGACTGAGCGACTTTCACTTTCACTAAGCCTCGGGCTTCGAGCCTTCATTCCCCTCCTGGGTGGGGCCAGAGGGACCCCTCACTGCACTCCTGTTGAGGGGCAGGCGAGAAGGGCTCCTCATTCACTCATTCCCAGACTCGGGGGTTCCCCGATAGGTCGCCTCTGCAAAGCAACAGACAGGACATCACAGGACATAATGAGATCAGGAACCCGGACGGTGATGAGAAAGTGCTGGGCACAGGGCCTGACGTGCTACGAGCCTCGGGCACGGAGGTACCTAGGGCGGTGGCACTGCTGTGAGGGAGGTGCAAAGGCCGTCACGTCCAGGCCAGGCACAGGCAGGGCTTCTGTTTGGCGAGTGGTCCCCAGCAAGGTTCTGTTTAAGGTGTCTTCTCTGGAGGCCCCTACTACTTCAACACAGTCTCCCCACATCCTCCCCTCCCTCAACCGGCACAAGAAGAAGCAGTTTAATAGCCCCCTTCAGGATCCTGTGATGACACGGCAATACCTGCTGGGCTCAGGACACGCCTTCACTTATTCATTCATTCATTTATAGAACAGTTACTGAGCATCTGCCATGTCCAGGTGCTGTCCTAGAGCCGGAGGCAGCACAGACCAGAGAGGGCTCTAATGGGGGGGTCATGGGGGGGTCAGCCACAGCTGAAGGGCATCGGCTCGTGTAGGGCAGGCTGTGCCGGAGGCAAGACAAAGCAGCTCAACAGAGGACGGAAGTGACTCTCGTTTACGCATTTTCATCTCCCCCCATCTGTATCTAATAGGTCTGAGCTGAACAACCCACCGCTGTCTGTCTACATGCGTGCTCACTTGCTCTGTCAGTCCGACTCTCTGTGACCCCCATGGACTCTGCCAGGCTGTAGCCCGCCAGGGTCCTCTGTCCACGGGATTTTCCCAGCAAGAATACTGGAGTGGGTTGCTGTTTTCTCCTCCAGGTTGTCCATAAGACCCTCCAAGGTCCCCAGGCGCTCAACAGCCAGGGACAGGAGGGAGCAGAGGCCCTGGGGAAGGAAGCAGGGCTGCAGAGAGCCTCGCCCACCGGGGAGAGACGGGGAGCCGGGCACGTCTCTGCGGTCCCTTCCAGCCAAACCTGCAGACGGAACGTCCCAGGGGAGGAGAGGTCGTCAATGGAGAAGGGAAGGAAAGGGCAGGAGCCCGCTAGAGCTGCCATCACAAAGCACCACGGGATGGGTGACTTAAATGTAGAGATTGCTTCCACACCGTCCCGGAGGCTAGAAGTCCAAGATCAAGGTGTCAACAACGTCAGTCTCCTCTGAGGCTTCTCAAGGATGTCGGCTTGCAGACATCCTCACCTGGCCTTCCCTCTGTGTGTATATGCATCCTCATCTCCTCTTCTTAAAAGGACACCAGTCTGAAGGGTTTAGGGCCCACCCCAGTGACCTCACTTTAACTACAAAGATGCTGTCTCCAAATACAGTCCCATTCTGAGGTCTTATGACTTCAGGAGGGACACAGCTCAGTCGATAACAGAAAACAAGGCAGTTGGTTGAGGCTGATGCTGCCTGAATCCACGTCTCAGGAAACTCCCCCTTGTGGGACAGAAGAGGTCCTTGGCGGCCCGTATCACCCGCATCCATCTGCCCACTGATGGGGCTTGCAGGAGCGGCTCAGGGCTTTGGCATGGCCAGGACCCCTCTCTCCAGAGCCTGGGAAGAGCCAGAGGAAGATGGGGTGGGCTCTTGAGGGGGCAGGAAAACATGGGCGAATATGGGGCTCTGGATACTTATTACAGGAGGAGGCGCCTGCCTTTCCTCCAGGAGAGGAGAGAGCCTGAGTCCGAGCAGGACGGCAGCCAGCCCGGGGGCCCCTCACTGCCCATGGGTGGTCCCTCCAGACAACACTGCCCATGCAGGAGTGTCACCCCCTGGAACCTGCCCTGGCAGGGGGTCTGGCAGCTGCTCCCGGAATCCACTCTTAGGGAGAGGGATGCATTCGGGGGCCTAGTGGTGACCCACAGCTGGGTCTGCTGTCTGTCCTCATCTCCCTCCCCCTGGCTCCTCCCCGCTCCTGGCTGGACCTTTCAGAATCCTGTCCTGGTGCTTCCTCTGACCACAGACACCCCACCCCGCCCCAGGGCTCTGTCCCCAGACCTCTTCTCTCTACAGAGTGAATGAAAGTCGCTCAGTCTTGTCCCACTCTTTGTGATTTCACGGGTTATACAGTCCATGAAATTCTCCAGGTCAGAACACTGCAGTGGGTAGCCTTTCCCTTCTCCAGGGGATCTTCCCAACCCAGGGATAGAACCCAGGTGTCCCTCATTGCAGGCGGATTCTTTACCAGCTGAGCCACAAGGGAAGCCCAAGAATCCTGGAGTGGGTAGCCTATCCCTTCTCCAGGAGATCTTCCTGACCCAGGGATGGACCCCACGTCTCTCACATTGCAGGCAGATTCTTTACCAAGCCCAGAAATCAGGTTTTGGCCTTGACATTCAGCCAAGGTCAAGTTTTAGCTTTCTGTCTTTGGAAAGCAAAGAGCTCAGTGCCTCCATCAGTGTCACTGCTGGCAGTCCTGGGCCCCAGGGTCAGTGATCCCGTTGGTTACTGCCGCACCTCATCAGCGCAACAGCATCATTAACATGACCCGGCAAGACCTTGTGAAGTTCCGTTAATATCTGGATAGTCTCCTCTATTGTTCTCTTCTTCAAACAAAGTGGTGTGTCAAACCACTTGACACACAGGAGATTTCAGAACTGCCTTATCAAGGAGCACTTATGCAAGATAGTGAAACAGGATGGAGCTGCAGCTCCTCGGGAATAAAAAGGCTGCCTGAGCCAATGCCGACCTCTTGTTATACATTACAGATAACCAAACGGATGCAGCAGGACTCACGGACATCACAGCCCCTTTGGAGCAAGTCTCGCATTTGCTGAGACCAACAGAAGAGGGGACCCAAAGGGTGTGCCTGGAGCAGACAAGGACTTCCTACGAGTTACCTCCTCTCAGATGCGGCTGTGGCCCTACTCCAGAGAGGGTGCTGGCATCCTTTCCCGGCATCTACGGCTGAGATGCGGAGGCACCTTGAGAGCCAGACTCCCAGGATCACATCGTTAGATCTAAGGCTTAGGGACACAATTTTGTCAAGTGGCTGGGTGATGCATGCAAGAGGAATCAGAAACAGAAGAGTGAATGAGCACCACACTTTTATGTTTGCTTCTGAAAATATTAGAAAGTATCTTCTTTGGGCAGTGAATAAAGCAGAGGTTCAAAGGACTATTTCAATAAAGCAGCATCATCACCAACAGCTAGGTCTTCAAGTCCAGGAGTCGGGGGAAGCTAGGTCTTTACATAGAGAAGGAAGGAAGGAGGCTGATGACCCTGGGCAGCTTCACCACCAGCTGTGGTGGACAGGGTCAGCCCAAGACCCACGCCCTCCTCCGTCCTCTGCTGAAAGTAAGCGTCTATCATCACAGATGTCCATTTCAATGGCCTCGAGAGCAATCAAGCACGCGACGCACTGAGAACCGCTGTACCGACGATCAGCTTGAAGCAACAAAGCTCCAACCACCATTTTTAATAATCAAATGGTGACAGTGACTAAACAATCTTGACAACGATTCAGATTTGCTCTTACATCAAAGAAGTTCATTCTAAGAGGTGCGCTCTCTGCTTAGCCAAACAGAGGCTTAATCCTTGGTCCAGGGCGTTCAGCCAAACACTGAATCTGGACACTCCCTGCGAGTGGGGGCACCTGGTCCCATGGTATTAACCATCTCAGCCATGCCCGCCTCCACTCTCTCCCTGCGGTTGGCCTGGGTAGGATGGGCATCTCAGCCCTGGCAGATGGCACACCGGTCTCCCCATCCCCACCCCCCTCGCTACTCCTGAGGGCTTTCTCATTCACCGGTTGCTCAGGCCACAATCCTGGCCATCAGTGTTCATGTCTCTGGCAGCTTTAACCTCCAAAATATCCTCTACTTCCACCCCACACCGAACCACCCCAACCAACGCCCGGGGCGCCGTGACAGTGCTCTGACTGACTCCCCCATCTTCCCCTCCTGACCCCGCTCCCTGCCGTTCTGCATTCAGAAGCCTAAGCGACCTTTTAAAGCACAAACTGCGATCTCAGCACGGTCCTGCCCACATCCTCAGGGGGCTTCCTGCCGTGTGTAATAAAAGCCTCTGTCCACCAGGGCACGTGGTCTGTCCAGTGCCGCCTCCTGCAGCCTCCTTCCGCTGCTCTTTAAACACTACAGACTCCTCCTCTCTTCAGAGTCCGGGCCTGGAAGGTTCTTTCCATGCCAACTGGTGCAGAAGTTGGCTGGGAGGTCAGCTCCCCTGGGGGCTGCCCCAGACCACCCAGCCTTTGCAGCCCACCCAGCTCCGCCCCTTGGAAACCTCTCTGATTCTCTCCATAGTGCTTGGCACTCTCTCTCTGTTGTGGCCACACCATACGGCTGGTGGGATCTTAGTTCCCAGACCAGAGATGGAACCCACACAGCCTGCAGTGGAAACACAGAGCGCTAATGAGTGGACTTCCAGGGACGTCACAGGCATTGTCTTAGACCGTCAATTTGTGTCTTAGAGCATCAATTTGTGTTCACAACAGTTCTCTCTCTCCCCTCTGGCAGAACAGGCATCGGTGGTGGGGGCATGGGGACCTTCCTCTCTTATCACCACTGTCTCCACACCCACCACCCTGCGGGTGAAAAGGTGTTCATTCAGCAAATGGAGGAACAACCAGAAGAGACACACCTTCTCCTTCCTCACACGCTTTCCAAGGACTGACCGAACAAGGACACCACGTCTTCAGAGCCGGGTACGTGACACAGTCCCCACGGCCTCTCAGGCCTCCCCCCCCACCGCAAGATCACATTGTCTGTAAGCACTGCTGTGCAGAGTGTGCAAACCAGCCCGCGGGGGCCGGGCTTGAGGAAGGACACAGAGGCTGAGCCGAGTCCACGACCCGGGCAGCTGCAGAGGCTGCATCCTGCAGGTCCAGGGGCAGTCCCCTCCCCATCAGTCTTCTTTCCCTCAGGATCTCCCACACCAAAAGCACCCCCTAAATCCCAGGTCCCTGATTCAGACCCCCCTGCCCCCAGCACATCCTTGCGGAGCAAAACGCGACCCACCCCAGTGCTGGTCCCGCCTGGAAGGAGTGACCCTTCAGGTGGTTTGTGGGGAGACCCCTGCACAGGACAGCACATGTCTGTGGGGTCATTAAGGGGCAAGGAGAGTGAGCAGGTCTGCACCCCACCAGGGCTGCCATGGACCACTAGGAGGTGAGTCCCAGTGGACACCAGGGCTGGGGTGGACCATTAGGAGGTGAGTCCCAGTGGACAAGGGAACACTGAGTCTTCCAGGCCACCCTCACTGGGACCCGAGAGAGGGGACCTGGAGCCCAATCGAAGCTGAAGGCCCAGGGACACCACCTGGGAGCCGAGGGCTCAGGCCCACAGCTTATGGACAAGTGACCAATGTCACCACGTAGAGCATGGCGTGGTCCAGCTCCGAGGCCGCCCCTCCCGGGGACTCACCCAGCAGCTTCTGCAGCACCTGCCCGTCGTACAGGTCCTCCTCCAGCTGCTTCACGATGATCCTCTCCTCCACCAGCACGTCGTTGATCCAGTCGATGAGGACCTGCGGGGGGACAGGCGTTACGGCCTCACTGGTGCCTGGAGGGCCAGGCAGTGACTAGAGCACGTGCAGAGGGGGAGACGCCCCCAGGTCAGGCGCCGGGCAAGTCCAAGGGGAGAGGCCAGCTGCTCGCTGCACCCCCCACCCCCACCAGGCTGCCGGGGGTCCTGCGGGATTCACAGGAGGCCAGGCGGAAGGTGGCACTGGAGGGAAACTGGCTGCCTCCCAGAGGGGGACTTGGGTGTGTGCGAAAACTCAGCCGAAGGAGATGATGGTATTCACCACAGCGTGGGAGGCGAGGGGAGCAAATGAGGAACCATCAGTAACACACACGGCCCGAGGCAGGCCAGCGAGCCATAAAACGTCCACACCAGTCCTGCCCTTAATATCCACGTCAAAACCACACGGACCTAAAGCTACAAAGAGCAGGGGATCCCGAGTGGCCGCTGCTCACGGCTCTGAGAACCGCCTCCCGGGGCACACTACTTTTCTAAGGCTTTCCTGAGATAGAAGCCACATTCCACACAACGCACCCTGTTAAAACGTGCGACTCGGCGGTTGTCAGTAGACTCACAAAGTTGTACAACGGGCACGTCGCCCTCTGAAGGACAGTTCCATCCAAAGGAAACCCCGTACCGTCAGCAGTCACTCCTCCTTCCACATACCCCCGACCAGCTCCTCCCAACCACAAAACTGCTCTCTCGAGGGTTCTGCCTGTTCTGGATCCTTCATATGAATGGGAACCGCATCACACGTGATCTTTCGTGTCGGGCTTCTTTCCCTTGCTGCTGCTGCTGCTAAGTCGCTTCAGTTGTGTCTGACTCTGTATGACCCCATGGACAGCAGCCCACCAGGCTCCTCTGTCCACGGGATTCTCCAGGCAAGAACACGGGGGTGGGCTGCCATTTCCTTCTTCTCTCCCTTAGCATGATGTTTTCAAGGTTCACCCACGTTGTGGCACATGCCGGGGCCTCGCTCCTTCTTACGGCCGAGTCACAGTCCGTTGCTCAGAGAGACACACTTTACAGATTCATTCACCAGATGATGGGCTTGTCACCCCTTTGGGCCTGGTGTCAGCCGAGCTACAACGAACACGGGCGTGCAAGCTTTACGTGAACACACGTGTTGATTTCTCTAGACCAGCCTTTTCTCAACAAGCTTGCCTTCAATTCACAGAGTTTATATCATAAAAGAAGACAGTTTCAACTGTGAAGATATCTATGGAGACACAGGATTCCCACTGAACAGAATCTCATTTGGCTTATGCTGCTTAAGGCGCTTCTCCTCAAAATGAAAGCGATGCCCTGAACAGACTTGATCAAAAATGTATGTAGTCCACGGCTTCCCTGTGGAGCAAAACCATAAAACTGTCTAACTGGTCCCAATGACCTCCTGGAGATGGGCACTGATTGGTCCTCTCGGAGAGAAACGGAAAGAACACAAATCCAGCCTAAAGTGTCCTCTGTCACCCTCTGATACCACGCCATCTGCAAAACCAGCCACGAAGCAAATTTCTGTGGAGTATGTTCTATTTTCCCTCTAACTCAGAAATATTAAATCAGACACACAATCCCATGAAGAATAGAAGTAAAAGTAAATTAAAGGGAGGATGGGAGGAAGAAAGAGGTGCGCAGCCCTGTGGCATCCTGGTTCTGCCAAAGCCACCCCAGCAGGGGGGGTGGGAGGGAGGTGGCTCCACGCTGCAGCCCTCCTCCGTCCGCCTTCTTCAGGGAGGGAGCACCGGCCTGGGAGGCTGGGAGCCGGACGTTCCCGCCCAGCGGCCTTCTCTCCCCGCCTCCAGCATCCTTCTCCCATCACCCAGCTCCCGCCTCCTCTCTGACCACCTTCTCAGTGTGCTTGTGTGTGTGTGTGTGTGTGTTTGGGGGGTCCCCATGACACCTTCCCATCGTCTGGATCTTCAAAGGAAATAGCCCTGGACAGCTCCTCTCCACTCTCTTCCAAGGCTAGCTCATGCCATCCCATGACATCCAGTGCTTTCCTCCCGGTCCCAGTAACCCCCTAAAGGTCCAGCCCCGTCTGCCCCATCCTCCTGCTAGTGTGTTTCATGAGCATCTCTGACTCAACGTGCTGCTTCCCCCCACCGACTCCCAAATCTCCTCCTTATCTGAGAAGCAAACAGGATACTGTGCTCCAACTTCAGGAGCCTGGATGCCACCCCTTCATTCCTTCATCCCACTTCCTGACTGCATCCACTCCTCACCATCTCCTCTCCCACCGCCTTCGTCCCAACCCCCTCCCTAGGCCATTGCCACAGCCCCGCCGACCAAGCATGCTGCCTCCTCGCTGGTGCTCTTCAGATCCCCAAGCTCCTCTCGCCCCGGGCTTTTGCACACGCTAATCCTTGCAGCCTGAATGCACCTCCTCCTGCCTCCCTCACTGGCTGGCCAGCTCTCACTCATCCATCAGGTCTCAAGCTCCGTGATCATCCTCTGAGCACTCCCCACACACCCCACCCAGGCCACATTCCCCAACACGGCTCTCACTGCACTCAAGGGCCTTTCCCCAAACCTGTTCACGTTTGCAGTGAGAACACAACTTCATTTGTAACTATCTCCCTGCTGGACTTGAAGCTCCATGAGGGCAGAAACTGTGACCTCTTGTCTGTGGCTCTGTCTCCAGCACCCAGTGCTCACCGCCTGGCACTGAGTCCATCAGTTAACCTGCTGAGCACCCACTGTGTGCCGGTCAGTCAACCTGCTGAGCACCCACTGTGTGCCGGTCAGTCAACCTGCTGAGCACCCACTGTGTGCCAAGCCGAGCCCGTCAGTCAACCTGCTGAGCACCCACTGTGTGCCAGTCAGTCAACCTGCTGAGCACCCACTGTGTGCCAGTCAGTCAACCTGCTGAGCACCCACTGTGTGCCGGTCAGTCAACCTGCTGAGCACCCACTGTGTGCCGGGCCGAGCCCATCAGTTAACTTACTGAGCATCTTCTATGTGCCGGGCTCTGGGAATAAATCAGGTGAGGACTCTATCCTTGAGGATCTTACCTTTCAATCAGACATTACAAGACAAACAAATGCACACACTGTCGGGTTGTGATCGATGTTATGGAGAAAAATAAGTCAGAACAGCGTGTTAGTCATTCGGTCGTGTCCAAATCTTTGCAACCCCACAGACTGTAGCCTGCCCAGCTCCTCTGTCCATGGAATTCTCCAGGCAAGAGTCCTGGAGTGGGTTGCTATTTCCTTCTTCAGGGGATCTTTCCGACCCAGGGATCAAACCCAGATCTCCCACACTGCGGGCAGATTCTTTGCCATCTCAGCCACCAGGGAAGCATGGGTGGCACAGAGCTAAAGAGCCCACCTGCCAATGTAGGAGACGCAAGAGACGCGAGTTCAATCCCTGGGTCAGGAAATGGCAACCCACTCCAATATCCTTGCCTGGAGAATTCCATGGACAGAGGAGCCGGGCAGGCTACAGCCCATGGGGTCGCAAAGGGTTGGAGGTGACTGAGCAATCACACACACACGTCAGAATACAGTGGAGAAGCCTGACAGGCACAGCTCGGCCAGGTGACCAGGTCAACATTACAGGGTCAGTCATGTTGTCACATGTACCCTGGTGGGATGAGATGAGGGACCTTCACCTCTGTGGTCTCCCGCCCCAAACCCATGACTCTGAGAAAAACATCAGACTAAACCTAATAGGAAGACACCCTACAAAACCCCTGCCCGGCCCTCCTCAAAACCAACATGGTCATCAAAAACAAGGCAAGCCTGAGAAACTGTCACTCCCAGAGGAGCTCAGGAGGCAGGATGACTAACGTCACGTGGGTTCCTAGACGGGACCAGAAAAAGTATCTCTGCTACACACTAAGGAAACTGGAATAAATGGTGCGCGTTAGTCAACAGTGATGTATTCATGCTGGTTCATTAATACAACAAATGTACCATGTTGATCTAAGATGTTAATAACAGGCGTAAATTGGGTGTGGAGATACGGGAACTCTTACACTATCTTTGCTATTTTTCTGTAAATTGAAAATGGTTCTAAAAAATAGTCTCTGAAAAAAATTAGGCAGAGTTTGGGGCTAGAGAGGGCAGAGGGTGGCATCGTCAACTCAGTGGACGTGAGTTGAGCAAACACTCAGAGATAGTGAAGGACAGGGGAGCCTGGCGTGCTGCGGTCCACGGGGTCGCAAAGAGTCGGACACGACTGAGCGACTGAACGACAGCAGCACCAGAGCCAAGCGGTCACATTGGACCAGCTCAAGGGCCGGCACTGAGGACGTTTCTTGTGCCAGGTCGTGGGGCCAAAGGAGGCTCAACTTGCCCCCTCCTCGCTCCGGGAGTGCAGGTCCAGCCGGGGGACAGAGATGAAGGGTGAGCACCAGGCATCATGAAGAAGGCTGACCTGAGGGGTCACAGGGCCCCGGGATCAGAGGAAGCAGCAGTGTTCAAGGGTGGGATAGGAAACGGCTGAACAGAAAGTGGGTGCCTGTGGGGGCGGGAGCAGGCAGGCCTGGTATCCAGGGTGGTGAGATCCCGGCCACGGAGGAGCGATCTGCTGTCACAGCGTGGACCCAGCAGGGAGGTCAGGAGGGGCCGGAGCCCATGGAGAGGCCACCAAACAGCCTCCACGCTGGGCTGGAGTCCCAGACAACCACAGCTTGGCCACGCTGCCACCGGACCAGGGGCACAATTCCAAACACCACGCTTTTCCCCCTAAGACCCAAGGCCCGGCAGGTCACCGGTGGTGGCTCTCAGAGGTTGACCCAGCACCTTCTCCCCCAACCCAAGACCCCAAGACCTGGCAGGTCACAAGTGGTGGCTCTCAGAGGCTGAATACCCAGTGTCCAGACCCCCAAACCCAAGACTCTTGTGTCTATGAGTCCACGGGGCCTTTTCCGGACACTTAATGAGATTTCATTGGTTTGTAATTTTTTGCAAAGTATATGATTTAAATTTAAGGCATAAAAGTGCAGGCTTTGGGATCCTAACCCCCTTTTTGGTCTCCGAAGCCCCCCTTCCGGCTTCACTCCGGTCAGAGGGATTCCCTCCCAGTTCTCCCTGCTTCTCACCTGCCGACCCCCTGCCTGGGCAGCTTTCCCTTCCTCCCGAACACCCTGCCCTTCCTTGGGCCCTCACAGCTGCCACAGAGAGACTGGGAGCCTCCTGGGGCCAGGGACCCCCGTCTGCTGTCTCAAACTGCCCCCCCACAGCACCCAGCAAAGCCCGACAGATGCTATAAATACCAGGTGTGCGTGCCTGCTCAGTCACTCAGCCGTGTCCAACTCTTTTGCGACCCTGTGGACTGTAGCCCACCAGGCTACAGTCCATGGCGTTTCCCAGGCAGGAATACTGGAGTGGGTTGCCATTTCCTCCTCCAGGGGATCTTCCCAACCCAGGGATCGAACCCATGTCTCTTGGGTCTCCTGCAATAGCAGGTGGATTCTTTACCACTGGGAAGCCCAGGTAAACAGGGACGGCTAATGAGGCTCCCAAGGTGGTTGATCACTTTTGGCTAACAATTTAAAAGATTTCGTAGGCAGAAGTTTAAAGTGCCCCCTAAGACCTCAACGGTCAGGCCCATAGGATCCCTCGGACAGCACAATGATGGGGCTGTACCCTGTGATCAGGCTGTTATGGGACATCTGACCTCAAGAAACAGAGATTGTCCAAGGGCCTGACCTCATCAGGGGAGCCCTCTGACTTTGGTTCCAGAGGTCAGAGATCCAGAAGCCATAGAGGGATCCAGGAAGGGGAACGCCGGCTGTGACAGTGGAGAGTGAGGTGGGTGTCTGCAGGAGCAGAGTCAACTTCCGCCACCCCAGAGCCTCCAGTAAAGCACTCAGTGCGACTGGCACCCTGATTTCAGCCTCAGGAGACCCTGAGCCAACCACACTGATCCCTGGACCTCAGAACTATGAGCTAACTAATAGATGTTGCTTTGGGCCACTGAATTGGTAAAAATTAATTTACACAGCAATAGAAAACGAATACAACCAGCAATCCACTATCACAACGCCAAGCACGAGCCTCACCGACCAGGAACAGTATTGCCTATAAAAACAGTGCGCTGCTCACGTCTGGGGTCTGCGCTCGAGACCCAGCTCCACTGGGGTGTTTGCTGTGTGACCTGGGGCCAGCCACTTCACCTCTCTGGGGCTTCAGAGTCTTCACTGAAAAGAAGACAGATCAGTTCCCACCCTCTGTGCGCTGTGTGACCTGGCAATTTCCTTCCCAGAAGTTTCTCCCAAGGTGCCAGTCCAAACATGCTCCTAGACATTTTCTAGCTCAGAAACGATTCCAAATTTTGTGTGGAAAAAGCTGAATGCACAAGAGAAAAAAGCCTGGAGGGATGCAAATTAAACAATTGCCACTGCCTTCTGTTTGATTTTTACATCTTCCAGGTTTTCAGCAGTGTATATTATTCGGTAATTAGAAAGAATAATAATAGATGCCATTTATAAAAATTAATCACTATCCAGATGGCTTCTCTGCCGAAACTGACAAGCAAATCCTAAAATGCAAATGGAAAGTCAAGAGACCCCACAAAGCCAAAACAATCTTGAGAAAGAAGAAGAAAATTGGAGAACTCACACTTCCTGATTTCAAATCTTCCTACAAAGCTAGAATACCAAAACGTGACACAGAGGTCAGTGAAACAGAAATGGGAGCCAGAAATAAACCTCACACTATGGTCAACTGATAATCCGTGAGTGGGCTGAGACAATTCAATGGGGAGAGAACGGTCTTTTTAACAAATGGTGCCGGGACAACGGGATATCCACATGTGAAAGAATGAAACTGAACCCTTCCTTTATACCACATGCAGAAATCAACCCAGAAAGGATGTCCAACTCTTTGCGACTCTATGGACCACCAGGTTCCTCTGTCCATGGGATTCTCCAGGCAAGAATACTGGAGTGGGTCGCCATGCCCTTCTCCAGGGGATCTTCCCTACAAAGGGATTGAAACCAGGTCTCCTGCATTGCATGCAGATTCTTTACCATCTGAGCCTCTAGGGAAGCCCATGATATAATCCATATGATGGAATATTATTCAGCCATAAAAAAGGAATGGAGTTTGGACACATGCTGCAACACAGATGCATCTTCAAAAACATGATGCCAAATCAAAGAGGCCACACACAAAAGCCACATATTGTATGATTCCCCCTAAATGAAATACCCAGAATATGAAAATTACAGAGACAGAAGAATTCTACAGAGACAAAGTGGTTGCCAGTGGCCAGGAAGGGGGATTCAGGACTGAGTGCTGATGGATATGGGGTTTCTTTCTGGGGGTGATGAAAAGTCCTCGCTTGATAGAGGTGATGGTTGAACAACTCTGGGAGGACACCAACAACCACTGAATTGTGCAGTACGGGAATTCTACCTCAGTACACCTGTTATTAAGAAGCTAATGTCTAGAATGCAGGTGTTAGCATCTGCCTCTGCAGGGGTCATAAACCTCGGCGATCTCACCAGTGTTACTGTCACCAGCCCTGGAGCTCTCTGCGTGTCAGAAGCCCCTTTCTGATTTACTCAGCACAACCAGCAGCACCTAGCACATAGGTGTTCAGCACTTAGACACCGTCCTAGGTGTTTAAGCTACAAACATGACCTCTGTCTCATGTGGGTCACAGATGCTTGCTGGTCCTCTCACAGCCAGCAGAGGGCGCTGGTTCCTGCCCCACCACACCTCCACCCACTGAGAGTCAAACCCAGATTCACCTTCTGCCACCTCTCTGATCCCACCTCTGACCACCCTCATCCTTGCTGTCGAAGCTCCATTCTGCCTCCCTCGTTCGCCCTCATACCTGCCCACACGTGCTTCCAGTGGGGTCTCTGCACTTGCTGCCACCCTAGGTACCAAACAGCAGGTCTCCGCCCAAACGCCCACCCTCAACCACCCCACCGAAAACAGAAGGGAGAGGAAACCACCCGCTTCTTGCTTTAGGTTCCTCCCAAGTGCTCACACGACCAGGTCACATATTCACTCGTCCCTGGACACGTCCGTCTCCGCAGCTGGACCACCAGCCTGCTCAAAGCCATCGCCCCCGGGGGGGAGATTAGGAACAGAACCTCGAAGGTTCTCAAACCAACCGCAGAGCTGCCTGCAGACCAAAAGGCCTCTCGGGCACGCAGACCTTCGCCTCACCCAGGACACAGACCTGTTGGAAAACACACAGAGATGTCTCTGCTATGAGGAGACTAAAACTTCAAAAATTCCCATTTGGATCTCTGACCTGGTCAAAGTGCAAATACAAAACCGAGACAGAAAAGGGATAAAAGTCAAATTTCACCCAACACGCCACAGAGGTCAGCTCTGAGAAGCAAAAGCAAACCGGCCACCCCACTTCACTGCCGCCCCAGCAGAGGTGCAGTGACCCCGGCCACCACCAGTCACGTTATCCTTGTACCGTCCAGGTCACCCGTCTCAATCCTCTGTCTCACAAAAGACTTTTTAAAGATGGCAGCTGTCCTTATGTTTTCGAGATGTACTCATTTGCAAACCCCGATTCCCGTAGGCACGTGTCTAGGACGTGATATTAATGGTGCCCTTGGCACAGGGCTCTTTGCATGGACCTTCCACAAGCTTGCTTAAACTAGAATAAAAAATTACTTCCCTGAGTTCTGTCTGAATGATAATCAGGACCTGCAGCCTGTCTCCCCCAAAGCTATGACAGTTATGTTTTAATCACTTCCAAATACGCTTGTCATGGCTTAACTCACTGAGGATGCAGGCTCATTACAACCTGCAGACACATCACCAGGCATCTCTGCCCAGCGAGGACGGCATCGTCTTCTGCCGGAAGACCATCCTTGTGCAGCTGACTTTCTTCTTAGGGACAAAAGGAGGGAGCAAACAGAACTTAATAACCCAGAAGAGTCTTGTCCAATAAACTGGGAGATGAGACGGGAGATCTGCTCCTGGGGAGAAATGCCAACCCAGGGACGACACCGCCTGCCAGCCTTGGACCAACGCAGCCACCAGGGTGGAGGCCCCTCTCTGGCGATTTACTCTGGAAAGCACAAGAACTGCCATTCCTTCTTCCGAGGATCATTAAAAATACAAAGGATCTCATCTGTAAACTGCTATCCTGCCCGGACAGCACCAGCTATTCACCCTGTAAGAGAGTCAGGGCGCTCCTGGAGGATGCCAGCTCAAAGGACCACAGGACGAAACCCGTGCAGAGAGGAGACAGGAGAAGTCTTTCTTGAACCCGCAGGACACTCACTTCTAAATTCGAACCACAGACCTGCTGGTGTGCCTCCCTCCCGACTCAGCCCTGTTCACACCCACGTTTCAGTGCCCAACACAGCACCCTCCAGACAGCAAGCACGTAGCATCCGATGTCACCCCCATGCGTGTGGATGGGCACAACGGTTCTCCTACTGCAATCCGAGCCGGGATTTGAATCCAGGAAGCTGACTCCAGAGCCCACCACGCCCACCCCTTCACACTGCGTCATACACAGTAGGTGCTCAAAGACGGTGCTTCAATGAACCGCCTCGCTCCTAACGCCCGGCTTAGCCAGAGCCCGGTGTGCCTGTTGGTTGGTTTGTTTTACGGGAAGCAGAGAGCAGCTCACCATGTTTTAAATGGTGACAGCCCGGAGGAGGGAGGTTCAGAGAGGCTAAGTCGACAGAGAGAGACAGGACAGCGGCCCAGACGAGAGGTTAAAAAGTGCAGGCGATGGAAAACAGAGAAAAGGCAAGGAGTCTGTGCTTCCTCTGAAAGGTCCCGCTGGTCCCAAGGCTGGGGTGTGGCCAGCTGTCAGGAGGTCAGCCGGACCTCACCCTGACCTGCTCAAGCCTGCACGTGGTCCAAGCCCAGCACCGAAAACAACCGCTTCGGGGCCGAATCCCAGCAGAGGTCCCTAGGAGGCAGCCTGTGCTGGGACCTGCTCAGATTTCATCAACCAGAAGCCTGGATAATCAGAGTCTAGGGCTTCCCAGGTGGCGCTAGTGGTAAAGAACCTGCCTGCCAATGCAGGAGACGTAAGAGAGGTGGGTTGGATCCCTGGGTCAGGAAGATCCCCTGGAGGCGGGGATGGCAACCCACTCTAGTGTTCTTGCCTGGAAAATCCCACGGATAGAGGAGCCTGGCGGGCTACAGTCAATGGGGTCGCAGAGTCAGACACAACTGAAGCGACTTAGTACCCACACACAGTGCAAGGTGGGCATTCTGAAAAGCAGTAAGGATCACACAGGCAAAGTGGACGGAGGTCTGTCTGAACCACCAGGCCTGGCCATCTGCTCCCCTCACCCAGCTCCCCAGGGCTCCTGGCGAACCACCTGCATCAGTATCCATAGGTCCCCCCAGCCCTTGCCCCCTCATCCCAGAGCTTGCCTTCTCAAGATTCGGATCCTGGAGGTCTGAACTGAGGCAAAAGGCCTGTCCTGCCCATGGGCTGGGCTGCACCCTCCCCCACGTGGTCCTGATGCAGAGCCTCACAACCAGCTACCAGCCCAGCTCCCCAGTCAGCACCATGGTGTGCGGTGACCTCAGGGCACCAGGGTTCAGCGGGGAGCAAAACACGGACAGTCCCCGATGCTGGGGGCACGTTCTAGAGGGAGGAGAAAGAACAAAACCAAACAAATAAACAGGCAAGTATTCCAGGCAGCAGAAATTTGAGGCAAAGAGGGCAAGAACGTGGAGGGTGGGGCGGCACAGGCAGAGAGGGAGCCAGAGAACCCATCCCTGCGGAGGAAAATTCAAGAGAAAACCAAAGGCTGAAAAACAGCGCTCCAGGCAAGAGGCTGCGGGCGCAGAGGCCAGGCACGTGGTGGGGTCCCGAGAGCCGCCCTGGGGGGTGATCTCCAAGCCCCTGGCACGTCCTGCCCAACAAAGCATCCTGGTTTACATGGGGACCTTGGCGGGCAGGAGAGGACCAGTGTCTGGGAGGAGTGGGCTCTCAGAACTGCCCACCGGGTAAGAGAGGGAGAAGAGGATATTCCCCACTCTTTCCGTCTTTAGTCCTCCTTTGCCCCCCAAGGTATTAATGCCCCACATCCCCAGCCCCTCCAGTTGGCACACTCTACACCCCAGACGTGGGCCTGTACCTGAACTGGGAATCTGGGGGACGTGGAGCTGCCAAAGCCTCCTCGGGACCCCGTCGGGCTGGCCCCGGATGCAGAGATGCTGTGGTCACTCCGTGTGGGCTGACCAAGGACGCGCAGCTGCCCAGCACTCACCCCAAAGAGGCCAAAACTGCCTGCGGTCTTAGGAGGCAAAGCAGAGGCCGATGGGGCTGAGCGAACCTGGAAGGGGCAGGAAGCGGCTCTGGAAATCATACAGCAGGGAGGTGGCTTGTTTGTCTTGCATCCCTGGGGTCCAGCGCAGCTCCCTGACCCCCAGCCAGGGCTCAGGAGATGAGGCCTCAAATGGACAGACTCATTCAAGATCGGACACTTCACACTGGTTCACAGGATCACCTGGGGCGGAGGCGGGGAGTTACTTCTCTCTGAGTCCCCGTGTGGATGTAAGGATGATACCCAGCTCCCTGGGACTTGTTTCAAGGAGTTGATGCTCACGGGCTGTCAAGCTTTGCTCAAATGTCGAAGAAGGAAAAAATCAGAGCAGGCACGTGATGGTTCATTTTAAGTATCAGCTTGGCCGGGATGGACGCCAAGGCAGCTGATGAAACATTTGTTCTGGGTGTGTCTGTGCTGGGGTCTCCGGGAAGAGATCGGCATTTGACTCGGTGGCCTGAGTAAAGCAGGGGGGCCCTCCCCAGCATGGGGGGGTGGCACGCAATCCAGGGAGGGCCTGAACTGGACAAAAAGGTGGAGGAAGGCTACATTCTGCCCTCTTTGTGCCTGGGGCATCCGTAGCCTGACCTCTCGGACCCACTTTCCTGGGCCCCCACTGGCAGAGGGCATATTAAGGGACTTCTCAGTCTCCAGCATCACGTGAGCTGATCCTTATAATAAATCTCTATAGAGAGACAGAGATATAGATAGAAACACAGGCAGACAGAGAGATAAGACAGGTAGAAGGAGACAGAGAGGTAGAGAGACAGGGCCACCTCCCACGGGTTCGGTTCCTCTGGGAACCTGACAAGCACAGACATCCCCTTCTCCTACTTAAACGCCGCCCACGCCGGTCCAGTGGTTGAGAATCCGCCTTCCCATGCAGGAGACGGGGCTCCATCCCTGGTTGGGGAACTGAAATCCCACATGCCGTGAAGCAACTAAGCCCGCACACCACAACCACTGAGCCCGCGTACCGCAACCAGAGAAGCCCACGTGCCGTAACTGAGGCCCGACACAGCCAGATAAACAAATAACTAACGTTTTACACACATCGCCCGAGGAGAACACCGTGGTGGCTGAAATGCAGGGTCATTTTTCCTCACCAACATTCTTCAGTTCAGGAAAAAACCAAAGTGGTATTTGGCGGGGGGGAGGGGGGGAATCTAAACCAGGCAAATGTAAACGAGGCGATTTAAGTCATTCAGCACCAACATGCTGGGATGGGCCCTAAAACAGGCTGGAGAAGGAAACGGCAACCCACTCCAGTGTTCCCGCCTGGAAAAACCCCATGGACCGAGGAGCCTGGTGGGCTACATTCCACAGGGTCGCAAAGAGTGGGACACGACTTAGCGACTGAGCACCCGACGCACGCACTGAAACAGACATTCTCTGTCTCGACGTTTTAAACAGCCACAACTTGCAAGGCTTCTGTTTATCCTGAAGAAGCCCTCGTGAAAAGGCAGTTGTGTCCCAACCGCAGCGGTTAAGGGGGAGAAACTTTTGAAGAGCCCCCTTTGATGGGATGTGTGAGTGGCACTGTCCTAACTGCGTCTGCCCAGCCCGAGTCTGCTGGGTCGGGGCTCACAGGGTGAGGATGCGGACAGAGCCCTTGCCAGCCGGGGGATTACCTCTGAAGCCCTGCTGAGGTTGAGATCAGAGTGGTCAAAGTTCAATCTGCGCTTGGAGCCTGACTAACGCTACCAATGAACCCTCACCACGAGGCGGGGCTCGAGAGACTGCTGGGGAGAGACGCGTGGCTGCAGCGGCCCCGAGAGAGCCCAGAGCCAGCGCCCGTCCCCCACCCCTGCTTCCCTGACTTTCAGGAACTAGGTGGCTGTCCTCTGGCCTCGCCTGTCCCCGAGCGTCCAGACGTGGCTGAATCTGCCCACTACCCAGAGCAGGGGTGTCACCATCCGATGAGGACCCACAGGAGCATCCAGAAGAACCCACAGGCCCGCTTTTCAGAGCCTCCTCTGAGCTCCCCTCTTGCTCCAGAGTCTGATGCCTTGATCTCGTCTGCAAGGTGCTATGAGAGTTCACTGCGGCTGCTCGTTCCCAATCTTAAGAAAAGGGTCCCCACGTCCTTGGGTACAGCACAGGAGGGTGAGCGGGCCATCTGAGAGCCCCTGGGGCCGGGCACCCCTGGGAGATGCTCCAAGCCGTCCCGTCCACCGAACGCAGCATCGAGGCCCCTTGACCAGCCCCCCGGCTTCACTCCTTTGACCCAGAAGAGCCTGAACCCAAAGTCTTGCCCTCACAGGACAGCCCAACTGGGAGGCTCACCCTCACCTTGACCAGCTCCTTGAATCTGGGGTCGTCCCTGGAGGTGGGGTCGATTACCGTGCGTTCCTCGTTCTCCTCTGTGGGGACAAAGGACAGACGGGTTAGCGTTGGTGGGGGCAGCTGGCTTCCCTCGCACAGATGGGGGGATCGAGAGCAGAGACACCCCCAAGGTCTTCTCACGGAGCAGCCCTGCAGCCAGGCACACGGCCGAGGTGGGCGGGCCTATCTTCCAGGAAGCCATGGGGCACCTACCCTGGTATTTTGGGAGAAGCGATGGGGTGCTGGGGGAGCACTGATTCAGATCCGGAGAAAAGTCACTATAAATAAACCTGAGGAAGAGTTGTCCTTCACCAAGAAAGCTTGCTGCTACGTACGATGGTATGGACAAAAACATTTGGCGGGAAGGGTACTGAAAAAAAAGGACATTTCACAGCAAAGCGTGTTTATCCATATTCTGTTTCTGTTTTGTTTTTCCCTCCATGGTTTGGCCTTGACCATGGACGATGGGCACCAGCGAGCTTGGACAGAGAGGTGACACGGGGTAATACGTGGACACGCATGCACGCTCTGTTGCTCAGTCGTGTCCAACTCTTTGCGACCCCATGGACTGTAGCCCGGCGGCTCCTCTGTCCATGGGATTTCCCAGGCAAGGATACTGGAGCAGGTGGCCGTGCCCTCCTCCAGGGGACCTTTCTGACCCAGGGATCAAACTTGCATCTCCTGCATCGCAGGCCACTGAGCCAGCAGGGAAGCCCAGTAAGTGGACAGCCAAGGGGAAAGACTGGCAGACACCAGACACAGAACAAAACTGACCCTGAGCATTAGAAGGAAAGAGAAGAGGCACGGCCTCTGGCCCTTGGGACGTGCAGGTAGAGAGGACCAGGGTCCCGGGGCCCACACAGGCCCCACGCCTGGGACTGTCCACGTCGGTAGGGATGACCGGCTTTGAGGGACAGAGACTTCACAGCAGCAAAGTTTAAAACCTGACAGAGGGCAAGCACTATTTTTGGTCGTGCAGACTTGGTGCTTGAGAAGGAGGCTCCAAGTAAGCTGCAGGGGCCCACACAGGGCCCCGATGAGGCCCTAGCGGCCTCCCACCGCTCCCCGGGTCAAGGCCAGCATCCTCCACGCAGCCCCCCAGGCCCTCTGCAGCCTCTGTCCCCAGCTCTCCCCGGCGCCCTCAACCCAGTCCCTCCAGACTTCGCTCGCCCTTCAGCAAGCCTCTCGCCACCGCCGACCACAGGGCCTAGGCACTTCCTACTCCATGTCCAACACCTTCTCCCCCGACTCCACTCCCCAGTTGCTCAGCTCTCAGCTCCCAGTGCTGACGAGGCTGGTTTTTATCAAAGTCACAAGAGCTTCAGGGGCCAGCAGGACCTCAGAGAGGGAACTGAAGAGCACTGACTCCCAGCCAGGAGCAGCGGTTTAGGCAAACGGTAAGACAGGAGAGTTCGGGCCCAGGGAAAGGCAGGGTCAAGGCATCACGACAAACAGCAACCTGCCCCTCGTTTCCTAAGCATTTCCTAAGTCTGTTTCCTAAGCGCTGCTGTTGGTCTAAAGCAGGTCCTCAGCCAGGAGCAATTGTGTCCCCAGGCCCCCAAGGGGCCGCAGCGATGTTTGGAGGCATTTTCATCATCCTCACTGGTGGTGCAGGGTGGCGGGGTAAAAGCTACAGGACTCTAGTGGGTGGAGACCAGGGATGCTGAGCAGAACCCTGCAACACGAGGGACAGCCCTCCATTAAAGAACTGTGTGTTTAGTCACTCAGTCGTGTCCAGCTCTTTTGTGACCCCACAGACTGTAGCCCATCAGGCTCCTCTGCCCAAGGGATTCCCCAGGCAAGAAAACTGGAGTGGGTTGCCATTTCCTTCTCCAAGGGATCTTCCCAACCCAGGGATCGAACCCGCATCTCCAGCACTGGCAGGTGGATTCTTTACCACTGAGCCGCATAAGGAGTCTTCGCGACATCAAAGAATTATGCTGTGCCAAATGTCCATAGTACCCAGGGTCGGGGGAAGTGATTTCCAGACAGTGCTCGTCGGTTTCCCCCGGGAGAGAGTCACCTGCCTGGGCAGCAGCTGCAGCCAGCCTGAGGACACAGCACGAGAGGGTCTTCAGAGGGCTGAGGGGAAGCCCCGGAGGACCCACGCGTCTCCGAGCCCGCCCAGCACTTGGCCGCAGGTCGGCCGTCTGGACGGCCTTTGCGTTTCTTTCTCACCAGCTCCCGCTGGCCTGGCCTTGTGCTGGGAACCACAACAGAGGCATCCACCAGGACTTCCCTTTGAACCAGGGACTGGAAAGGAGCAGAATGTTCCAAGACAGCCTTCCAGATCCGTCAGATCCCAAAGCACGCGCTAAGGAAAAACGTGTCCAGGCCGTCACCTCATCAGTGTTGGTGGGGACGTGGTCCCAGGGAGGTGGGCGCAGGGCCAGGACCACTTGGCAGGTCCCACCCAGCAAGCCCCTGGTGTTGGGAGGCCCCTCCAGCTTGCATAGAGATGGGGCAGGTATTAATACTTTTTCTGATTTTCTGTATTTTTATATTTTTTTGGACATGTATGCACTGCTTTCTTAATCTTTCTTTTTCGCTGCACGGGGTCTCATTGCTGCGTGGGGGCTACTCAAGTTGTGGTGCGTGGGCTTCTCATTGCGATGGCTCCTCTTGCTTCCCTTGTTCTCTTGTAATTCCCCTGTTACAGGCTCTAGGGCATGCAGGCTTCCGCACTTGCAGCACAAAGTCTCAGCAGTTGCAGCTCTTGGGCTTAGCTGCTCCACAGCAAGTGGAATCCTCCCAGACCAGAGATCGAACCCATGTGCCCTGCACTGGCAGGTGGATTCTTATCCACTCGACCACCAGGGAAGTCCCTGTTCTGTATTTTCAGATGCTTCGACATCCCGGGGCCTTAGGGACTTACGGGGACTCCCCGCTCAGAGCCAGCTGCCTCCCAAGACAGCAAATGTGTCCCCTCTGAGTGCCTTTCAATGGAAACAACCAACCCAGAGCCCACCCCCCGCACCAGCCAGCTCTCTAACTGAGCTCCCATGGGGCTCTTACACACCCAGCCAACAGCCCCTGCCCTAATCACCTGAGACCAGGTACAGACTCCTCAGGGCAGTTCCTGTGTCCCAGAGGTCCCTGAAACTACCTGAACCAGCAGATCAAACCTGCTCATGAACTCTGCTCACCCACTCTGTCCTGTGAAAACCACAATAAAGGTGTCTGCTCGTCCTTCCCTGACACTGCTGCCCTCCCCTGGCACCCGGGGAACCGTGAGTGCAACAAACCATCTTTTCAAGGACAGTTGGCTCCCCGATCTCTTGGCCCGTCATACTTAAATACTAATAAAGCTGACATTTGCAACCAGAGAGGCCGAAACCTACAAGGGAAAGCTCGCTTTGTTCCTGCAGACTTTTTTCTAAACACGACCTTGAGCTGAGAGCCCGGCGTGAGGTCTGATCACAAGGCTCCTCGTCGGCCCTCCCAGACCGACCGCACACCCAGGGAAGTGCAGCTCGCCCAGGACAAGGAGCTGGCGGAAGCGACAGTACCGAGCAGGGAGTCTTCGGGGTGGACCTCCACTGGGGCGGGGCACATGGGCGAGTTGATGGCATTCTTCCCTTCTTCCTGGAGGTCACTCACTGTCAAGAGAGAGAGAAAGGGCAAAACCAGTGAGTATAAATGAACTAGCACGTCTTCACACGTTGGCAGTGGAAACAGAAATCAACTCGTGTTTTTAAGGCATTTAACAAACATTCCTAAATGGCTGGTTGCCCAGAAAGAGTCCGAGGAAAAATGCCCCGAACCAAGAATACATTCTACAACTCCTCGCCCACGCCGGAGAGTGCCCAGTTCGGCCAAGCCCTGCCAGGCTGTTCTCACCGCTCTTTGGAACACATGACTAAGACACGGAAGCTTCTGGATGCTTCCAGATCTTGCCCAGGGCTGCTGGGGTGGACACAGCTTGGATCGCGGTGACAGGGTCTGAGAAGGCAGGGTCCCTCCCCCGACTCGGACAGTTGTGGACTCCGGGTGTGAAGACCCTCCCTGCAGGCACACAGGCAAGCCCAGAGTCAGAGGCGGTGCTGCTGTCCGTGGCCAAGTTCACGGGACAGAGTCCTGCTGGCCTGACGCCCGGGGATGCCCAGGGTCAGGAGCAGTGGAACACACGGCAGAGTCTAATAAACTGGACCCAGAGACCTGGAGTCTCCTGAAGCTTCGCAGGGACCGCAGGGCTGGCTGCACAGTGAGTGGGGCGGCCTCCATCCACAGAGCAGAGAAGGTCCCTGCCGCCCCCCCACCCCACCCCTGTGCTAGAGACCCTCCAGGAAAGTAGCTCGAGTCTCACTGGCCAGGACGTCACCCCGACACCGGGGGGCTCACAGCCTCAGCCTTCAACACCACGTTCCTTCCACTGGCCCCAACTGCGTCAGACCCGAGGCTCCAGCCCCCAGCCCCCATGCAGTGGGTGCAGGGGGCCCTGGGATCTGCCCCCTTTCCAGCCCTTGGCTGAGAACCGCTGGGCAACAGTCCCCCACCACGGACCACACAACCAGCCTCTCCCTCGGTGGTCTCCAAGGACAAGAGCCCCAGCTTTCTCCTCCGTTTTGTGTATTTATTTTTAATAGTCATTGATCTACAATGTTGCATTAGTTTCCAGGCCTTCACCTCTGTAATGAAAAGGCCTCAGAGGTGGAGACCTATTTCCCCGTTCAAATCGAGGTCACCTTGAACACCTCCAATTCTGGGACCTGGAGGGGCAGGGGCACAGAGAAGCCAGGCGACAGGCACGATGGCCTCGAGCAGGCAGGCACGTCTGGGAACCTCTCTGCCTGTCTTCTCAAACGTCAGGACCCCCGCAAGGACTGAATGCAGTGATGAACGTGAGACCCTGAGGTCGGAGCCGGGCACGCCCTGGGCTCCCTGGACTCAGCCACAGACCCAGCTCTGGGGCCAAGGCCGCCTCTGCCCTGCATGAGGATGACGGCAGTAGGGCCCAGGATGCCGGCTTCCAACGTCAGGAAGACCCTGATACAAAACTAAAAAGCCAGGGGGTGGGCCGAGGCTCTCCGGCACACACACAGTCTACAGCAGCAATGCTTTACACAAGAATTCACAGCAAAAGGTGGAAACGGCCCACGTGTCCCCCGACAGATGAACAGGCGCACCAGTGTGGTCTAAACACACAACCGAACGTGATCCACCCACAAAAAGGAAAGGCATTCAGGCACACTCGGCCACGGAGCCATGTGGACACTGTACTGAGGAAAATAACCCAGACACGAGACGGCAAGCCCTGCGTGGTTCCACAGACACGAGGTCCTGAGAGCCAGATCCAGAGCGACCGAAAGTAGAATGCTGGGTGTCCGGGGCTGGGCACAGAGGCCAATTATGGGCAGTCAGGGGGGTAAGGGGGCAGAGCTTCACTTTGGGCAGACGGAAGAGGTCTGGAGGTGGAGGGGGTGACGGCTACGCAGCATTGCGAATGTACCCACTGAACTCTGTGCTTTAAAAAGGATTAAAAGGGTAAATTGTACGTTGTGTGTACGTTACCACAATTTAAAAGGAAAAGAAAAAGTGGGCCCCTGCCAACAACAGTCTGGAAGGCCGACGCCCTGCAGCTGGAGGCGTCACAGTCTCTCCCCCGCCCCCGCCCCACATCCTAGGAGCAGAAAGCCACCTTTTTATCCCCGCATCCCTGGCCGAACTCTGTGCAAGAAGCAGACACGTGGGAAACACCTTCACTAGCAAATGGGTTTGAGACGCACACACGCCCACCCGGCTCCCCAATCCAAAGATCCCCAACCGGTCACTCAGACCCCCGAGAAAACAGACCGAGCTTCAGCAATTACTTTTCCTGCAGAACCAAGTTACAGAGTCTTTGAACCAGCGAAGAGCTTTCCAAGGCAGAAAAGGGAAGCGGGGAAAGGAGGTTTTTCACAAAAGTCCTTGAAAGGGGACGTGGATAGTGGCCGGGGCCCCTTACTCCTGCCTCCTGGGCCGATGTCACCAATGGAGAACAGAGAGGCCAGGGAGGTCCCTCCCGGTCAAGTCCGTCTGCGGTGGTTCTGTTCTCCGAGGAAAAAGAACAGAAGACCTGGGTGTCACACAAGCAGAGGGCTGCATAGGCGGGCTTCAAGTCCCAGGTGAGCCAGGCAGCTGAGTCCTTACAGTGAGCCCGCAGCTCCTCCCAGAAGCCCCAGACCTGCCTCTCAGGTCATCCACTCTCCTGGACACCGGGCCTGGGCCAGAGCGACCAGTGGTGGGTGGGGGTGCGGGGGTGAGGAAATAAAGAGATGCTTCCAGAAGTCCTGCCGCCTGATCTCAGCAATAAGGAGGCGTGGAGGGGGAGGGCGCGGGAACGGCATTTTCAAAGCAGAGAAACTGGGTCACATGAAAACAGAGAAATTTTCACACCGCCCTTGAACATCAAAGATAACACTAAACAGGGCTCGGGATCTGGCGGCTTTAATGGATGAGAAATGCTCGCACAAACCTGCCCAGAACTCAGGGCCAACAGCACATTCCTCAGGCCTGTGAAGCATAAAGCCCCAAGGAACAGAAGTACGGTCTGTGACCACCGAGCCCCGGGTCAGATCTCACCGTACCCTCTGCGGACGTGTGGCCTCTAACAAGACCCTTCACCTTGCCCAGCCTCAGTTTCCCTGTCTGGAACATGGGGAGGCAGCAGCACCTACCTCATAGGGGCTTCTGAGGAATGAGTTCATCCCAGGGAGAACCAGGGAAGGCTTCCTGGAGGAAGCAGTATCTGAACTTGGCCTTGAAAGATGGCAAGAACCCGGAAAAGGGACTTCGGGCATCCATGCAAAGCCCATGGACGACAGATCAGAGAAGGGATTCTGGAAGCCCTACGTGGCGGCCGAGTCCATGCTGAAACCCAGCAGGGTTCTTCTGGACTCTGCTACTATGCACGGCCTGGGAACCCTGGGGGACACAGCCCCTTCACCGAGGAGCCTTCAGTCCGAGTCTAATGATGGTTTTATGAGGGTCAGTCTGGAGTCTGGAAGGAGGGCGCCCCTTGAACTACGGCTTTTCCCCGAGGCCCCCACTCCACCAGGTCAGTTCAGTTCAGTCGCTCAGTCATGTCCGACTCTGCGACCCCATGGACTGCAGCACGCCAGGCCTCCCTGTCCACCACCAACTCCCAGAATTTACTCAAATTCACGTCCATTGAGTCGGTGATGCTATTACACCATTTCATCCTCTGTCGTCCCCTTCTCCTCCCGCCTTCAATCTTTCCCAGCATCAGGGTCTTTTCAAGAGTCAGTTCTTCGCATCAGGGGGCCAAAGTATTGGAGTTTCAGCTTCAGCATCGGTCCTTCCAATGAATATTCAGGACTGATTTCCTCTAGGATGGACTGGTTGGGTCTCCTTGCAGTCCAAGGGGCTCTCAAGAGTCTGCTCCAACACCACAGTTTAAAGGCATCAATGCCAGGTCAGTGGCTTTCCGCTAATCCCAGGAATATCTTGGCTTTGAAAGCACTAGTCCATTTGCCAGAAAGTCAGACACTTCAAAGACCGGAAATGCCAATGATCTTGCGTCTCAGAGATAGATCCGCCAGTGTGTGGTGTGCACGATGGGTGTGGGCGTTCAAAGGGCCTGGGGTCCAAAGTCCCAGGGCCAGGGACTCACTGTTGTGCTAAGGGTCTGCCCGTATTCACACTAAACCCAGCAAGCAGTGCGTTCCCAACCAAGGTTCACCTTCCCGCAGTGATACTCGGCTCTGTGGGCTACATGGGCGACACAGGGCTGCGGAGGGGCCAGGAGGGCCGGAGGCTGGGAGAGGCTCAGAAGGCAATCCGGGAGAGGCCCTGATCGCTCCGGTGCCCCTGTGGGGACAGCCACACCTCACCCAGCCCCGGGGTGCAGAGCGGGCTACGCAGACCACCGTCGCCAAAACCCAGGAGCTTTCAGAATAAAGCTGGAAATTTAGGGTTTGGGGCAGAATCTCCCAATTTATAAATGCAAGCAAGTAATTCAAACTCTGTGGCCCAGACAGGGGCCTCCAATTTGCAATCCCAGGTCACAGTAAATGTCCAGCCCACACTCCTGCCTGTCGGTGGGAGAGGGCCAGCGTTTCCTGAGCACCTACTGAGTACCAGGCACCTTCCATGCCTTCCACTCATCTAATCTCCCAACGCGTCTGTGAGGGAGTGGCTGGCCCTGGCTTGGTCCTCGCTGGGCTGGTGTCTATGAAGGCATTTGATATATACCAACCATGAGCCCTGCAGGCAGGACTGAATCATTTCTACCTGGTCTTCACTCACTCTGCCCAGCTATGTCCTATCCACCTTCAAGCCTCAGCTTGCTGGCCGCCTCTTCCAGGAAGCCCTCCTGGGTGCTCCTCGCCCATTCCAGGCTCCCTTCTGCCCAGCTCGCATCCCACTGCTGCTGCTGCTGCTGTTGCTTCAGTCGTGTCCTATACCCACCTCTTTCCTGGACCATCTGCCCACACCAGTGATGGCTCGGCTCCTGCACGTAGTAGGTGTTTACATTTGAGAAGCTGCACAGTGAGGGGCTTGGAACCTGGGAGCCAGTCTGTTGTTTAACTGCTCCATGCCTCAGTTTCCATCTGTGAAATGGGCCTGATTCACCCCCAGAGACGGAGAAGGTAATGACCACGCAGAACAATGTCTGTCATGCAGCAAGCTCTCGGTAAGCACTAGCTTCCAGCTTCTGCCAAACAGAAGGAGGCCTATGTATTTCCAAACCCCATCTTCCTTCCATCACCCCACCCAGAGACCAGGCAAGGTTTAAAACACACACCACCTCTCCTGATTGGAATGACAAATGCATGAAAAGGAGAAAAGAGAATCAAAAACTAAAACCTCAAACGTCTCACAAAGGGCCTGCCATTTACACCCCAGGCTGAGCACAAAGGTTCCATCCTTGATTTTTTTTTTTAATCTTTTTCTTCCTACGGGTTCCACTTATTTATTTATTTATGCCCAGGCTCTTTCCCCTCCAAAAAAGGCTTTTAGGCAGCTTTTTCTTTTTTTTCCTTTCCCCTTTTGACATTATTAAGAAAACACAACTTTGAAAGCAGGCTGCTTTTTAAAGAGCAAGGTTACCCTCAAGGGAAAACACAGATCTGAAGACAAAAAGGTTCCTTGCTCCATGAGGGGCACTGGGGCGGGAATGGGGAGCACAACTCACCCCCTGTAAAGACGGGGTGCAGGACTCTCCCCGGGGGCTGATCTGCTGGGGGTTCAGCGAAGATGCGAAGACCCCATGGTAGGCGAGCCACAGCCCTTGGAGACCGAAGTGCTGACACTCCATTCTGGAAGCCTTTCCAAGTGCGTCCTTTCAACACGGCAGACACGTCTGCCACCGATGAGGGCTTTTACACCATATATACCCACATCCTGGTTTTCCCAGAGAACAAAAGGACGGGGGGAGAGTTTCCAGCGGGCTGTCTGAACCAAGATCAAAGAGAAACCCCAACAAAAGCGGCCGCATGCCCACCCCCGGCTCCCCAGCTAAAAGAAGAACTTGGAAATGGCAGGAAAGCTGTCTCAATTTGGGGCACTTAACCAGCCCGTTTCAAGACGTGCCCACTTGCAGTTATGACAGATCCTACTCGAGGAAACGGAGTGGTCCTCAGAGCTGCCAGGAAAGACAAAGAAGGATAAAGGAGGGGGTGTTCCACGTGACTCCATGGACCCCAGATCTCAGCCCCTGCCACCCCTCCCCTCCCCAGACCCCTGTCCCTCCCACCCCACCCCTCCCCAGACCCCTGTCCCTGCCACTCCACCCCTCCCCAGACCCCTGCCCTCCCACCCCACCCCTCCCCAGACCCCTGCCCTCCCACCCCACCCCACCCCAGAGCCCTGCCCCTGCCACCCCACCCCTCCCCAGACCCCTGTCCCTCCCACCCCACCCCTCCCCAGACCCCTGTCCCTCCCACCCCACCCCCAGACCCCTGTCCCTCCCACCCCACCCCCAGACCCCTGTCCCTCCCACCCTACCCCCAGACCCCTGCCCTCCCATCCCACCCCAGACCCCTGTCCCCATCCCACCCCCAGACCCCTGTCCCCATCCCACCCCCAGACCCCTGTCCCTCCCACCCCACCCCTCCCAGACCCCGTCCCTCCCACCCCCACCCCCAGACCCCTGCCCTTGCCACCCCACCCCCCTAGGCTGGGGAGGGAGAGTCAGGGTTAACTCCATGTGTGTTAGAAGGACCCAACAAAATCTCTGTTAAATAAAGCTCTCCGTCCACGGGACACAAAAGCGTCAGGCACGACTGACGTGTGTGACTTCGCACCCACACATGCTTCCCCGGGGAAGGGAGAGCTTTCTACGATTCTCCACCAACTCTCAGCGCTCAGAGGGATTGCTTCTTCACAGAAGTTACACAGTTTATCAGAATAACTAAGTTCATCAGCCATGAAGGTCTTCCTAACAGAGCAGCTCTTCTAAAAATAAATGAAGTTGTATTTCATGTGGGGAGCTCACAGCTCAGTGGAGAGACCATAGGGCCCAAATGAGACCTTAACAAGCACGATGACACCCACAGACTCGACAGCTGGTTGGGGGGGAATCCAGACTCGACAGCCCTGCCTGACAGCCAAAGACCAGGTGATCAAATGACCGGATGGTCATAATTCAAGAGGATGAGCTACTTCCGCCGTATCATCCTCGTAAAGGCCTTGATACAGGAGGCCCAACCCTTCCCGGGAAGTCAAGGCTCCAGCTCCAGGATTCTCCGGATTGCGACAGATGGATGCCTGCATGCTGTCCAGGGTAAAAGGCAGGGAGTGCTAACAGTCCCAGAGACAGCCGCTGCCCTTCCCGACCCAGACATAGGGAAAGAGACTTTCAGCCATCCACACGGCAAAACGTAAAAGGAAGAGCCTCTTAACCTTTCCAGTGGCGGATCTGGTTTGTTTTTACTGAGGAAGACAAGCTGGCCCCGTCTCGGGGATGCCAGCCCAACGTAACGAGCTCGGAGTATTTATGTACGTTTAACCCGCCGCAATTTCTCAGGGCAGGATGAGTGTCTGACAAGACCCTGGGAATAAGGAAGCACCGTGACTGCTGCCCGCACCATGGGGATTACTCAGCCTGAACAGTCTGATCGATGGGGTTTGCTCTGCTGCAGTACAAGGTTCCATGTCATTTCTCGAGACGAAATAAGTTGAGAGGCAAAAAGAAATATGTGAGCATTTCAATAAGGCAAAGCTCGGCGGAGGTCAACAGGCGTGTTGACCCCACAGCAAGAGCCCGCAGCTGAAGAGCGGTCTTGCTCAGCCAGCCTCTGGTTTTACAGCAGCTGAGCTAAGGACCGCTGGTGGCCCATGAGGCCGGCCCTGGTCCTGGGGGGAGGCTGGTGTGGGCGGAACACGTGGGAGGGTGTGTCCTGGCCCTTCCGCCCAACCGCCTGGCTCAGCCCCGGGCACAGAGGAGACTCTCGAGGAACAAATGGACAATTACTTAAGGGCAATGCATGTGATGGTGTTGAGTTTGGCTTTTTTTTTTTTTTAAGAATTTTTTTTTTTTTTCAATGAGGACCATTTTTTAAAGTCTTCATCAAATTTGCTGCAATACTGCTTCAGTTTTAAGTTTTGGTTTTTTGGCCACAAGGCACATGGGATCTTCACTCCCTGATCAGGGATTGAACCCGCGCCCGCCCCTCCCTGCAGTGGAAAGTGAAGTCTTAACCCACTGGACCACGAGGGAAGTAATGTGATGGTGCTGACTTTTAAAAAGCAGGTTCCAAAATACGACAGCATGATATTTATGCAAAATACGGAATCAGAAAACTCAAAACTGAGAATTCCCTGGTGGTCCAGTGGTTAGGATTCTGGGCTTCCACTCCAGAGGGGCACAGGTTCCATTCTTGGTTGGCGAAACCAAGATCCTGCATGCTCCATGGCACAGCTAAAAAAAAAAAAACTCAAAAATTTATTTGTAAAAAAGAAAATGCAAAGCTATGTATTTCTATTGTACACAATGAATTCATAGAAAAAGGAACGGAAGGATGTGCGCCAACATGACCAGAACAGCATCCCCTGTGAGAGGGCCGCAATGTAAGGACAGGAGGAGGCCAGGGAGGCTCTGCCATGACGGCGTTCACACGGTACTCGCAAAAATTAGAGCTAAAAGAAGGGACAGCAAACGGATGCTCTATAGCAGGGACTCAAAGGAGACAGCAGTTCTACAGGGAAAGAGATCAGAGGCCTACCAGAGGAGGCGAGGCTGCCCATGGAGCTGATTCTAGGGCCAAGACTGCAGGCGAAAGGCCCCAGTGTGTGGGTGAGAGCAAAGAAGAAAGAAGCAGCCACCAAGACGTGGGACTTAGAACCAGCCTTTGCAGCGGCGGCATCTCGGGTCCTGCCCTTGGGGCGACCGTGGACCGCGCTCTCACCAGGATGGCCAGCCAGCTTCCCACAGACCCTCTCTTAGCCTCTTCCCACCCCAAGTCAGCCTCTCCCCTTCTGCAGGTGACCATCTGCACTCCACTTCTTCTCCTCTCCAGCATCCATGTGCCTGTCTTCTGGTGAAGCAGGGCTCAGGTATTCTAGATCTCAGCCAGGGGGTACGCTGACTCCCCAGAACACAGTCAGGGAGGGGACTGGCCCAGTGAGAGCTAACAGCTGCAAGGAGACTTCCCTAGGAATGCAAAATGATGGGCACTCTTTCACCTTGGCCTTGACCTAGAGAGGATGTAGGTGGAAGCCGCCCCCATCACCTTACCACCACTCAGAAACTGGCAATGAAGGCACTGGGTCCGCAGAGCTGAGGGAACAGAGTTGAGCCGTGCCATCTGTCTGCTGGATCAAGCCTTACCTGAGGCTGGTGACCTCAAGGCCTTTCTATCAAATGCACCAGTGAGTTCCATTTATTCTTAATCCCCTTTCAGTTGGATTCTCTGTCATTTGCAGACTGTCTGGCTGTCACTCCCTGATAAAGGGAAGCCCAGAACTCCCACTGGCTCCAGGATAACCAAACCCCTGAGAGTGGTACCCAAAGACTCCTGGTGAATGAACCCCACCCCCCGTCGAAGGGCAGATACAGTTCCCATGCTTTTTCATCTCCCAGTGAGGTCACTCCTTTGCCCCAGCTGTTTCACCACCAGAAATGCCCAGCCAACTCCACCCGGGACCCCAGATTCTTCAGGGAAGCATTCTCTGCACCCTCCACCCTGTGGGCAGAGTTAGGGTGCCTCCTCCGGGTTCCCTCAGCTCCCAGCGCGCATGACAGCTTCCATCCCTCACCCCCCGAAAGGAAATCGTGCTGTGTCCACTGCCCTGTCCCACTGGCCAGGCACTGTTCAAAAGCTGGCACACGACAAGCATCCGATAAACATTCATAGAATAAATAAGTGACTGTAAATGCATTTACGCAGGTAAAATGGAGCCGGATAGAGAATGTAGGTAAGAGACGCAAAGTCAGAAGAACTGGAAACAGGCTGTTCTTGCGAAACATTCCACCTCCAGCCACTTAATTGGGTGGAAAAAGAGCGTTTGCATTAAGGCTTACATTAGCCCGGCAGTCGTGGGTCACCAAGAACCCAATTACTGCGATGCGGCCGAACGGAGAGTGAGGACCCAAGAGGAAGGAATTTGCTCTGCAATTAGGGACTTACTGGGACAGGCTGCCCCTGGGGCAACACTCCCAGACCTCGCCCGCTAGAACACACTTCCACCAGCCACCTGCTTTCACATCCCCAGCGGGGCCCCCAGGAAGGAAGCGCTCCCCCAGCTCCAGGACCCCAGGTCTTCCCAACACTGAAGCCTGCTTAGGTGCAAACACAGAAAAGGCTGGAGCTCTCACAGATCACTCCCTCTGCCCAGAAGCAGTCCTTTTCCTCCCCTGAGCCCTGCGTGATCAGAAAACTGTGAGAACCACAGAAAAAAATGAATTGTCTGTGAGAAGGAGAGCAGGAAGAAAGACTTCTAGGTGAGCCTTCAACATCAGGTGTACCGTACGAACCACCCGGCGAGCAGAAACCAGGACACCGGAGGAGACCCGGGCTTCTTGCTCATAAAAGGATGGCTGATCCTTTAGGGACCAATGATGACTTGATCGTTTTTTCAGACCGAAAGCAAGAGGGTCAACTGATTCAAGTCACCTCTCCGAGGTATCAGGAAGAAAGAATCCCCCAGGGGCCTGAGATGGGGGATGGGTCTGAGGGTGTCTGCTCCTGGTTTCTCCCCACTCCAGTCCACCCCATCACCCCCGCCCGTGTCTCCAGATGTTCTCAAATGCAGGCCCATGGAGTCACTCCTCTGCCCACAGACTGCCCTGGTCCTCCACTTCTCCCAACACAAAACCCAAACCCCTCCCCATGCCATCCCACCCCCAACCACTGCAGAGCTCGGGGCCAGGTGTGGTCACCCCTCCCAGTCTTTGCCACCAGTGCCCCGCCGCCCCCAGGAGCACCGTGTCCAGTGGCTGAGCCCGGCTGCAAAGCCCACTGCCAACACCCCTTCTTTCCTGGCCCTGCTCAGAGGCGCCCAGGCCCAGGGTCGGTGCTGGTGCAGACAGAATAGCAGAGAGAGGGGAGAATTTGGAGACTCATCACAGAACATCCCGTGACCTTGGGCGTTAAGTCCTCCTGCCTTTCACCGTCTCACCTCTGCAGAGGGGTTAGAACCAGACCTGTCGTAGTGACCACTCCTTTAACGAGGCGGTGCGTCCAGCAGCAGCCACGTGTAAATGTGGGTCTCTCCCTTCCCCGTCCCCTTACCTGCACCTGCGCTGGGCAGCCAGGAGCGCTGAGCATCCTACAGAGTCACCTGCTCGACAAGTCTGAGGGCGCACCAGGCACACGCCAGCTCAAGGTCGCGCAGCCCAGAGCTCCCAAGTTTACCCATCGAGTGGACGTGCAGATGTCCTCCTGGTCGATTATGAGCTCCCAGAGGCAGAGGTCAGGTCCATTCACCTCTGTGTCCCCAGAGGTGGGCCCTGCACACAGAGGAGCCCCCTAAAGGAGCAGAATCAAAGCAGACCTCGTAAAGCCCGAGTTATCTGCCCGCATCGAGGTGTGAAACAGTCTCACTAATTAGCATTCAGGATGACAGGGGCCACACCCCCCCGGGGTCACCAGTTCTTGAAGAATCCAACGTCGCTCCATCCCCCTCACCACACGCCAGGCACGTCTCACCTCGAAGATCCTGCACACCCTGCTCAGGCATCACCACCACCATCTCTCAGGTCGCTGAGCACTTCAAGCAGACACTAATTAGGCTGCATTGGAACAAAACTGCAACTCTACAGAGAACATCAAGGTGGCAGGTGGACGGGGCCAGCCACTCAGCCTGACCTGAGCCCCCCACGCCTGTTCTGAGAGGTGCAAAGTGTGAAGGGCCTCCCGAAGTCAGCCAGTACAGAGCCGGGGCCAGACGCCACCCAGAGGACCCGTGCCCAGTGATCAACACGTGACATGGAGCGGGAAGCTCAGAGCCCCCAGGAGGCTCAAAAGCATTGCTCATCTAACTCAGAGTGACTTTAAAACACAGTCGCGTGCCAGAGGCGGGGGCATCAAGCGGGCCCAGTCAGGTGACTTGCCTTTCTGGGGATGTGGAGGGCGCCGGTCTACCCGGGAACCCCGAGGGCCACCATCATGTAGCAGGCTCTCCTGGAGCCCCTGGGGAATCGTGTGCATCACCCCACCCCTCTGACGAACACCTGGACCACACTCCTGAAGCCAGCCTGCCCCGACCCTCAGGGGGCCATCCCGCTTTGCCTCCTGTTTTCTCAGCCCCCTTGACTCAAGTCCCTGATAGTCACAGCACCCTGGTCACATTCGTCCTAACCTGACGGCAAATCCTGTGATGTGCACGCTCTGTTCTCTTAATCTGGGGACGGTCCATCTGTCACATTTCCACCAATCAGCCGCGCTGGTTCTGAGTAGTTGAAAGCGTTATCAATCACCGGTCATGAAAATCCATCATTAATTAACGATAAAGGAGAGAGAGTCTAGAAAAAGTGGAAGGAGGAAGCAAAGGGGTGAAACCCCAGAAAAACATAGAATTACCAAAAACAAGGGCTGCTGCTGCTGCTAAGTCGCTTCAGTCGTGTCCGACTCTGTGCGACCCCACAGACGGCAGCCCACCAGGCTCCCCCATCCCTGGGATTCTCCAGGCAAGAACACTGGGGTGGGTTGCCATTTCCTTCTTACTCAGCACTAAAGGCCCAACTCCCGCATTTCCTCTGCAGACCCTTCCTACATGCATGCTAAGTCGCTTCAGTCGTGTCCGACTCTGTGCAACCCCATAGACTGCAGCCCACCAGGCTCCCCCGTCCCTGGGATTCTCCAGGCAAGAACACTGGAGTGGGTGCCATTTCCATAGTGGCACATATCTGCTAATCCCAAACTCCGAGTCTATCCCTCCCCACCCGCTTTGGTAACCATGAGTTTGTTTTCCATGTCTGTGAGTTTGTTTGTAAATAAGCTCATTTGTATCATGGCTTTGGATTTCACAAAGAAGTGATATCATATGATATTCGTCTCCGTCTGACTTTCTTCACTTAGTATGATAATCTCTAATCCACCCATGTTGCTGCAAATGGCCTGAAACTAACATAATATTGTAAATCAGCTATGTGCAGACATGCTGAGTTGCTTCAGTCATGTCTGACTCTTTGCAACCCCATGGACTGTAGCCTACCAGGATCCTCTGTCCATGGGATGCTCCAGGCAAGAATACTGGAGTGGGTTGCCATGCCCTCCTCCAGGAGATCTTCCCAACCCAGGGATCAAACCCGAGTCTCTTACGTCTCCGGCATTGGCAGGCAGGTTCTTTACTACCAACGCCACCTGGGACGCCCAAATCAACTATATTTCAATTACAAAAAGAAAAAAAACCACGTCTCAAGGCCATCTCCCCTTGCGTGTGTCAGCCATAGTCTCGGCCCCTTGGAGATGTGTCCCACCCACTCGGAGATGCCACGAAACCTCAGCAGGACCAGCCCGATGAGGTTAACACACTCAGAGAGAAATGTGCTTCGCAGGAGAAAACAAGAGCGGTGGGGAAGATAATACCGGTGAAGCCAGTTGGGCCAGTCCCCGAGCCTCGGAGCTCATATTAATTAGCCAGATCGTTAATGTCCCATCGTACCCAGGCAAGACCAAAGTGTGCTCTGCTGAGGAAATAAGAAGATTAAACCATTAAGTCATTTTAAGAAAAAGAACGGATTCTCTGTGCACCTGCCGCCGGAACAAACGCTCCTGGGGGAAGAGCGCTTGGGATCCGCGGGCGGGAAACAGGAAGCACGGCGCCCTCTGGCGGCTCGCGTCTGCCTGCAGCCTGGAGCCCGGCCCCGCTGAGAACCCACCGCTGGGCAGAGGGGCGCCTTCCAAAGACGGCCAGTTCTCGGGGTCCTGGAAGCCACGCACCTCTGGGGCTGGCGGCTCCACCCGGAATGGATGCCACTCTGAGGGCGACAAAGTACAAGGGCCTTGAGGACCCACTGTGGTTCCCGGGGTCAGGCCTTTGGAGAGAAAGCCCCAGAGGAGCAAAGCAGGGGGCTACAGGCATGTGGAGATGACCGCCTTGCTATCCCGGACCAAGCCAGGTCCCTACCCCCGACCCCACCACCCTGATCTGTTCCCTTCCTTTCCTTTCCAGTGTTAACACACTTGACGCACATGTGCTTCTGTGCTTCTGAATCCGTGACCATAGCGCCTTCAGGGCAGACGGAAGGCCTGAGGCTCTCCCAGCTCCCTGCACAGGGCCCAGCCCAGAGGAAGCATCAGTAACACTCGGTGCGTGAATGGTGAATTCATGAATGAATGAAGGTTTCAGGACTCCAGCCTCCCTTTCCGGTTTCTTTTTGGAACTCGTAGGAGCTATTTTCTGGGAAAGACTGAGGGCAGGAGGAGAAGGGCGTGACAGCTAGCATCACCCATTCACTGTAACAGGAGTCTGAGCAAACTCTGGGAGACAGGGAGGGATGAGGAAGCCTGGCGTGCTGCAGTCCATGGGGCTGCAAGGAGTCGGACATGACCTAGAGACTGAAGAACAACATGTAGGCTGCATAATGTCCCCTCCCCGCCAAGGAGGTCCCTGGCCTAATCCCTGGAAACAGCAACCTTATGAACAAAAGCAACTCTGTCCGTGTTATCAAGTGAAAGATCTTGCGATGGGAGATGACCCCCGATTATCGGGGTGAGCCCAGTGTCATCACAAAGGTCCTTGTGAGAGAAACACAGGTGGATCCGAGTAAGAAAAAGGCAACGTGACAACGCAAACAGAGACAGCCTGGAAGCTGCAGGGCCGCTGGCTTTGGATATGAGGAAGGGACCGTGAGCCAAGGGCCGTGAGCGCCTCTGGAAGCGGGAAAAGGGTTCTCCCCTGGAGCCTCCGGGAGGGACTCAGCCAAGCAGGCACCCTGACTTTAGGACTTACGACCCCCAGAGCTCTCAGATGAATCACCCTATCCATGGTGATTCATCACAGCAACCAGGAGACACTCATACAGACCTGAGGAGCCCCAGCCACTCCACGCCATTGCAGAAGGGCCCAGGACACCCTCCGGCCGCACCTGCCTTACCGAGCGCCTGCTCTGTGCGAGGCACCTGGCCAAGCTCCAAGGGCACAACAGTTACTGAAATAGGTCACAGCCTTGGCCACCGGAACAGAACCAACAAGCACGAAGAAGGCATCGGGCCAACGCCGCGGACGAAACCACAGCTGTCCGCCACGTGTGGCTCACGTGACAGTGAGGCAGAGGAGGCCAGCTGCTTGATGGCCAATGCACTAGCCCGTACTCAGGTGCAAGAAGAGCAGGACTGACTCACTACCAGTGAGAGCCGAAGTCGCTTCCCCACCAGCGCCTTCTCAGCCCAGCAGCCGCGGGCGAAGGCCGAGTGGTGGGGGGAGGGGGCGGGTCAGACAGCCCACCGCTCTCCTCCCGCCTGGAACAGCCAGGGATGTGCTAACTGCTTGACCTTTTCGGCCACAGCGGTGCCCCAGAACCCCTCCCAGCCCCGGAACTTTGTGTATCCTCTCTGTCCCCCCAGGGCACCTGGCTTCTCCCTCCTGCCTCCATCCTTCCAGGAATCGGGTCCATCAGGCCCTCAGGCCATTTTCAGACACTGGCAGAGTGCGCGAGCTCTTTCCCCAGGTCATCTTTCAAGTCACTGAAAATAGCAAATACCAGCCCAGATGTCAGAGTCGTCGCCAGGCCTCTGGACCCAGGCCCAGGGGATCTTCCCAACCCAGGGATCAAACCCGAGTCTCTTAGGTCTCCTGTACTGTCTACAGTACAGCTGCATCCAGAGCACATTCAGAAGCCGATGGAGGAAAGGATGCCCATCGCAGGAAGTCAACTGCCTTCTGCTGCATCCGAGTACCTCCCTTGCTTCTCCCAGCATGAGAACACTGGCCAGAGAAAGAGGCGGCGGGGTGGGGATGGGTAGGGAGGAAGAGGACAAGGACTCAGTCGGGTGTGAGGATCCAGGTGAACTACCCATCTGGGTTCGTGGCCTTGAGCAAGTTAACTTCTCCCGGTGTCAGTTTTCCCGTCAGGAGAAATGGGGACACGACCTTAAGTGAGGGCTTCTCTGGAAGGAGGGAGAGCCCCCCGGCCAAGTTTCTCTGACATAGTGTCGCCCCTAAAGTGAGGACGCAGACAAGGCTTGTAGGGTGTGGGGCCAGGACCCAGAGCTGGAGCCTGGGACTCCAATCCAGTGCTCCCGCCGCGCGGCTCTGCACGACAGCCCCGGCTTTCAAGCACCCTACCTGGACACACTCTAGGCTGTGACACATGGAGACAGGAGGTCATGTTGGCATCTGGTGCGTAGGGGCCAGGGATGCTGCTGGACACCTGCCGTGTCTGGGACACCCCCATCCCCATGGGGGGGGTCATCCAGGGCAAAACGTCTGGGGTGCTGAGGTGGGGAAATCCTGCTGGAGCCGACTTGGGAACTGCAGAGGGTGGACAGGTGAGGGGTCCGGACACTGCATGGCTGTGCAGCACCCACAGGGAGTCAGCATCTAAGGACAAGCATGGGCATCCTTCAGCCTCAGGACCAAGGCTGGGCAGGGTCCCAGACCCCAGACCCTCCCCTCAGGGAGCCCCCAAACATCCTCAGCAACCTGGCCGGGGGTCAGAGCAGACAGCTGGGAGGCAGGGGGACTGGGCAGTGAGGGATGCTCCCCATCCCACACCCCCTTCCTTCCTAAGGGGTGAGCAGCTAGTGGGGGTCCTGGCCATTCTGTGCCACAGGCTGGGATCTGCCTGCCCTGGTCCTTACTCCCCAGGACTGCAGGCAGCTCAGCTGGCTACTTGCCCGAGGCCCTGGCCTCCCACCTCTGGTTGCCCTGGCAACTGGGCACCCTTCCTCCCCAAGGAAGCCATGGGCTCTGGCAGGGTGGGCGCGCTGGACTCTGCTGACAGCTGGGGGCAGGCAAGGACAGGCGGACTGGCCAAGTGTGAGCCAACATCCTGAACGGGCTGGACAGCTGCTGCCCGGAGGCTCCGCTGGCCCAAGCCCAGAATCACAGCGCTAAGGGACCTTCTTCTGCTGGCCTGGCTCACCCAGGTCCACAGAACGGACCGTGGAGCTCCAAACTAGAGCCTGCCTAAGGCGGCCAGGCTTCCTTCAGCCCATCTGCCGGAAGCCTGGCCCCAGCTTTAGATGACCAGCCCCTCCTTAGACTTCCGGGAGCCCTCCCTGGAAGCCCACCCCAGAGTCCCCGGGGTGACTGGCACAGCAGCCCACTTCACTCCTGACCCGAAGTCATCACACTGTTGTTATTTTCTGTTTTGGTAAACGGTCTGTCTCAGAAACTCTCCTACACTGTTGGTGGGAATGTAAACTGGAGCCACTGTGAAGAACAGTGTAGAGATTCCTCAAAAAACCAGAAACAGAGCTTCCCTATGATCCAGTCTCCTGGGAAAATATATCCAGACAAAACTGTAATTCAAAAGGATACCTGCACCCCAAAGTTCACAGTAGCCAAGACATGGAATCGACCTAACTGTCCACCCACAGATGAACAGACAAAGGCACAGCACATGCATACGATGGGACACTACTCAGCCATGAAAATGAATGAGACGACGCCATCGACAGCAATGCGGTGGGCCTGGAGAGTGTCACACCAAGTGAAGCAAGTCAGAAAGAGAAGACAAATACCACACGATGTCACTCATATGTGGAATCTAAAACAAGACAAACGAACCCATCTACAAAAGAGAAACAGGCTCACAAATACGAGAACAGACTTACGGCTGCAAAGGAGGAGGGGAGGGTGGGGAGGGGGGATTGTGATTTCTGCATGGTAGATGCAAACTATTATGTGTACCTGTAACTGAATCGCTTTGCTGTCCGGCAGAAATTAACATGTCGTAAATCAACTATACTTCAATAAAATATATTTTTAAAAATAAAGAACAAATTCTCTATCTCCAGTTTGAACAGACATTCCCGAGTCCAGGGTCCTCTGTCTGCACTCTGGAAGCCCAGTTCGGGGTCTGGCACACAGTAGGCCTTCAACAGAAGCCCTCTGAATCCTGAGTAAAATACGTATCCTAACTACGCCTCCTCTCCCTCAGGGTTGCGGACTCACGAGAAAACGTGTAAAACCCTCAGCTGATGCTCAGCGAGTGCGTTGCGAGGGGACTTTCCGGGTGGCTCAGCGGTTAAGAATCCGCCTGCCAGTGCAGGCGTCACGGGTTCGATCCATGGTCCAAGAAGAACGTGCCGTGGGGCAACCAAGCCTGTGGGTCACGTCTCTTGAGCCTGCCCTCCAGAGTCTGCGAGCCGCAACGACTGAGCCCATGAGCCCTAGAGTCCACACTCCCCAGCAAAGAATAGCCCCTGCTCACCACAGAGAAAACCCATGCGCACCCACAAACAGCCAAAAATAAATCAATAAATAAAAATGGTTAAGATGGTAAATTAAAAAAGAAAGTACGCTGGGAGAGTTCTGACGACCTAGTACATGGAGGACAGTCGTGGGCATGTCTGCAGGAAAGGGAAGTGAGCCCCGAGCCTGTCCCAGGACACAGCTTGCTAGGGTCTGCCGGCTTCCTGCCTTTCGGAAGGGTGTTCCTCCCCTCCCAGGCCTTCTAGGCGGATGAACACTTCTGTACCCAAGAGTACCCCAAGTTTAAAGGCGTGTCCCACTTCCCCAGCTGCACACGAACTTCTGTTGGGAGGGACACACGTCATCTCTTGTTCCCCTTTATGTGTCGTTATGTGTGTCTGGGACCTTAGATGGTCAGGGGCTGGGGAAAGGAGGGGTGGTTAGATGAATTCACTTTTCTTGTAGTGCTTGATTCCATTAAAAAGGAGTTCTAAAACAGGTAATAGAAAATAATCGATGCTGACAACAACAATATTAACTTGCCTTTAAATGCAGATTTCCTCCCCTTAATAAAAGAAGTCTGGATTTTTATGCACATTTGTCCGTGTGATCATGATGGAATTGGGCTCTGTCTGCACCTGCTCATTCACTCATCCGACAACCACTTCGTGGACGTGCCCTGAAGTCAGGCCTGGCACCAGGAGGGCCGGGCTAGGACTCAAACACAGGCCCTGCCCAGAGGCAGAGGGTCTCAGCGTCCAGGACACAGATAATAGATGCTGGGGATCCAAGAGGGAACAAGCGGCAGGCAGTCCAGGCAGGCTTCCTGGAGGAGGCAGCCTTGGAGACTAATCTTAAAGGAGCCCGGCCCACGAGGCAGAGAGAGAGGGTGCCAGTCTCCATCCCCACGTTCCCAGGAGGCACGGGAAGTGTGTTCTTTTGCCCTGGGTTGTCCTGTAGCAGGAGGCTAACAAGCCAGGAAGAGAGGTGATGCTTCTGACGTCCTGCTCAGCAAACTGCCAGCTCTTCACCCTCAAGTTCCCTTCTCTTGTCCCATCCCATGCCCACCTTGAAGTCTCCCCAACCCAGAAAGGCCTGCAGGGTGGGGATGGAGACTATGGCCCGCGCCAGGGAGGAAGGAAGTCTGACTCTATCGAGGAGGGCCTGCCCGCCCCACACCCTCATATATGAGCTCACACAGGCTTCTGGGGAGACAGCCAGCTGGGGGAACGGGGCGGGGGGCCACTACAGACCAGGGAACGGAAGCCCAGCAAGCAGGTGACCTGGCCAAGGAAGAAGCTAAATTCCTAGTGGAACCCAGCTACCCAGCCACGACATCCTCAGCACAAAGTAACAGCCGTGGGGAAGTGGCAGACACATCTTAGAAAGGTCTTAACAGTCTTGGATCCCGCAGGCAGGCACTTAGCTGGGAGGAGAGGCGGGAGGCCGAGCAGAGGTCGGCAGTGATACAGAAGAGCCAGCAGCTGCCTGGCTTCCCCGGGTCTCGCTCTGGGCGGGCAGGGTGGCCGCAGGGCTCCTCGACGGAGCAAGCGGGCTGCCTTGGTCACTGTCACTTTGCCGACGGGGAAGATAAAGCCGAGGTCCTACAGGTAGTAGGAAACGGAGCTGGGATCTGGCTTGCCAGTCCCACCAGCTGAGCAGCCAGACAGATACGCATTCGCTGACTTGAGCCCCAGCATAACCTCTGTGTCCCCGTAGTCAGCCTCATCAGCAGAAAGGACAGGACCAAGCACACCGGTGACGAGTGCTATTCCATAAAAGTCCTCCGAGTGCAAAGACAGAGCGGGGTTGCTGATCAGCAGGCTGTGCGGGGGGTGGGGGGCACGTGGCCACGGAGCCACAACAAAGGGGGGCTCTCAGCTGAGGTCCCCAAGCTTTCAGAGCCTGGGGACCCCTTTTCTAACAGAAAACTTAACAGACGACCTCCTCCTCTTTGCATCAGGCACTGTTACTTTTTCAGACAGAACATTCCAGCACGGCTTTCAGCTTTTTGAAGTCCAACAGAACCCGAAAAAAACTGGAAACCAGCAGTATTTACTGAGCAAGATCGCTATTTATTTGATCCCCATCATTATTTCCCCAAGTGAGTTCCACAGACAAGGATGCTCACAGGTGTGGTGTGAATTTAGGGTCAAGGAAGTGGAGGAAGTGGGTGAAGCAGAGCTAACCAGGAGGTTCTTCTTTCTTCTGCAGGACTTCTCAGAGCCTTGACTGTGCCTGGGGTGGGTGGAGAACTCAGTAATCCACCTCCTCGGGAAGAAAAGGCAAGAGGCACAAGCCCATCACAGCCCGGGGAGGGTGGACGGGGTCTGACCCCCTCTCCGCAACCATCCCCTCCCAGCACCCCCTGGGAAGGGTCGCCTGGCCTGGCTGAGTCACTCTCTGCCTTTTATCATCAAGTCTAAGTAAAATGAGGGCTTCCTTGGTGGCTCAGCTGGTAAAGAATCTGCCTGCAATGCAGGAGACCTGGGTTCAATCCCTGGATTGGGAAGATCCCCTGGAGAAGGGAAAGGCTCCCCACTCCAGTATTCTGGCCTGGAGAATCCCATGGACTGTATAGTCCTACAGTCCATGGGGTCGCAAAGAGTTGGACACGACTGAGTGACTTTCACTATTGTCCCAGAAGAACGGGTTCAGAGAGTAAATTAGGATCCTCCCTGCATTCAGCATCCTTAAACCCCTCCCTCAATGGCTGGTTTTCCCCCCCTAGAGTCATCCTAACACACCTATGTGAATGGTCGAGGCAAAAATCGGTCTGTGGACTTCTCTCATGGTCCAGTGAGGCGGTAGTTATTCAAATGCTCCTGGGCCTCTGACCCCAGGACAGCTGTCAACACAAGGGACACGGGTTGGATCCCTGATCTGAGAAGGTCCTCCACGCTGTGGGGCAACCAAACCCGTGCACCACAACTGCTGAGCCTGAGCTCTAGAACCCAGGAGCCACAACCCCTGGCCGTGCCCCACAGCAAGAGAAGCCACCGCAATGAGAAGCCCGCGCTCCGGGACTAGAGAGCGGCCCTGCTCGCTGTAACTAGAGAAAGCTCGCACGCAGCAATGAAGACCCAGGAGAGCCAAAAATAAATGAATTAATGCTAAAATCGATCTGAGACCTCCTTGAGGGAAGGGGTATCTTGGTCACCTGCAGACCTGGACACCGATGACCTTTTCTTTAAGGACCCTCCAAGCAGAGGCCAGGGAAGACGTGAGTCCTTTATTCCATCAGCAGGGAAGGAGCATGTACGGGAAGCATCTTGGTGTCTGTGGCCCAGGAGTATTTGAACAACCATCATCTCACTCTGTCCCCCAAAAGGTCCCGGGGAGACGGCCTTCAAGCCTCAAGCTGAGGTTAAGAGCTCCCACCAAACTTCAGACTCCTGTTCCCATTTGCTGTGTGACCTTGGGTGGGTTAGTCAGCCTTTCTGTGCTTCAGTTGCACTGTAAAATAAAACTGCTATGCAGATTGCATGAGACGAAGCACATTAAGAGACAGGGATAGCTCCTAGGCCCCAAAGATCTTGGCACATATCAGCTGTACCGACGTCCCCCATTTCAACTGTGGCGATTGGTGCTAATCAGGGCAGAGCTGGGCTCACCCCCAGACCGCCCCTTCCACTGATGCTGCCTCTGAAGAAAAGGCAGGCCAAATCTCCCATCCAGTGGCGACAAGAGGAGCCAGATACTGGCCCCAAACCGCCAGTTTAAAGAAAAGACAGAATCAAAAGAGAAAGAGAAAATCCATTGTATCATTAAAGAGAAATTCATCACCTTCAAGAGCCCTAAAAATTCTTAATTGCTACTTGTCCCCAACAATGCTCCCAACACCACCCCTCTATCAAGAGCCAAAGACCCACATGGCCCCCTGGAGCTATGAAAACTGCCCAACAGGCTTCATTCCGCACATCAGGCGCCGGTCCATCTGGGCCGAGGGGGCTACAAGAGGCCCCTGTTCCCACCGACCTCACACCACGTCCTCACCACCTTCCTGGGGAAGGTCGAAGAACCAGCCCAGGGTCCATTCTGGGATGAATGACCCTCCACCATAAAGCAGAGAAGGAATGAAGGTTGGCCTGGGCATGGCTTCTGCTGAAAATGACGAGAAAGAAAACAGAGAGCAGGACTTCCCTGGGGGGCCCAGGGGCTAAGACTCCATGCTCCCAATGCAGGGGGCCTGGGATCGATCCCTGGTCGGGGAACTAGATCCCACAAGGAAGGTCAAGGATCCCACGTACAGGAACAAAGAGCTGGTGCAGCCAAATAAGTGAATAAAAAATATTTAAAGGAAAAAAAAGAAACAGGGAGGACTCACTGGCGAAGCAGGCGCGATCGGAGGAGGAATGAGACGCGCAGGCGAGAGTGAGGCCAGTGGGGACTCGGCAGGGAGACGGGCGAGACACACACCGCGGTCACGCGGGGGCCCCATCAAGGATGCTGACATGACTTGCAATTCCAGGGAAAGGCCCCTTTCAGGCGACTCTGAGGAAGGCCACAGGGGATCAAGCTGCCGGGAGGACAGGGTCGTTTTCACACGATAGGGCTCTGCTAACCACAAAGTCTGATTTCTATCTCTGCTGCCAACGGCTTCATGGGCAGGCAAACTACTCCCCAGGAAAAAAAAAAAAGCCCACAAGAAGAAGGAAGGAAGGGAGTATCCATTCCTGTGTGTGACTTAAGATGTGTTTGGCTCAGCAAAAAGCTCAACAATAGACTTTGGCCTCCAGTACGCCTGCGATCACAGCCTGGCTGCTGGGCATGTGGACAGGAGGGTCCATGAGGGGGCTCAGCCCGGGTGCCTGTCCCAACGCCAAGCAGAATGCAGCACGCAGGCCCACGTGCCCCACGGCGCCTCTCCTGGACTCTGACTGCCTCAGGAAGGCCGGCACTAATGAGAACACTTGTCACCCTGTTTCCACGACAACAGAAATCAAATACCAGAAACAAAGCCGGAGCAGGAGCTGAGGCCGCTCAAACTGGCAGACTGCTTCCTGTGGCATGGGCTTCTCAGGGTGGGGGACCGGGGAAGGTGCTAGTGTTCGGGGGCAGGGCCAGGGTGCAGAAACAGAACCATGCCCACCTTTGCCCCAGACTCCTCCTTGATTTAGCCACGGGACACACTGCCCGGCCTCAAGCCTGGACCGGTCACCTACCAGCTGGGTGACCATGGCAGGTCACCTGTCTGTGCCTGGTTCCCTCATCCATAAAGTGGGACTGACAACAGGGTTGGCAGAATAAATAAATTTATATATTTTCTGGTAAGAAGTGCTACTCACTCTTTTTCATTTATTCTATTAAAAAAAATTTTTTTTTGGTCGCACGAGATGTGGGATCTTAGTTCCCCAATCAGGGATTGAACCTACATCCCCTACATTGGAAGTGCAGAGTCTCGACCACTGAGCCACCAGGCGAGTCCCGCTGTTCATCGAGCATATGAGGTACATCAAGGCTGTATATTGTCACTCTGCTTATTTAACTTCTATGCAGAGAACATCATGCCAATGCCAGACTGGACAAGTCAAAGCTGGAATCAAGATTGCCGGGAGAAATACCAACAATCTCAGATATGCAGATGATACCACTCTAATGGCAGAAAGTGAAGAGGAACTAAAGAGCCTCTCGATCAGGGTGAAAGAGAAGTGTGAAAAAGATGGCTTAAAACTCAACATTCAAAGAACTAAGATCATGGCATCCAGTTGAATCACCTCATGGCAAACAGGTGAGGAAACAGTGACAGATTTTATTTTCTTGGGCTCCAAAATCACTGCAGACAGTGACTGCAGCCATGAAATTAAAAGACACTTGCTCCTTGGAAGAACAGCTATGACAAACCTAGACAGCGTATTAAAAAGCAGAGATAACACTTTGCCGACAAAGCTCCATCCAGTCAAAGCTATGGTTTTTCCGTCTAGTCAAAGTAGTCATGTACGGATGTGAGAGTTGGACCGTAAAGAAGGCTGAGCACTGAAGAACTGATGCTTTTAAACCGTAATGTTGGAGAAGACTCTTGAGAGTTCCTTGGACTGCAAGGAGATCAAACCAGTCAGTCTTAAAGGAAATCAACCCTGAATATTCATTGGAAGTACTGATACTGAAGCTGATGCTCCAATACTTTGGCCACCTGATGGGAAGAGCTGACTCACTGGAAAAGACTCTGATGCTGGGAAAGATTGAAGGCAGGAAGAGAAGGGGGCGAGAGAGGATGAGATGGTTAGATAGTATCACCGACTCAATGGACATGAGTTTGAGCAAGCTCCGGCAGTTGGTGATGGACAGGGAAGCCTGGCATGCTGCAGTCCATGGGGGTCACAAAGAGTTGGACACAACTGAGCGACTGAACAAGAAAGCAATTCCAGAAGGAAACACATGCTTGCTGTACATGCAGCCTGACTGACCCACCAATTCCCAAGTTTGCTCAAGTGGGGAGTGTGTGAGCCCAACAGGGACACTGGTGCCTGGGGCGGGCCCTCTGAGGGCAGGGGCTTTGGGGCTGTGGGCGATCACGGGACAGGGCTGCCTGGGGGACCCAGCCCAGCCCAGGCTAGGCCAGCAGCAGCACAGGATCCTCCAGACTTGTGCAAACCAAGGGTCATCCAGAGTCAAGACCCGGGTCCCCAGACAGCCAGGAACCCAAGGCTGATACAGTTCCAAAGCTGGTCGTGGTCTAACGGTTCTACTTGGGGTCCAGATGAAGGAGCCTTTCAGGGATGAATTGCGTTTCCCCCAAAATCCATTTGTTGGAGTCCTAACCCCCAGGACCTCAGAAGATGACTGAATTTGGAGAGAGAGCCTTTAAGGTCATGTGGGTGGGCCCTAAAGCCCTACAACTGGTGGCCTGGGAAGGAGAGGCGACGGGGACACAGGCACACACAGGGCTGACCAAGGGAGGACACAGGGTGGACCCCAGCCCGAAGCCAAGGAGAGAAAGCGGTCCTGCCAGCACAGCCAGCCCCCAGGGCTGCGAGCCGACAGGCGTCCGCTGTTGGAGCTGCCTAGGCGTCCGCTGTTGCGGGTGCTCAAGGGCACACCTCTTCAGCTCGAGTAGGGCCCGGGCCTCCTGTGGGCACTCAGAAAGGAAGGCCCTGGCCCACCCTGAACAGAAGGGCCACGTCCGAGGGCACCAGAGCCCCACGGAGGCCTGCACCCAGAGGACCTCCAGGTCTGCCAGCTCTGCCACGCAGATGCCCGGAGCTGGTGCTCAGCTCCTGGAGGCAAGGATAACAGAGCATCAGTCATGAAAGGAGAACAGTCCAGGCTGTAACAGCAAACAGCTGTGTGTGTGAAAGATTACAGAAGAGTCAGGAGCCCCACGGTGTCATCTCAAAGGGGCAGGTTTAGACAATTCGAATTGAAGGGCAGCTCGCCTTTCACTTGCTCACCGTCTGTGCATCCAGGGCCTCCTGCCTGCCAGGCACTGGGGGTCCCTGACGCTGGGCCAGGCCGGTGAAGCCCGCTCCCCATGTGCCGATTTTGGAATAAAATAGGGGCTACATCCATTCTTTCATCTGACCCTCATCATGCTCCCTAAGGCAGCCGGGAAGAGTTCTCATCACCATCCCCACTTAACGGAGCACAAAACTGAGGCAGGGGTGGTGCTCCGGGCTGCTGGAGTCGGCGCCCCACCCCAGACGTGCGCTATGCACCTACTGTGTGCCGGTGTCCCTGAAGCCTGAGCACAGCAGTGACAGCACAAGGGCCTCGGCTTCAAGTGGGAGGAAGCCGATCAACAAGAAAATACGGTATTTCAGAGGATGCACCGAGCGATGGAGACAGGCAAGGAAGCGGGTGGAAGCCACACCTTACTAAGATAACTCACACTAAACCAACTGCAGCTTAACTGTTTGGGTTTTGTTTTTTTAATTAGGGTGTGGTTAATTACAACGTTGTGTTAGTTTCAAAGTAGAAAGAGTGAAAGTCGCTCAGTCGTGTCCGACTCTTTGTGACCCCATGGACTATACAGTCTATGGAATTCTCCAGGCCAGAATCCTGGAGTGGGTAGCCTTTCCTTCTCCAGGGGATCTTCCCAACCCAGGGACAGAACTCAGGTCTCCCACCTTGCAGGCAGATTCCTTACCAGCTGAGCCACCAGGAAAGCCCATGGATAGGTAGCCAATCCCTTCTCCAAGGGATCTTCCTGACCTAGGAATCAAACGAGGGTCTCCTGCATTGCAGGTGGATTCTTTACCAGCTGAGCTACCAGGGAAGGTGTACAGCAGAATGAATCAAGTATACAAATACATATAGCCACTCTTCAGGCTGTTTTCCCACGTTGGTCATTACAGAGCACGGAGTGGCGTGGCCTAGGCTGCACTGTAGGTCCTGATTATTTGCCTATTAGTGTGCCTATGCGTCAATCCTAGTCTCCTGGCTCACCCCCACCCCTTACCCCCTGGAAACCGTAAGTTTATTTGCAACACAGGTTAACTGTTCCTTCCTGCTTACAGGCTGGTTATATCCATTTCAATTGGGGCTTCCCTGGTAGCTCGGCTGGTGGTAAAGAATCCACCTGCAATGCAGGAGACTCTAGTTTAATTCCCGGGTCTGGAAAATCTGCTGCAGAAGGGATAGGTTACCTATTCAGGGGCTTTCCTGGTGGCTCAGATGGTAAAAAATCCACTTGCAACACGGGAGACCTGGGTTCAGTCCCTGGGTTGGGAAGATCCCCTAGAGAAGGGAAAGGCTACCCACTCCAGTATTCTCGCCTGGAGAATTCCCATGGACAGAGGGGCCTGGTGGGCTACAGTCCATGGGGTCTCAAAGAATAGGACACAACTGAGCGACTAAGCGTGCGTGCACACACACACACACACACACACACTGATGTCCAATACAGCTGTGTCACCAGATGATATTCACCCAGAAGTCCCACTGGGTGTAACTCAAGGCCACACCCGAAACCCCGAGAATGGACCCCGAAACTCCTGCCTCCACCCACCTTTCTCACCACCGGTTTCTTTCACCTCTGGCTCAGCCCAAGCTGCTCCTGCTCCAAATGTTTACAAGGTCCTTACTGAAGGTGGTTCCTGTGGCCCAGACACTGCAGTCAAAGATGCTCCCGCAACAACCAGCCACGGAATTCTCACCCGAAAAGCTACCTGCCATTTCTGGATGTCCTTTCCACCTTCTCAGAACATAAGCAAGAAGGTCTCTGCCCATGACAAGCAGAGAAGGCGTCACAGGGGAACAACACGACCTGGGACAGCATCCCCCTCCCTTGCCACTGTGCTCGGCCACACGCCCCAAGGAGCGTGATGAGTGCTATTTAAATCCAAATGACAGCAGCCTGAGCATCTGCTGAATCCTCCTTACCTGTCAAACGAGCGAAGCGAGAGTCTTAGAAGGAAGAGCCCTACAGCATCTCGTTTTCAGCCAACACAAGCGATGCCGAGGGCGGGGTACCCTGGGTTTATGCCCAGCACCTAGATCGTGTGGCAATGGCTGTCTCCCCTCCCCTAAGGACGGGGATGGGACCCGATGTCGGATCACTGAAGGTCCCGAGGCGTCAGTGGGTGGAGTGTGTGTCCGAGAAAATGGCTGTTTGTCTGATGGCTGGAAAAGTATGCAGAATGAAATGATAAAGGCGAAGTTACTCTAAAAACGCTTGTCGGTTTGTGAGCTGTGGGCACCGCGGAAACGCAAGCCTCACAGTCTTTTTCAAAGGAAAACAGAGACACGATCCTTCTGCTCTTTCTAAACCAAGAACACTTTTCCAGAAGGACCTCGGAGTGGGCAGAGTCAAGACGAAACACAACCCACTGTCTGTGTACAATCTATCCCCACAGCTCTCTCTTCCAAGAAGACAATGGTAATAATAATAATAACCAGGTTTTAGACACAACGTGCAGGGGCCTGTGGGGAGAATTTGTTGTTTGTTGTTCTTGAGTTGCTAAGTCTTGTCTGACTCTGCGACCCCATGGATTCTAGCCCGCCAGGCTCCTCTATCCATGGGATTACCCAGGCAAGCATACGGGAGTGGGTTGCCATTTCCTCCCCTAGGGGATTTTCCCAGCCCAGGGATCCAACCCCTGTCCCCTGCTTGGCAGGTGGATTCTTTACCTCTAAGCCACTTGGGAAGCCCAGAATCGGTGGAATAGGGTCCCCCAAAGTTTCGCATCCACCTGGAACCCATGAATGTGACCTTATCTGGAGATGAGGCCTCTGCCAAGGTAATCAAAGTCAGATGGGGCCTACAGGATTGGGGTGGGCCCTACAAGCGGGATTGGTGGTGTTCTCACAAGCAGGAAATCTGAACACACACAGAGGGAAGAAGGCCACGTGACGACAGAGGCAGAGGATGGAGTGATGGGCCTACGAGCCAAGGACACAGACAACTTCCAGAGCCACCAGGAACTAGGAAAAGGCAAGGAGGGGCCCCCCACCCCAAGGACCCCACCCCCAGGACCCCACCCCCAGGGCCCCAGCTGAACTTGAGACACATAGGAACTACAAAGTGGGCTCCCTGGTTGTGTCCACTGGCTCCTGAGCGTGGCTAAGGCAGGCGCGGCCCCCGGGCAGGCCTGCTCAGAGTGCTGGAAAGCCCAGGCTTCGGGCCCCGGTCACAGACGCCCCCTGCACGCCTCTGTGCCTGGCTCCGGGCTGAGACCCAGCACGAGCCTCTTGACGGCTCTCTGGACGTCCTAAGAGCACGCAGATTATTTTTAGCAGCCGTTACTGCTCTCCTGTCACTTCATTAATTTTAGAGCCAAATAACCCCGTTATATATGACTTGACTGGCTTGTAAAATTACCCTTCGTTCCAACAAATATTTATTGAGCATGCCACCGTGTGCTATATTCGGCTTGGTACATTACATTTTTCCAAAAATAATTAACTTAGCTAACGATCACAAATCCCCGAATTAAATTTGCTCTTAAATGTGTTTAATTTTCCCACAAATGGAATGAGATTACAAGTCGACCATTTTCCCAGGTTCAGACAAGAAGCAAAAAAGGGAGAAGAGAGGACTTCCCTGGTGGTCCGAAGGTTATCACTCGGCGCTTCCGCTGCAGGGGGTGTGGGTTCAATCCCTGGTCGGGGAACTAAGGTTCTGCATGCCTTGTGGAGCGACTGAAAAAAAGGAGAAGCTGCTAGCCTCCGGGCCCATCCAATAAGAATTCCGCCACTTGCATTCAGCCCGCCGCCTCTCTGGGTGTCTTAGGTGGTCATCCTCACACCCTGACGCTGCCTTATCACCTGCTTTGGGAAACCGGCGATGGCACAGAGAGATGGAGTAGCTCCCAGGAGGAGAGCCAGGAGCCAGGCATCCATAGCGTCAGAGTCAGCTCCTGCCCCCAGCTGCCCTCCTGCCACGGATCAGAACTGGGCCACAGGAAACTCACATGCAGCTACGTCACCCTCTCCTGAGCTCCAGGGTGACAGTGGTCCCGGCGAGTGATGTGGCACCGGGGGCCAAGGTGGGCGGCCTGGCTGCCTGGCGGGCGGGGCTGGGCAGAGCCATGGGCGACCTCGAGAGTCACAGGGACGCACACACGTGGCTCCAGACAAATCAAGTTCAAAGTCAGGCAAAGCCCAAGAACGTGTGTGGCCGCGCCACAGGGACACAAAACCTGCTAAGGGGCACATTCGAGGGGCGGTGGGTCCCATCCGCTGGGAGGGAGAGGCCCCAACAGGGAGGGGTGCAGACAGCATAATCTAAGCCAGGTGGTAGGATGCCAGGGACTTCTCTATTATTCTTTACACTGTACACATGTACACTTTTTTTGCAAGTGCAATACGTCTCACAATAGTTTTTTTAGTTTTAAAAAAATTATGGTAGGGACTTCCCAGGTGGTCCAGTGGTTAGGACTCAGCACGTCCACTGTAGGGGACATGGGTCCGATCGCTGGTCAGGGAGCTAAGATCCTGAAAACTGCTCAGCACGGTCAAGAAAATAAATATAAATAAAATCTAAAAAATAAAGCAGGGACTTCCCCAGCGGTCCAGTGGAAGGTGGGGACGACCCCCCTTCTAGTGCAGGAGGCACACGTTCAATTCCCCGGTCAGGGAACTGAGATTCCACATGCCATGGGCAGCAGTCAAAAATTTAAAAACAAAACAAAACTTAAAATTGTGGTAAAATATAGGTAACATGACATTTACCGTTTTCAGCATTTTTAGGTGGACAGTTGAGTGGCATCAAGTGTATTTACTCTGTTGTCTGGCCATCGCCACCCACAGAACACTGCCTCTGCCCAGCTCTGTCCCCATTAAACAATAACGTCCCCCTTCCCCTCCCCAGCCTCTGGCAACCACCACTCCACTGTCCGTCACTGTGAACTTGACTCTTCTCAGTGCCTTGTGGAGTGGAATCACACAATACTTATCCTTTTGTGACTGGCTCATTTCACTGAGCATAGCGTCCTCGAGGTTCATCAGTGGTGTGGCCTGGTGTCAGGGTTTCCTTTTTTAAGGCTGAGTCATATTCCCTTGTATGGATAAGCCACATCTGCTTAATTTCTTCCATCCGTGGACTCACAAGCTATTTTCACTTTGGGGCTGTTGCTAGTCAAGTTTGTGTCATGATCTATTTTTAAACACCAGCTTCCCAAGAAGGAGAGGGTTTGGCGGAAGACACACCAAGTGCTTCCTGGTCCCAGGCCCTGTGTCCACTCACACGGAAAGCACCCGGGGTTGCTGGCCCACAGTGCCCACGGTGTGCTCTGATGGCCACTTCAGAGGCTCCAGGAAAAGGCAGAGGTAGCGATGATGCAATACCTTAAATGGTCATCTAAGAACATTCTAGAAAGTAGAACAGGTCATGCAAACGGGGCTTTTTTCATCATTGGTTTAAACCAGGGATTGGCAAAGTGCGGCCAGGGGGCCAAATCCAGCCCACCACCCACTTTTTTCTCTAATGTAGTTCTTTTATTATATATATTTTTAAGTGCATTTATTTTTGGCAGTGCTGGGTCTTTGATGCACAGGCTTTGCACAGGCTTTCTCCAGTTGCGGCAAGTGGGGCTACTCTTCACTGCAGGGCACGGGCTTCTCACTGAGGGCCTCTCTTGTTGGGGAGCCTGGGCTCGAGGCACTCAGACTTCAGTGCTGGCAGCGTGTGGGCTCAGCAGTCGTGGCTCACGGGCTTAGCTGCTCCGCGGCATGTGGCATCCTCCCGCATCAGGGACTGAACCCATGTCCCCTGCACTGGCAGGCGGACTCTCATCCAGCGGACCGCCAGGCAGGCCCCTCCACCTGCCTTTACTGGCACACACCCACATCTGTATGTCTATGGGTCATCTACGGCGGCTTTCACACTATCAAGGGCGGGGCTGGGTGGTTTCGATAGAAACCAGAGGGCTCACAAAGTCTCAAGCACTCGTTCTTTGGACCTTTACAGACGAAGCTTGCCGGCTTTTCAATGATTAACAGAAATCATAACACCATCTTTTAATATTGCCATGGCGTGGAGGGTCTAGGGCTGGGGTGACAGCAGGAATGGGAATTATTTCCTCAGTTCTTAGAACCAGGGGAGGAGAGTAGGCTGAAGACCTCCCTCCGCCCACGTCTAGCTAGTAGCATCTGAGCAAGTCCAGCGTGGCCTGCCTGTCCCCATCCACACCACCTCTTGGCCAAGGCCTCCAGTTTAACCTGACTTCTCCCTGCGACCTTCAGATTTCACTCACGACCTCAACTGGCTGGAGAACCAGGCAACAGGCAGGTCGGAGGCCAGCTGAGGCTGTATGCGTGTCCTAGGGCGGCTGCGACCAACGCCCACAGACTGCGTGGCTGAAAGCAACAGACGTTCATTCACTCACAGTCTAGAGGCCAGAAGTCTGGGGACCAGGGTGCAGGTGGGACGGCACCCCACACACACCCAGAGGCCCCGAGAGGACACTTCCTGCCTCCTCCTGGTGTCTGGCTGTGGCCCTCAGTCCTTGGCTCATGGCCGCATCCCTGGGCCCCCTGCTCTGTCCTCACACAGCCCGCCCACCTCACGTGACAGTGTCTTTCTCCCCCTCCTCTTCTAAGGACCCAGTCACACTGGAGAGAGCCCATCCCACCCCAGCACGACCTCATCTTTACTTACATCTTTCGGGTGAGGGGCAGGGAAGGGGCATGCCACATGTACAGCTTCTAGGATCTTAGTTCCCGGACTAGGGATTGAACCTATATCCTTTGCAGCAACGCCACAGAGTCCTAGCCATTGGACCACCATGGAATTCCCTTTACTTACATCTTAATCACATCCTCAAAGACCCTATTACCCTAAACGGCCACATTCACAGGTCCTGGGACTAGGATTTGAGCAGCTCTTCAGAGGCCACAATTCCGCCCCATAACAGAGATCTTCACCTTGTTTCTCTCCAGCCCTTCTTGGTCTGCTGATGACATTCACAGAAGCAAAGCGTTTCTGCCCTGAGCTTCATTTACTAATTACTGACCAGGGGATTTTTGTAGCAACTAACGCCTGCGACCAGTGATTTTTATTTTGGCCAGCTAAAAATCATCTCTGTTACTTCGCTAACACTTTGGGGGTTATTACATTCAACAGTTACACCAACACAGCCGTAAAGTCTTCTAGTTTTCGGGAAACGTTATCTTCAACCCACTCTTCTATAGAAAGAAGCAAAGGCATATTCTCCAGCACCATGAGTTTCATTTTCACTCTCCGTATCAGAATCAATCACTAGGCTTTTGGTCTTTTTCTTGGTTTTAATACTCACATCATCTAAATCAGAACTATATGCTGAAGAACTACCATCTTCTGAGACACTGGGATATAAATCACTTGAGCAATCAGATACAGGTGCTGCATAAAATTCACCGAAAAATTCTTCTTCGATCAAAATTTTGCAATGTGTCATTTTCGAAAATTTTTACCTTTATAACATACACAAGGTCGAAACAAAAACCTAAGGAAGCAAAAATGTGAATGGTAACAGCAATCATAAGTTGTCTGATGAACCCTTGATCAATTTTAAGCTCTGACAACTTTGCCCAGAGATGTTAACTGTAACATCCTCTAAAAACACATTAAGACATCTCCGGTCAATAATGTGTTAAGTGCAGAGTCAATTATCCACAGACTCCTGCCACGGAGAGGGGAGAGGGGACACGGGCCTGTCTCCCGTCCCCACTGGGGCCACCCCCACTTGTTATGAGCCCCTGCTCACGGGCTCACTGACCCGGCACAGGTCAAGCCCATGGCCATATGCCCAGGGACAGAGTCACAGGCTATATCCGGCTCCAGCCAGGCCAACAGAACACTGTCCTCTTTGTCATAATCCCCCTGGTGCCTATAAACAGCCCGAGTGGTGGAGCAGCTCTTCCGGGCCCTCTCTCTCGCTTCAGAAGAATTATGTCTATTTTGCAGCACAGAATTTGCGGCTACAAAGCCCATGTCTTTGATTACACAGCACCTGTCAGAGGAGACCTTTTCCACTCACCGGCAGGAGAACTTTTATGGTTTGAAGTGTCACAGGAGATCTATGCCTCTCCCTTCATGGCTGCGACTCAGCCCAGATGGAGCCTGGCAGCCAGCTGCTCCAGGGACAGCCACAGGCCGCCGGGGACTCGATCCCGCAGATTAGACAGCTAAAGCCAGCCACCAGGGGCGCGAGAGTGGCACAGGCAGAAATAAATCCCCCCTTCCCTGGTCTCAGCTTCTGGTTTCAGTCTTCTGCCCAATGCACTCCTCCACGAGTACTTAGTGACAAATGTGTGCACACTCAGATGACCCGTGATGCTTCACAAGGTCCTTCCTCACAGATTATCAAGTGTGATTCTTAAAGCAATCCTGGAGATTGATGAGGGAGACACTGCCATCCCTTGTTCAGAGAAGGGAACAGGGCTGAGCCTGGCTCAAGGTCACCAAGCTAAGGGGGGACAGATGACCCAGGTCTCACCACCAATCTGCACACGGAGTCTTAAAGGGTGCCGAACATCACTGTAGGGGAGAGGGGGCAGGGGATTTCTCTTTAAATAAATTTAAGAAGTCAGAAAGGACTAAAAACATACTCCAAATCCAGAGAGTAGAATCTATGCCATAGATCAGGAATCGGGCTTCCCAGGTGGCTCAGAGGGTAAAGAATCCACTTGCGATACAGGAGATGTAGGAGACACAGGTTCAATCCCTGGGTCAGAAAGACCCCTTGGAGAAGGGCATGGCAACCCACTTCAGTATTCTTGCCTGGAGGACTTCACAGACAGAAGAACCTGGTGGGCTACAGTCCATAGGATCGCAAAGAGTCGGACATGACTGAAGTGATGGGGCACACACACACACACACATAGACACACACATCAGGAGTCAGTCAACTATGACCCGGGGCCCAATTTTGGTCCCTGGCTAAATTCAGTAAATAAGCTTTATTGGAACACAGGCGCATCAGTTGTGTATTTTCTATGGCTGCTTGCTGGCTACAAGGGCAGAGTTGAGTAGCTGCCACAAGACTGAAATATTTGCTGTCTGGCCCTTTACAGTAATGGTTTGCAGACCCCTCTCTAGATGATGGCTGGGAGGCAGAGGAAGAAATTTGGGCAAGTCCAGCCCCAGGCGCACACCCAGGACCTTGCATGCCCATGATAGCAAATCTGCAGCTCTGTGCCAGGCTCGTTCACAGTGGGAGCATCCAGATCCAATCCCCAACGGAGACAAGCAAGGGCTGAGTCAGGCGCCAGCTGCTTGGGCACCAAACTCCACTGGCTCTGTGTTCCGGATGGCTGAGCCTGTGTTCTGGGCGGAAATCGGCTGCCTTTAATAGGAATAAAGCATCAATTTGAGTTTGATTTCCAGCCTGAACCTCCAGGGCTACCGCAGTCCCTAAAGTTCCTTGCAACACGCTCAGAAATCGTGCTCCAAATTGGATCACTCCAACAGTGAGAACAATAAAAGCCATCGGTGGAGCCACTCCAGCCGTGGGGACGCAGCCTCACAGGGCCTTTTACCGCTGGAGAAATCAAATCTACCTCTGCCTTTGGAGGGTCCCCCTGCTCACATTTTCACCAGGTGGATATTTTTAAGCCGGCTCAAAGTGTGGAACAACATCCAAATTGAATCAGACCGGGCTAACCTGGAGATAATGGATCTTCCATTCTCAGGCAGGGCCGGAAAAGAGGACAAGGCCGGGCAGAAAAGGAGTCCCTTTGACGCCGCTTGCCAATCACAGTCATGGTCGGCGCCCTTCATTACGACACTCGAAAACTCTGAGTTCATGCAGGACCTACACTGAGAAGATAACCCAAGCAGAGCCCTGGATCCCTACTCCGTCTTGGGGCCTCTGCTTCCTCATCTGCAAATGAGACTCAATCCTCATTTGATGTGTTTTGGAAGGAGGCTCACCTTGGAGCCAGAGAGCTGGACTTGCAGCTGGAGACCTTGGGGCTAGAATCAGATAATCTGAAGAGGAGCCCACCGGCCACCCCAGAGACAGGATGGGACACACAGGATACAGGACAGGATGGGCTGAGGATGCTCAGGTGACCTGACTGGAGGGAGGGGGAGGGGAGGCAGGGCAAGTGATGCAGGCGGGGCAGGGTCTCACTGAAAGTGGGATCCAGCTGCTCTCATCGCTCAAAAGCCAATACAGAGGCAAGGCTGGTGGAAAGGAAAGTTTGCTTTATTTCAGATGTTGGCAACCAGGGGCTTCCCAGGTGGCTCAGGGGTAAAGAATCTGCCTGCCAATGGAGGAGACATTGGAGACTCGGGTTCGATCTCTGGTTTGGGAGGATCCCATGGAGGAGGGCATGGCAACCCACTCCAGTATTCTTGCCTGAAGAATCCCAAGGACAGAGGAGCCTGGCGGGCTACAGTCCATGGGGTAGCACAGAGTCAGACACGACTGAGCTTGCACGCTTAGCATGGACAACCAGGGGGGTGGGAGTAGGGATTGGACGTCTGTCCGAAGGCAGATTCCCCACGCACAGCCACCTCAATGAGCTAGAGATTTTACTGGCAGAGGGAGGAAGCTCCATGCAGAAATAGCAGTCAGCTCTAACAGTCGTCTTGAAATTGGTCATCAGTGGTCTGACCCGCCTTATCTTGATTGTTTTAAGTGCAGTTAATCTTCTGTACCAGGGTCGGCTCGTTCCCCTTTCCTTGAGGCCAGTTCTCGGAACTGCAGCCACTTACGTCATGGCTAGAGTCCGGTCCTCAGGTAGTTAACTTCGCCACCCGGTGAGGGCTTCAGTGTCTATAAGACAGCTCCCAGGATACGGCTCAGAATATCATCTACAGCCCTTGAGAAGGAACTAAGGGTCCTCGCCCATGCTTAATGACTAAACTCTTATTATTTGCTTTCCTTTGTTTCTGCATTTTCTCACTTCTGTGACTAAACTCATTCTTTGGTGAAAGTTTTTCCACAGACAAAAGTCAGGAAGAGGGCATGGGGGACAGGGACCATAGGGCCTGTTCCGTTTCAGCACCAGCTCTAATCTCTGGGCTGGTCCTCCCAGACCAGCCCCTCTGTCTCTTCTCAGGCTCGTTTATCTAAGCCAAACCTTTCTGCTTGAAACAAGGCAGCCGCATCTCCCTCACCTACCACCTAAAGGATCATGACCAGCGCTTCTTTGGCTCAAAGCTGACTCTCCCTCCATAAGGAAGTAAAGAGGATTTAAGTCTCACCCCATTCAAATGCAAGGCCCTCAGCTGGGTTTCTCTTGGGTTGGGGTGTTTTGTTTCTCTCTGTTGGGTTTCCGGCAATGGTTGCGCTCATCAGTCACTGGGCTGGAAAGGCCCCTGAGTGTCCGTGGGAAGACGGATGACCATGCCCAGGGCCTGCCTCGAAGTTCACACCCCCAAGTTAACAGCCCTGCCTCCCTCCTGTCTCACGGCAGCAAAGCTCCATGGCTTGGCATCTTTGTCAGTCCTCTTCTCTAAAAATAAACACACCTTGAAAGAGGCGGCCCAGGAAGGAGCAGGCTTCCCCACGGTGTGTGACTGGCTTGGCGCTGGTCCTCAACCTGCGTGGACAGTGCTGCTTCTGCCAGTGATGGTCAAGGCCAGAAACTGGCCTCCGAGTGGTCCTCAGTGTGGTTCATGCCTCACCGGTCACAATCCCCGCCCCACTCGGTGATCCAACCAGACACTGTCTTCCTGTCCAGGGGCTGCCCCGAGGAAGCACACAGACGGGGGCAGCTTAAACAATAGAAGTCCTGTCTCACAGTCCTGGAGGCTGGAGGCCCGCCGGCCAGGGTGGTTTCTCCTGAGGGCTCCTTGCTGGGCGTGTGGACGGCGGCCTGCTCCCACGTTTCACCGCTTCCCTTTGTGAGTCTGTGTCCTGTGCGTGTTCAGCCGCTTCAGTCGTGTCCAACTCTGCGACCGGGTAGACTCTAGCCTGCCAGGCTCCACCTGTCCATGGGACTCTCCAGGCAAGGATACTAGAGTGGGCTGCCATTTCCTCCTCCAGGGGATCTTCCCCACCCAGGGATCGAAGCTGCTTCCCTTACATCTCCTGCATTAGCAAGCGCGTCCTTTACCACTAGCACCACCAAGGAAGCCCTGCGTCCTGAGTTCCCCTAAAATAAGGACGCAGTTCACATGGGATGAGAGCCCACACTCCACCCTAACTCTGACTTAATTAGCTCTGTCAAAACCCTCCCTCCGAAGCAAGGTCACACCGCGGGACCAGGAGTTAGGACTTTAACACCCGAAGTGGGAAGGATACAACCTTCCCCTCACGACCTTCTTTATCCCTGCCCACCCACCACCCCAACACCCACATCTCGGCCTTCCCACATGCTATTCCCCGTCTGTCCTCACTTCCTGCTAAATCCAACACGTTCCCCAGCTCAGAGCTCAAGTACACCTTTGCAGGAGTGCCTGCCTCCCTGACCCCAGGCCAGGGCTGGGCCAACGTACGTGCTAAGGCCCCCTGGTCCCTGGGAAGCATCAGGGTCTGGTCTGTCTGTTCTGGGGCCACCTGGGGACTGCACCAGCATTGTATAGGCTCTGTTCCCAAGGCTGCTCCATGAAAGCATGAATGAATGAGTCACTGCCTCACTGCGTTTTCCCTCAAGAAGGCAGCAGAGGAACCTTTGCTGACAAAGGTCCATATAGTCAAAGCTATGGTTTTTCCAGGGGTCATGGACCCATGTGAAAGTTGACAGTAAAGAAGGCTGGGCACCGAAGAATTGATGCTTTTGAACTGTGGTGTCAGAGAAGACACTTGAGAGTCCCTTGGACTGCAAAGACATCAAACCAAACAATCCTAAAAGAAATCAACCTTGAATATTGATTGCAAGGACTGATGCTGAAGCTGAAGCTCCAGTACTTTGGCCACCTGATGCAAAGAGCCAAGTCGTTGGAAAAGACCCTGATGCCAGGAAAGATTGAGGGCAGGAGGAGAAGGGGGCGACAGAGGACGAGATGGTTGGATGGCATCACCGACTCAATGGGCATGAGTTTGAGCAAACTCCGGGAGACGGTGACAGACAGGGAGCCTGTCGTGCTACAGTCCACGGGTCACAAGGAGTCAGACACAACTGAGCGACTGAACGACAGAGGAACCACAAGTCTGCCCCATCCTCTGGCAGCCACTCTCCCAATGTCATTAAAACCACGTCCTGGAGTGACCGGGTGTGGTCTCTGAGCTTCCAGAGTGTGGTCCAGCTGAGGCGTGGGCAGAGCTTCCCCGTGCAGCCCGGGTCCTCTCGCACAAGCCCTGGGGGCCTCTCCGTCCTCGCTCCCCGTCTGTGAAATGGGATCATAATATGCCCTGGGGCTGCGCAAGGACAGAGGAGCAGATAGTATGCAGGGCTGGGGAGGGTGCTGGCTCAGAGGAGGCATCAAAAACAAGAAGGAAGGCAAACCACAGCTCCCACCAGCCTTCCGTGCAGGCCCTCGCTTATCCTCAAGGCCAGTGGAGACCAGGCTGCCGCTCCCCTGTTGTCGCTATCAGTGAGGGCCCTGAGGCTCGGTCAGCAGACTCTGGCACGGAAACCCTGCTGCTCATCAAGGAAGCTTCTAGGGCCCTTTTCATCCTGCCTCAGGTGGTTTCTTGGGGGCACCTCCCTCGATTAGCAACTGTTAGAATCTGCCCTTTGGAACTCAGGGAAGGTCATGGAACCTAGTCTTGCCTACAAGAAATGGCGGGGTGGGGGAGGGGGGAGGCGGGGAACGGTGGTGCAAAAAGGCTTCTGTGCCCAGGAGCTGCCCAGGGCCGTGCTCGGTTTCAGCCTCAGCCTCCAAGTCCCCAGCCACGCCTTCTACTCTGTCCTGAACCAGTGGAGGAAATGAGCCTGTGAGAGCACCCTGAGGTCTCACCCAGGATTCTGCAGAACCATCCTTGTCTAGCTCCCACTCTGGCTGACCCTACTGGGATCTTGGGCCCCGAAATCACGGTGGATGAGGACTGCAGCCATGAAATGAAGACACTTGCTCCTTGGAAGAAAAGCTATGACCAACATAGACAGCATATTAAAAGCAGAGACATCACTTTGTCGACAAAGTCCCTATAGTCAAAGCTATGGTTTTTCTGGTAGTCATGTACGGGTGTGAGTTGGACCATAAAGAAGGCTGAGCACCAAAGAATTGATGCTTTCGAACTGTGGTGCTGGAGAAGACTCTTGAGAGTCCCTTGGACAGAAAGGAGATCAAACAAGTCAATCTTAAAGGAAATCAACCTTGAATATTCATTGGAAGGACTGATGCTAAAGCTGATACTTTGGCCACCTGATGTGAAGAGCTGACTCACTGGAAAAAAAGACCCTGATGCTGGGAAAGATTGAAGGCAAAAGAAGAAGAGGGCAGCAGAGGATGAGATGGCTGGATGGCATCACTGACTCTATGGACATGAGTCTGAGCAACCAGCAGGAGATGAGGGACAGGGAAGCTAGGCGTGCTGCAGCCCATGGGGTGGCAAAGAGCTGGATATATCTTAACAACTGAACAACAACAATCCCTGGCTAGCACCCAGTCTGGCTGATGCAGTAAGTGCCCCTCTTTTAATCAGGTGCATCCAGGGGCTGCATAAGGAGATAAGGTGTCACCAAGACAGCCTGCCTTGGCTTCACGACTGTCAGCTGCACCATCCTCTGTGCCCCGACCCCAGCCTCTATCAGACTTGCCATATGGCCACTTGAGAGCTGACTTGGTCCACCTCCAGGGCGATGGGCTTATCCCCTCCTGCAGTCAGCCCCCTGGCCGGCCCCCGACCCCCATCGGCCAAGCCCTGCCAGCTGAACGACCTCCCCTGGTTGTCAGGGATACCCATCCACAAAGGCAAGACCCCAGCAAATGGTAAGAACCAGGCAAGCGGGCAAGCGAGGGGGGCCCTGAAGTGCAAGAACCAGTTAACACCTGACACGCGAAACCGTTCCACTTACAACAGCACCAGAGACGGCCCACCAGGGACAAATCTAACCAAGCAGGCAGACCTGCATGCTGAGAACCACGTATCCCTGCAGAAGGACACGAAGGAAGAAAGACCTAAATAAACAGAAAGACATGCCGTGTTCCTGGATTGGAAGACCTAGTACTGTTAAGATGACAATCCTACCCAATTCTGAAACTCAATGCAATCCCTACCGAAATCCCAACAGCAATTCTTACAGAACTATAACATCCACCCTAAAATTCATATGGACCCTCAAAGGACCCTGAAGAGCCAAAACAATCTTGAAAAAGCAAGAACAAAGTGGAAGAAATTTACTGCGAAGCTACAGCTACAGCATACAGTGTGATGCCGGCACACAGCCTAGACACACAGAGCCCAAAACACACCCTCAGCCAACAGTGAACCGGTGTTCATTCAATGGGGAGTAAAGAGTGGGCCTCCCTGCTGACTCAGACGGTAAAGTGTCTGCTTGCAACATGGGAGACCCAGGTTCGAGCCCTGGGTCAAGAAGATCCTCTGAAGAAGGATATGGCCACCCACTCCAGTATTCTTGCCTGGAGAATTCCAAGGACAGAGGAGCCTGGCGGGCTACAGTCCAGGGGGTCTCAAAGAGTCGGACACGACTGAATGACTTTCACTTTCCCTTTTTCAAAAAGTGGACAGTAAGAGCGAAGGGAGAATCAATACCACAAGAGCTCAAGGTCACTCCACTGGTCACCGATCCCACCGTGGTAGCTGGTCTCGAGGGAGCTCAGTGAATGCGCTGAGGAATGACGGTGAGCCTGGAAGGCTCAAAGATTAACGAATCACAATGAACAAACGAGAGATGAGAAGCGGGGCACTGGACAGCAGTGAAACTGAAACTGTTAGTCCTTCATCCTGTCTGACTCTCTGCAACCCCATGGAAAGCAGCCCGCCAGGCTCCTCTGTCCATGGGGATTCTCCAAGCAAGAATACTGGAGGGGGTTGCCATGCCCTCCTCCAGGGGATCTTCCCAACCCAGGGATGGAACCCGCATCTCTTATGTCTCCTCTGTGGGCAGGCAGGCTCCTTAGCAGCCTGGGAAGCCCCACCAGACACATGTGCCAACAATAAGACCCCTCAGAAGTACTCAGGCCCCTAATACATATGGGCTCATTCCCCCTCCCTGAATCTCTCAGAGCATCATTTTAAAATCATCGTCTTAACCCTAGGGGTCATCAAACCAGTTCTGTAAGCTATGATCGGCACATTTCTCCAATGACATGAAGCAGAATCATATAGGAAAAGTCCATGTGCTTCATGGAGGATCCCATCCTCCCCTCCAGGCTAAGAATACTGGCTCGGAAACAGGCAGGGGTGCTGATCTACGAGGGAGGAAGTGGGACAAGCTCTGATATTCTGCTCTCAGCCACACACTTTTTTTTTTTTTTTTTTTTTTTTTGACAGCTTGATTGAGATAGAATTCACATTCCATGCAATTCACCCTTTGACAGGGTGCAATTCAATGATTTGGGGTATATTCATAGAATTTTGGAAACATCACTGCAATCAATTGAATAATGTTCCCATCACCCCACAAAGAAACCCTGGGCCCGTTAGCGGTCACTCCTGTCTCTCCTGCCCACAGCCCCTGTCAATCACCACTCTAGTTCCTGTCTCTGTGGATTTGCCTCTTCTGGACACGCCATTCGAAAGGAATCGTACAACATGCGGCCTTTTGCATCTGGCTTCTCGCACTGAGCATCAGGATTTCAAGGTTGACCCATAATGCGGCCTGTATCACTACATTGCTCCTTTTTGCTGCCAAATAGTATTCCACCGTATGGGGCTTCCCTGGTGGCTCAGCGGTAAAGAACCAGCTTGCGATGCAGGAGATTGGGGTTCGATCCCTGGGTCAGGAAGATCCCCTGGAGGAAGACATGACAATCCCCTCCAGTGTTCTTGCCTGGTGAATCCCATGGACAGAGGAGCCTGGCAGGCTGCAGTCCATAGGATCAGACACAGCTCAGCGACTACAAAACCATCACCACTTTCCACCATATGGGGAGGGCACAGCATTTGTTTCCATCAGCTACTAATGGACATCCGAGCTGTCTCACTTCGTGGCAATCTCGAACAAGGAGCAAAGGCCTGACACAACCTTTAAACAAACACCAGTCTCTCCAGGGGCAGCACTCACACGCCGCTTCTGATCAAGCCAGCTAAGTGTTTACAGAAAGGATATTCTTTTCTTCCAAGGGATTTTTCTAAACAAGAAAATTAAGAGCAGCCTACAAGCAGGGCTCTCAGAAAGAAAATCTAAATAATAATTGTAGAAATGTGTCCTTGTGACGGGGCCCGAGCAAAAAATAAAACCAAGCCCAGCTGCACACAATAAGATTGAAATGCTGTGTGCGTCTCCAACAAAATTTCAAATCATTAAAATCTCATTATACTAATAATATGTTTTCTGGATCGACTTGACTAAAACACTCTCTTCCCCTAACAAAGCGGAGACGTTCCCAGAAACGGTCGCAGCGCAGGGAGTTTGAGGAGGAAGTGCAATCCCCTGGGACCCCTGGTCTCCCGGCCCATCTCTGCATGTTGTTTGCTGTCTGGACCGGATCGGACGACTGGCAGAAGTTATTGTTCTGGCCAAAGAGTTCACTTAGGTTTTTCCATGAGATGCTATGGAAAAATCTGAATGAACTTTTTGGCCAGCCCAACACGACTGCGCTCTAGCTTCTGAGCTCTCCTCCCTTCACTTAGGTTCTTTTTTGAGTATTTATTTTATTTTTTTATTTATTTGGCTGCACCAGGTCTTAGTCTCGGCACGCAGCATCTTTGACCTTCCCAGCGGCACGAGGGATCTTTAATTGCAGCATGTGGAATCTAGTTCCCTGACCGGGGATGGAACCCGGCCCCCCTGTATTAGGAGCAAGGAGTCTCAGCCACTGGGCCACCAGGAAGTCCCTTCACTTGTGTTCTTCTCTCAAGTTTTCTTAAATAAATGCAAGCAACCATCCAAATATTAATAGGCCATGATATTTTATTCCTTCTGTTCAGTTACTGCCGCCCGCAGCCTTCACTTTCTGCACCTGTTCTGTATTTGATGGATACAGTGGGGAGTGGCCACAATGGTAATTTTGATGAGACCGATGGTTGACATCTAGGTAGAGCTCATGATGTGCGAGCCTAGGCATTCTCCTAAATTTTCACAGTTATAATGTTCAAAGTGTGCAGAAACATATAAAGAACTTGGCCGTGAACATCTGCACACCACTGCCTGGAGTCTGACATTTTTCTGTAATTATTTCACTGTGTATCCATCGATCCATCGCTCTAACTATCTAGCAATCTGTATTAACAAATTACGACCAAAGCAGTGGCTTAAAACAATATATATTTATTATCTTAGAGTTCTGGGGGGTCAGAACTCCAATTGACTTGGGTACCAATTCCACTTCTGAGCACCAGCTGTGATTCTAACATTGGTTCCAATGTGTATGGGGTTTTTGTCCACATCAAGCAATTCTAAAGCGCTGGCCGGCTGCCTAACAATTCAATTTCACTCTCTCTGTATAAAATACATAACCAATAAGGACCTAAATTTCGCTGGCTAACCCCCTGGTGTCAGGAGGGCTGTGTTCCCTCTGGAGGGTGTAGGAGAATCTGTTTCTTGGTTTTTCCAGCTTCTACAGGTGCCCATGTTCCCTGGCTCGTAGTCCTGCAACACTCGAACTTTTGTTTCCACTGACACACCTCTTTCCCTTACACAGCCCTCCTGCCTTCCTCCTATAAGGACCGTGTGCCCACTGGGATAATCCAGGATCATCGCCCCACCCAAGCCCCTCAACTCAATCACATCTGCTAAGTCCTTTGACCATGTAAGGTGATGGAGTTAAGACTCTGGGTAACGGGATGTGGACATCTCTGGGGGCATCTCTGTGATCAGCCTGCCACACCATCATAACGTTCATGCATTTCAGACTAAACTCCAGACAGAGATACTCTGCCCCTAAACATACACATCTCTATCTAAAGTGCTGTATTTATTTATAATTCTTTTTTTCGAGTCTAAAGTGCTGTATTTATTTATAATTATTTTTTTCGAGTTGAAATGCGCATACATTGAAATCCACATCAAGATAGAGACCATCCCCATCAAGATAGAGGGCATCCTCACAGCAACAGAGGATGCCATCTGCCCCTCCCCAGCCAGGTTCCAGCCCACCCCCGAGGCAACCAGCAGAGATTAGCTGCGTGCATTTAGACCTCCTCCTCCTGAGAAACGGGGCTACGGTGTGCACTCCTTGGGCCTGGCTTCTTCTGCTCGGCACCGCGGTTTGGAGAGTCGTGGCGCTGCGCACACTGGTCACGTGTTCCTTCTCACTCCTGGGAACCCTGCCCACCTCTCCATCCTCCTGTTGACGGGCGGCCGAGCTGTCTCCGGGGTTAGGTCACCGTGAATAAAGCTGCTATAAACATTTTGCTACAAGGCTTCATAAGGACACAGGTGTCTGTGTCTCTTGAGTATCTCATATTGGAACTGCTGGGTCACAGGGAGGAGGGAGGTTTAATTTTTCAAGAAACTACCAAACTGATGCCCTAAGTTTCGGCTCCACTGTAAACCCCACCTCCAGTGTGTATGAACCTTCCATCTGCTCCACTTTCTCCCTGAATTGCGGTGAGATTATTTCAGCCATGCTGGCAGGTGTGGAGTGTGTCTCTCTGCTTCTAATTTGTGGTTCGTTTCCCGGGTGACTAACGATGCTGAGCTGAGGTCTTTTCCAGATGCATGTTGGTCATTTGTATATCATCTCGGATGGAACATCTGTTCAAACCTTTATTCTTTTACTGGGTTGTCTTTCTATCATCAGTTGAAGGAGTTCTTTTTATATCCTAGACAGCAGTCCTTTATCAGACATGTGTTTTGGAAATTGTGATAATGGTGATTTGTAGTAAGAAATACATATATCTGATCTTCATCCAAATTCCTGGCCCTAGGTCCTAAACCCTAGGAATTTCCTAAGTGATGAGAGCAATAAAGGCATCTTATGTGAATGGGGCAAGTTGTGCAAAGCCCCTAGGTACTCTAAGGATGGGGGTGGAGGCCAGGGGACCCAACCATGTGGTCAGAGAGTTGGTACTTGCAGGCACTCCACCGAACTTCCGGGGAGGACAGAAGGGCTAGAGATGGACCTGCTCAGTCTCTAATGGTCAGGGAGTTCATCACCCGTGCCTACGTAATGAAGCCTTTATAAAAGCCCAGAAGGACTGGGTACAGAGAGGCTCCAGGTTGGTGAACAAAGTAGGTACTGGGGGGCACCCCTTCCCACATACCTCACCCTGCATCTCTTCCATCCGACTGTCCCTGAGTTACATATCTTTATGATAAACCAGCAACCTACTGACTACAATGTTCCTCTGAGTTCAGTGAGCTGCTCTAGCAAAGTAATCAAACCCAAGGAGGGGGTTGTTTTATACCCAGTCAGTTGGAAGCCAGGTGACAACTTGGACTCGTGATCAGCAGCCAAAGTCGGGGGCGGTCTCGCGGGACGGAGCCCTTGACTTGTGGCGTCTGGCGCCGTCTCTGGATGGCGTCTGAACTGAGTATTTCTCACTTGAGGTATTTACAATGTTGTGTTAGTTTTCGAGCATACAACACAGCGGGGCTTCCCTGGCCGCTCAGACGGCAGAGAATTCGCCTGCAAAGCAGGAGGCCTGGGTTCAACCCCTGGATCAAGAGGATCCCCTGGAGAAGGAATGGCCACCCACTCCAGTATTCCTGCCTGGAGAAGTCCACGGACAGAGAAGCCTGGTGGCTTACAGTCCATGGGGTCGCAAAAGGTCGGAGATGAATGAAGCAACACTTTGACTTCACTTCATACCGCAAAGTAATTCAGTTACACAAACACTGTATCTATTTTTTTCAGATTCTTTTTCTTCTAAGTTATTACAAAGCATTGGGTAGACTCCCCTGTGCTGCACTGTAGGTCCTGGTTCGTTACGTACTTTATGCAGAGAGAATGGCATTGCATTGTCGGGCAGCCGGCTAGCGCTGGAGAATTGCGTGATGTGGATTTAAAAAAACCCCACACACGTCGGAATTGGCGTCAGAATCACAGCTGGTGCTCAGAAGTGGAATTGGTACCCAAGTCATAGGAATATTTCCTTCCACGCAATCGCTTGATCAGACCCAGCTGAACTTCTATCATTTCATTGAATAACCCAATTCCCCCAAATATCCTTTAAGTACTCTTTATAGAAGAGGAAACTGAGGCACGGGGTAGAGAAGTATCTTGCCCAGGTCCGGGCCCCCGAGAGCAGCAGAACGAGTTGTGACCCTCAAAGGTAGGTCCCCAGGTCAGCAGCCTTAACCACTATGCAGAGTGCCTCTTGCTCACGCAGCACATAAACAAGGACTGTGGTAAGTGGCGTTTCTTATCATCTCTGGAGAGGGGATGGTGACACGCCAGGCCGGGGGACCCAGATGAGCCGGGTGCTGGCCACAGAGCCCACAGCCTCTGGGAGGAAGACACGGGACATGGTGGGCAACTGGGCAGCACGGGGCTCCACCTTCAAGCCAACAGGGCAGGAGAAAGAGGGCATGTGAGGGCCCCGAGCCAAGGAAGATGGGGGATGGGCCAGGCGCCGGGCAGGCAGCGGAGGGCAGCAGCCTGGCCGGGGTCCCGGAGAAGCACAAAGCCGCTGGGGTTCTGCCTTCTTTCTGCAAATGCCAATGAGTCCATTCAGCGCAAAGTGGATCTCGTTTGTCTCCAGAGCATCTCTCTACCATCGGGGCTGAGTGTACCTCATGCCAGGAATGATAATGACTTTGCTGCAGACCAGCTGGAAAGGTTACTGGCATCTGAATGGCTCTTCCAGTTGACAAGGTTGGTGGAGATTAAGAGCCAAGGCTGCCAAGGTTTTAATCTCACCGGACCAGCAGCATAACCTCCTGCAGAGGACTTTACTTCTCTGGGACTCTGTTTGCTCATCTGAAAAATGGGAATAACTAAGAAGTATCCACTTATCAGCTGTGTGTGAGGATTAACTGAGTCATGGGTGGAGTGGTTAGTGCTGTGCCTAGAATATCCCAGGTGCCAACAAGCCTCAGCTGTGAGCCCTGACCTGAGGGGACTCTGTTCTGGGTAATTAAAAAAAAAAATCTTTCCCTCACTTCTTAGATGAATGCCTTTTAAGCTTGTATATATTAAGGTCTTACTTTAAAAGTAAGGTATGTCTTTCAAAGTTAAGACTTTACTTCGTTCAGGTCTCACTTTGAAAGATAATATTAATTTTCAAAACAAAAAACAGAGAGATGAAGACACTTTGAGGCTTTGGGAAAGTTGTCCTTCCAAGTCTATTTATACCAACAATGAATTCTGACCACCACAAGCCTGGTGTCCTCTTCCTCAGCCTGCTCAAAGGACACTCTGCCCCCATACTTAAAGCAGCACCTGGATGCTTCTAGCAGATTCCATGGTGATAGGAGAAGCAGCAAACACCAAGGGTGGCCTTGGCTCCATCAAACCAGACAGCTGCTTCTGGGACTGCTGGATTCAAGCAAGCCTTGAGACTCAAGAAACCGTCAGTCCCTCTTCACCTTGTTAATAACTCAATATTAAACTAAAAGCTTAGTTTAAACTTTAGTTGAGAAGGTCCCCTGGAGTAGGAAATGGCAATCCACTCCAGTATTCTTGCCTGGAAAATCCCATGGACAGAGGAGCCTGGCGGGGTACAGTCCGTGGGGTCGCAGAGTTGGAGACAACTGAGCGACTAACACTTCCTTCACTTTTCAAAATAAAAGCTAGATCCTTTGGAACTAACTTTTCAGATGAAAGTATGAAAACAACAGGCATCAACTATTAAGGTGGTGTTACTTGGGGAAACCAACATCCCTGATGCGCTCTGCTTGACGAGCAAGTAAAGCTTCAAAGATGCAGACCAAGGACAATCATTTTGAAACACCCAAGCTTGACAAGCAAGCATTCCAACTACTAACCTGCAAACATAAGAATCTGCTCAGATGCTTCCTTAGGCTGCTGGCAAGGAAGCACCATCAGGGGGCCAGGGTGGGCGAGGATGGCTGCTGAGCCAGTCTCACCCCCGAGGACCACTGAATCCCAGCTCAGAAACACCTGCTGCCTCGCAGACACAGGGATTCCCACTTCTCGGCAGCGCACACCTCAAGGGAGCGTGCACGATGCTTCCTGGTCACACTTGGGCAGGACAAGAGGTAGGATCCCAACATTCCCTGAAAGGCAAACGACTTAAAGGGTTTGTGTCACTCTGACACCAACCGCCCACTAGCACCTGCATGGGACACGCCGTGAGAGAAGCAGCCCAGAGCTGCTGACATGATGCAGGACCAGAGTGAGAAGAGGCTTCTATTCCGGAGAAAACACTCACTCAGCAGTGAACCCCCCCATACCCATACCAGGCTTGACTAACTTGGTCCCAGCATCGTTTCCCCAGCCCAGATGCAGCCTCAGAATCCTTCATAACACACAGGCAGACAGTCATTACCACTTGAACTGTCAGGAGGAAAGGGCTGCCAGCCCGGCCCTACCAGGAACCAGCTCTGTGTCATTATCGTACCTGTCAACATTATCAGTAACACTTGCTCTCCTGGTGGCTCAGACAGTAAAGAATCTGCCTGCAATGTAGGAGACCTGGGTTCGATCCCTGGGTCAGGAAGATCCCCTGGAAGGGAATGGCAACCCAGTACAGTACTCTTGCCTGAAAAATTCCAGAGACAGAGGAGCCTGGTGGGCACCGTGGGGTTGCAAAGAGCTGGACACGACTGAAGAGACTCAGCACGCGCTTACGAGCATTCAGTTGCTGATAAGACCTTCATCACATTTTCTCCTCACATCAACTAAGGGCAAGAGTCATCATGATCCACGTGGGCTTGGTCAGGCAAATAGGCCAACAGACACGGAGGAACAGGCCCTCCGAGCAAGGATGTGAGTAGAGCTGGCTCCAGCCACCGGCAAGCCGCCTCCCCCAGAAACGCACCGCCTTTCCGGGAACCGAAGAGGCCTCGTGGCTCAGAAATGCAGAGCTGGTGTCTCCCCCACATTCTTCCAACTCACAAATGAGGAAGTGATGCCCCAAAGCTGTAACACAGAGATGGCAAACCGCACAGCGTCGTCACAGGGGACTCCACGACCCGGACGCTTGGAGAAAGAAGGCAGAAAATGAAAGCGCCCCTGGCCTCCAGGAGCCGGTCACGTGACGCCCCAGATGCTGTGAGTCCCAGAACCAGAAGGTGCTAGAGCCTGCCCCCATTCCATTTGCTCTTCCAACCGGGAAGCGGAACCTCCTTTAACGCTACTAACAAGGAGCATCTCCAGCCATTAAAAAAAAGAATGAAATAAGGCCATCGGCAGCAACGCAGATAAACCTGGAGATGATCATACTGAGTGGAGCGAGCCAAAGACAAATATCATATGATGCTGCTTACACGTGGGATCTAGAAAAAAACGATACAAATGAATTTTACTCACAAAACAGAAACAGATTCAGAGACACAGAAGTCATATTTATGGTTACTAAATGGGAAAGGGTGAAGATAAATTTGAAGTTTGAGATTAATATACACACATCGCTATATATAAAATAATCTAAAAACCCTACCGTATAGCATTGGGAACTATATTTAATATCTTATAATAACCTATAAAGGACAAGAATCCGAGAAAAGAATATAAGTATGTATATATATGTGAGCTTCCCAGGTGGTGCTAGCGCTGAGAACCCACCTGCCAGTGCCGGAGACATAAGAGACACGCGTTTGATTCCTGGGTCGGGAAGATCCCCTGGAGGAGGGCATGGCAACCCACTCCAGTATTCTTGCCCCTGGACAGAGGAGCCTGGCGGGCTACAGTCCACAGGGTCGGAAAGAGTTGGACACACTGAAGTGACTTCGCACGGACGCAGGCATATGTGTGTCGTTGTTGTTCAGTCACTCAGTCATGTCCAGCTCTTTGCGACCCCACGGACTGCAGCACGCCAGGCTTCCCTGTTCTTCACTGTTTCCCGGAGGTTGTTCAAACTCATGCCCATCGAGTCGAGGATGCCATCCAACCATCTCATCCTTTGTCATCCCCTTCTCCTCTTGTGTATATATAACTGAATCACTTTGCTATACACCAAAAACTAAGATGACATTGTCAGTCAACTATACTTTAAAAAATAAAGCAACATTTCAATGAGTCAGAAGCGACTAAAAGCTCCTAGAATTGATTGCAGTTCACATTTATATTCTCTTCCCCCAATAGCACTGAGTTCCGGCCATCAGATTAACACCACTGGGTCAACAAATGTCTGTAAGGCGCTCCTGGACTTACTGATGGGCTTCCCTGGTAGCTCAGCTGGTAAAGAATCTGCCTGCAATGCAGAAGACCCTGGTTCAATTCCTGGCTTGGGAAGATCCCCTGGAGAAGGGATAGGCTACCCACTCCAGTATTCATCAGCTTCCCTGGTAGCTCAGCTGGTAAAGAAGCCACATGCAACGTGGGAAACCTGGATTCGATCCCTGGGTTGGGAAGATCCCCTGCAGGAGGGCATGGCAACCCACCCCAGTATTCTTGCCTGGAGAATCCCCATCGACAGAGGAGCCTGGCGGGCTACGGTCCATGGGGTTGCAAAGAGTCAGACACGACTGAGCAACTAAGCACTGCACAGACTTACTAAATGTCTCTTCAGTCACTACACAATCTAGTAAATTGTAAATATACTCATTAGGAAGTAAAGCCATTTTTCATCTGAAACCTAAAAGGTCAAGCGTATGGCTAATAGAAGGAGAAAACATGCTTTCTTCAGGTATATCTTTGCTGTGATGGAACCGCACATTTTAAAACAAGAAAATAGCTGGGTAAAAGTACCTGCCCTCTGCTGACCACAGCAGGGGGGAAATCCATCACACAGAGTACTTAAAATCCGCTCACAGCTGGCGCTCACCCACTTACATCCGCTAACCATCCTTTAATTATTCTGACGACTGGACAGGGAACGCGAGGGTAAGCAACTTCGGGATGTATGATAAATATTAATTCCATGGACTGTGGACAGGAATTCAAAGCTGAGCTCCTCTGATGAATGTGGGGTTGCCAAGGCGACCTGACTCTCCTGGGACCACTCAGGTATAACCAAGATGCTAGGAGGACCACAGAGAGTTCGCTGAAAGGTAATGAACACAAAGTCATCACTCCGGGCCCAGCATCTCTACCGAAGCAAAGTTTCCTAGAGATTTCAGCAGATGGCCAGGAAAAAATAAAAAGCCCAGCGTGGGACATGCTGACGTGCCTACATGCTTCTCTCTGAAATGCCCCGGGTGCATCTGGACAACAGTGGAACAAACAAAGAGAAATGTTGGATCTGAAGATTATAAACAGAACAAAAAGCAAAGGAAACTGACAAAGCCATACCAAGCCCCCCTGAAAGCCACGTCCTCTCAGCCACAGAGAGAGAGGAAGGCAGAGAAGTGATTTCCAGTGACTCCCCAAGGAGCGTGTACATTACAGGGGCCGACAGACTGACCCCGTCTCGGACCAAGAGCAGCTCCCACGGGCAGGGGCAGCCCTGCTCAGAGAGGACGCATGAGGGTTCGGAGCGAGAGACATGGCAGGGTCTGTTGGGAAGCTCACAGCCCACTGGATTCAAACAGGACCCACACTGACTTCTCTTCCCACTGAACCTTCTAGAGCCCACTGGGTACATAGCCCCAGTCCCTCAACCGCTCACCTCCCTCCCCTTCTTACCAGCCACCCTCTTTCTCTCCTGGCACATCAGGAGGTCCAACCCACGGTCACTGTGATCTGTAGCGATCACTTCCTAAGCGTCTTGTCCCTCATCAAGGTGATCATGTCAGTAAAAAGCCTCAGGTATGTCCCACCTCCCTGGACAAAGGGGACCATACTCAGTACAAATCCCTTCCCTTCGTCTTGAGGCAAAGAAAGACACTATTCCATTCTTATTTTCAAAGGTACGTGGGACGGTGTGCTGAGATCTGCCTAAAAGAGTATGTGGAAATCACTTCAAAGTCACCATCTGCCCTCAATAAGCTCTTTATGCAAACACCCCGAAAAGCTGTGAACTCCACACCTCCCCAGGTGCCTCAGCCCCGGGAGTAACTGGGAGCAGGCTCAGGAGCCCTGGGCCTCATCTAACCTGTATCTATGCAAAGTTCCTTCCATCGCAGAGCAGCCTCTGGGTCGCTGCCTCTACATCAAGCCCTGTAGCTGCGGCTTCCTCACATCTCAGGAATTCTGCAGCTCCCAGCCCCGTACACTGCCTCCAGGAAGCCCACCCTGCCTGCTCCTACACTCCAGCTGTTTCCTTACCAGTCGCCCCAATCTAGTTCACTCCACACCAGACTCTCTAAAGTAGCAGGGATACCGATTGGACACTGGCGCCCACTATTCACCAAGGATGACAGGGTCCAGTGACCACTCCAGCCTGTCCTGAGGCTGACCTTGGCCCACAAACCACACCACAGTCTGGCCACTCTGAACGGCCTACACTTCCCCAGCAGGACTAGCTGGGGCCTCCTTCACGGCCCCTCCGATTCAGACTGGGTGTCCCCCCAGGTATCCATCACCACACCTGCCCCCGGCCCCACAGTGCCCAGACTCCCGAGGACAGGCCTGGGTCAGGTCCCTGCAGGCCACCAGCTCCCAGCTGCCAGGTTAAGATTCTCCCCCGCTGTGTCCTTAGGTCCTGGGAGCTCCGGGAGCCTCTTTCCTCTGCTGTCCTGGGAAGGAGGCGAGTGGGCCTTCACCTCCCCACCCCGACCTCCCATCCATCTCCTACCCAGAGCAATTATGGAGGACTCAACTGCAATTTCCTCTGAACTTTCACAGAAGTCTTCCGTGTCTCCTCACTCTCCATCCAGAGAGGAGGGGGTCTGCCGGGGACACCCCATCTCCCTCCAGAACCCCTACCCCCAGGTGACTCTGTGTTTGGGCCACACCTGCTTGTAACCAGCCGGCCCAGCGCAGGTACCTGGCCCCCGTGGGCAGTCCAGATTCTCCCCCTTAGGAAACTGAGCTGAGAGTTTGAAAGAAAGTGAAGTTGCTCAGTTGTGTCCCACTCTTTGCAACCCCATGGACTGTAGCCTACCAGGCTCCTCCGTCCATGGGATTTTCCAGGCAAGAGTACTGGAGTGGATTGCCATTTCCTTCTCCAGGGGATCTTTCCGACCCAGGGATCGAACCCGGGTCTCCTGAATTCCAGGCAGACTCTTTACTGTCTGAGCCACCCAGGAAGTCCAAGCTGAGAACCACTGGTTTAAACTGCAGCTACCAGGTAAGGTTGTGTTTCCTCAACCATAAAGTGAGGGCAAAAGTCCCACCTTGCAGGTAACTTGTGGGCAGGTGAGAAGTCCTACCCTTGCCGGGCACCTCTGTCCAGGTGCTCTTCTTACGGAGAAGGGTTGACATGGGACGGTGTTTGGGGACAGCCCAGAGTCCACGCAGCCGGTCCCTCTGTAAAGAACAGGGCGAACCGAAGGGAACACACTGGGGTCGGCAGAGCTGGTTTCGACTGAGAGTGTCTCCTGGAAGTTATTTAAAACCCAGAAAAGCAACTCTATACTTTCAACACTCAGTGCAAAGTTGCAGCCACCTGGTGTCTCTTTAGATCTAGTTCCTGAGGTTTCAGTCAATATCTTGCTCATTTATCTCTATGTGTGCATCAAGGGCTCAGAAGACGACCAGGGTGAAGAAAATCAGAAGACAAGCCGTTGCAGGGCCAGAGAAAATGTTTACCAAAGACGCATCTGATAAAGGATTTGTATGTAAAATACACCAAGAAGTCCTAAAACTCGACTACAAGAAATCAAACCACTTGATTTAAAGAATAAGGGACTTCCCTGGCAGGTCCAGTGGTTAAGACGCCGAGTTGCCAAGGCAGGGGCATGGTTCAATCCCAGGCCGGGGAACTAAGATCCCACATGCTGCAAGGTGTGGCCAAAACAAATAAAATAAAGGATACATTAAAAAAAAAAAATGGGCCAAAGATCTGAGAGGACACTTTGCCAAAGAAGCTGTACAGATGACACATGAGCCTAGAAAAAGAAGCTCCACATCATGTCATTAGAGAATGAGAACCTAAAACTGCTCTAAAAAATATAATTACAAAAAGAAAAGCAATCAGCGGACAGCAACTTCCTGAACACTTGCTTTCCCCGGAAAAGCAGGAGGGACAGCACCTGTGGCTTGGCCGTGGTGGGCTCAGCTCTCACAGGCTGGCGCTGGTCCCTGGGGTCTGGGCAGAGGGTGGAGGTCAAGGCAGGCGGGAACCTCTCAGGCAAACGGGTGGAGGCGAGCCCATCCCCACCTTCCATCCAGGGCCTCCTGGCCCCAGAGCTGGACCCCTGCCTCTAAGGACTTTACACAACTGCAAGGGCATCCGTCCTGGGGCACCCCCTCACCCCATCCTGGCCTGCGGGACTGCTGGGGACCGTGGGGAGTCTTCCTCTGCGCCTGCTCCGTCCAGCTCGTTAAACCGAACCACTTAAGCGATTGGTCCTTCAGAGTCCCCAGGCTTTCTACGGGGAGTTTTGGGGTTTTTTAACTGTTCCTCTCCACTTTTCCCAGCGCCCCACTGTTGATCACAGTTCCGTTTTCTAAGCCGGGCCACCACATGATGCGACTTGCTTCCCTCCCATAGACTATCACAGCCTTAATCATGCTATGAACTCACCCAGGGCACTTCCTGCAAGGGTTCCTCCAAGCCCCAGCACACATTTCTGAACATGACCTCCCCTGGCAGGTGACAGGACATTCACCCCCAATACGTGCCTCGGTGCTTGTCACAGCCCGAGCTCTGCAGGGTCAAATGCCCCACGCGCCGGAATCTCTAACTTCCCAGCAGTGCGGTCCTTGTCCCGGCGCCCTCCCCCTCACCTCCACCCACGCTACTGAACTCATCTCGGACTTTCTAACAAAAAGGAAATGAAACCCACCATGCAGCTGGCAGCACTCGAATCACCGTCTTCCCGACGGTCCCTGGCAGGCAAATGAGCGCCTTCCCATGGGGGGCCTGGGTGGGGCCAGGACCTGTTGCAAGTGAACCACATGAGTGGCAGGGAGGGCAGGTTGCCAAGGCAGGTTGCCAAGGCAACAGGCCCAGAGGGAGACCAGCAACTCTCCATCAATCATTCAGGACCTCATTCTCTAGCCTTCGCACCTCGGCCTCCCTCCCACTCCCCACTCCTTCCGCTCTTCCCACATGACAGACCGAAGCCTCGGAGCCCTTCCAAGGTCAGTCCTCTTGGAATTCCTGCATCCAAGCTTGATTAGCATTTGTGACCTTCTGTTTGCATGGGGGGGAACCACTGAGGGTGCCAGGCACCCCAGTCTTGAGAAATGAGGCAGGGGACCCAGCTAACTCACACAGCAAAGCGAAAGCAGCTGGGAGTTCCTGGCGGTCCAGTGGTTAGGACTCAGCGTTTTCACTGTCCAAGGCCTGGGTTCAATCCCTGGTCAAGGAATTAAGATCCCACAGACCATGTGGTGTGGCCAAAACAAACAGAAAAAAAAAAAAAAAAGCTATACTACAGAAGTATCTCTTTCCTTCTGCTGTTTCACGACTATTTTGTTCATCACACTGGATGATTCTGACTATGCTTGGTATATTCAAACTGAACCAGATTCGCCCTTGATTTTCTAGACGCATGCTAGTTCACAAAGGCAGAGACAAACATTTTGCTTTGGAACTTGGGGCTAGTCCATGAGTTCAGGCATTTGCTCTTCATGTTTCAAGGGAGTAAATGTCACCTATAAAAAGCTGTCATCATCCAGAACATTCTGCTGACTTGCTACTCTGTGAGAGATGGCTTTCCTGGTTCCTTCGGGTCTCAAACATCACCTGCTCTGAGGCCTTCCCCAGGCACCTGTCTGATTGCATTTGTATACCTTCTGCCTAGCAGATATTATTATAAATCTGTTTTATTTATTATGGCTGAGTCCCTGGTCCACGAAAGAAGAGCCTTGTCCATCTTTTCTTCCTAGGGTCCCACGGCAGGCAATGAATGAATTGGAGAGTATATAACATTTGTGTTTATAATTGCTGTAAGGCATAAAGAGGAACTGAAATGATTTTGGTGAGCGTGACAGATCATTCCCACTGCCCCTCTGATCTGCAGATCAGAGACATAGTGGGAATGATCTAGGGTGGGGGAAGGCCATTTATCATCTCATTTAGGAGGTGTGACTTGATAGAAGTAACGCAGCCAGTCTGGATCCTAAATGTCAGGCTTCAGAGAGGAGTGACTCATCTGCTTTGTACAACTTGTCGACTGAAAAAAAATGCACAGCCTCAAAGTCAAGAGTTATGTTTTACTTGGTGGACAAAACTGAGGACATAAGCCCGGGACTAGGCTAGCTCTGAGAGAGGGCTCCGGAAGAGGCAAGGGAGGAGCCAGGATACGCAGGATCCTGTCTTTGCAGCAAAGACCAGTGAATCCAAACATCAAAAGATCACTGTTAATTAAGGAAAACGAGATATTTCAAGTTAAAGCATTTAGTACTTTTCTCTGTACAGATGTGAGAGCTGGGCCATGAAGAAGGCTGAGTACCAAAGAATTGATGTTTATGAACTGTGGTGCTGGAGAAGACTCTTGAGAGTCTCTTGGACTGCAAGGAGATCAAACCAGTCAATCATAAAGGAAATCAATCCTGAATATTCATTGGAAGGACTGATGCTGAAGCTGAAGCTCCAATGCTTTGGCTGACTCATTGGAAGAGACCCTGATGCTGGGAAAGATTGAAGGCGGGAGGAGAGGGGGACAACAGAGAATGAGATGGTTGGATGGCATCACCGACTCGATGGACATGAGTTTGAGCAAACTCCGGGAGTTGGCGATGGACAGGGAGGCCTGGCGTGCTGCAGTCCATGGGGTCACAGAGAGTCGGACTCGACTGAGCAAATGACAGCAACAGTGCACCGGAAGCTGCCCAGGTCCAGGCTCGCTGAGATCGCCCCTCGGAGTCGCCCCGCAGCTCCTGCGGCCAGTGTCCCTCGCTTCCTGGGCTGAATCACGGGGAGGGGTGCAGGGGCTGCTCAGCAGGATTTGTCTCCATCCTGAATTTCCTCCTCCGGGCGCAATTCCACATCCTTTCACTTACTGATATGGCAGACAGCATTTTTTTCATTGATGAACTAAAGGCGAAAGGCCCTGCCCTCAGGGGGGAAACCATCTAATGTGGGAGGACTGTCCCCGGCCATGGACACACACGGACACACACACACACGGACACACACACGGACACACACGGACACACACACATATGGACACACACGGACACACACACACACACGGACACACACACACACGAACACACACACACACGGACACACACACACACGGACACCCACACAGACACACACATGGACACCCACACAGACACACACACATGGACACACACACGGACATGGACACACACACGGACACACACGGACACATACGGACACACACGGACACACACACACATGGACACCACACACACACGGACACCCACACAGACATACACACGGACACACACACAGACACACACACACACGGACACACACACACACGGACACCACACACACACACACACGGACACCCACACAGACACACACACATGGACACACACACGGACATGGACACACACACACACACGGACACACAGACGGACATGGACACACACACACACACGGACACACACACACGGACACACACACACAGGCACACACCCTGGTGGGAAATGCATGGACACACACACACACGGACACACATATGGACATGGACACACACACACACACACACACACACACGCACCCCCGAGCGGAAGGTGTGTCATGTCTGTACATGTGCTCAGCCCTCAAGGTAATAGGTCACAGACATCCCCAGGAATACACATGTCAAAGAGAGAAATTAACATGGGACCACATGAGCCTGCAAGCCTGTCCTTGGGGTACACATGTTCCTGGGGGGCACATTCGCCTGGCAGGTACAGGAAGACTCTCTAAAGCACAGTCAGTCTCCCGGTGGTTTAAAGAACTCACTGGACACCCCTGACTCCGGATTCTCTCTCTCCCAAGGTCCAGACTGTGGCCAGCTCCCACCAGCCTGGTTCACAGCCACCGCGGCATTACCCACCCTCACCCACAGGAAATCTGGGCCAGGGGAAAGACTCCCCTGGCCAGAACAAAGGGAAAAATCAGGAATGCAGTCCAGGGAGAGGCCCAGGGAACAGCCGTGTTTAAAGAACACAAACAAGAGGCCCGAAGTCACATCCCCACAGCTCTTAAAAATTGTAAGAGGTGGCAGGAAGATTTTTAGGATAATTTTCGTGGACACGCGGAGGCAAACATGGAGGGGCCTCTGCAGTCCGTTTGGGCGGGCCTCGCGGCCTCGGCCATCCCTTTCTTCCTCCCCTCTCGCCCAGGCTGGGGGCGCAATCCGTGCAGTGCACCGCACCCCGAAAACCAGCGGGCTCCCGGCAGTAGGCTCATCCCTCAGTGGTGCCCAATAAATACTCATCGAGCGGCCCCCAGGCAGGGCTGAACGCGCGGGCCTGCGGCCGGGGGAGGAGGCTAAAGAAATGGCTGGTGACCCGGGCCGCGGTGGGCGCAGGGCTGTCTCCAGCGGGCCGGGGGGCTCGTCCCCACGGCTGCTCAGCGTCCTGTCCTCAGCAGGAGCCGGCGATGCGCGTTTCGATGACGCCAGGAGCCCAAAGTGGGCTCCATGAGCCGCCGGGAGAGGGGGCGCCGCCAGGTTGGCGGCTGGTTCCCGGTCTGGCGTTTAAAGGGGGTCAAGGGCTGTCCTGAAGGTCACGGCGGCGCGCTGCGCGGGCCCGGCGAGCTTGGGGAACCATGCGCGCGGGACCCGGAGCGGAGAGGCAGCGTGGTGCCCGGAGCCGCTCAATCGGGTCCGGCGGGGACTCGGGCCGCGTGGTCCCCGCTGCGCTCCATCCGGTCCAGGCGGGGCTCGGCGCTGTGCGCGCGCGGGCGCGCGGGGCGGGTCGGCCGCCCGCATGGGTCTCGCGGAGCGGAGAGCGGCGCGGGCGCGGCTGGAGGCCGGCGGCGGGCGCACTCACCCTCTTTGGCCTTCTTCTTCCTCGCCAGCGTGCCGCCCAGCTTGCCGAGGAACGATTCGTCCTTCTTCATCCTGTGGGGCCGCAGGGCGGGCGAGCGCAGCGGCGCGGAGGACATGGGGGCGCGCGGGGACCCCGGTGGCCGGGCCGGGAGCAGCGCGTCTGGGAGCCGCCCTGGTCGCCTCCGCCGCCGCCGCCGCCGCCCGCTCGCCCCGGGGAGTGGCCGGGAGGGCGCGGCCCCGGCGCCGGCCCCCGCCCCCCGCCCGCCCCTGGCCCTGGCGGCGTCCCGCCGCCCGAGGTCTGACTCTGGGTCACCACGTCCAGCCCGCGAGAGCCGTCGGCGGTTCCCACGCGCCGCGGCACACTCACTCCCCAAGCGCAGCGGTAGTTCCGCTCCTAAATGCCGCAAGTCGGACAGACCACGGGCCCTCTGCCCCCCTTTTGTTCTGCTCGTTTAAGCCCTGGACTCTGGTGACCTTACCTGGGCGCCGGGGTGGGGGGTGAGGGGTCAGCGAGGCAGCCAGGGCCACCACCTTTGCACAGCCATGCACATCAGATAAGCGCACAAATGGGTCGTTGCATTTGCTGAGCTTTTCCCCACAACCAGGCCAGGGGCTGGGGGGAGCCCTTGTGACCTGTGCCCGCCCTTTAGAAGCTTGGCACGTGGTAGGCAATGACTACATGAGTACCCTCCTGCACACCTCGCCCTGTCCCAGGGGTGATTCCGGCAGAGGAATGAGCCCTAGTGTGGAATCAGGGGCGGGTGTTCCGGAGGAGAGCAGGGCAGGAAGACCAGAGGGGACAGTGTAGGGGGCTCCAAGGAGGAAAGAGAAGAGGAGGAGGAAGACGTTTTCTGTGGAGGTGATGTGGTGGACTTGGGTTCTGCAGAGTTGACTCTGGGTGAGGTGGGTGGGGAAGGACTGAGCCTGGAGACCAGGTCCCAGGCTTCAACAGGAGAGACGAACAGGTTTGTGGAGAAGTTCACAGGTGGAAGGACTCCCAGGCTGGAAGGAGTGGGAAGAGTTAAGCCTGTTTCCTGCTGAGCCCAGGCCAGTGGGGCAGGGGACTTACCCAGCAGATAGAGACTATCAGAGGAGCCCTGACTGGGGAGGAGCAGGGGGTGGCCAGGTCCGGGTGTGGGTAACATTGTTTTTCTGTCTCCCCAGGGGCTGTGGAGGTTTCTTTTGGCCTGCTGATTGGTGCTAGGCCCTGCCCTCCCACGGAGAATGCGCTGACCTCAGGGGCAGAGCCTTGCCCTCCCGGAGCTGGTGATCCAGGGGGACACTCATGCCCCGCAGTTAGGAACCCAGCCAGGTGGGAGGGCAGCCAGAGTGTTATGGACCAGGGTGCTTGCCCTGCTTAACCAACAGAAACTGATCAGAGGCCAGACAAGACTTCCAGGCAGGGCTTTACTGGGGGCTCTGCTGCAGCAAGGGGGAGCAAGAACAAACCACAGGCCCCCTTCCTCACTTCCTGGGGGTGGGAAAACTGGTTCTTTATATGGGGTGAGGGAGGGGGTGTCCAGGGTCAGGTGGGAGGGGTGGCTTAGGTGGTTTGTCACCCCTTAGGTGATCTGCAAGGACATCCAACCAGTCCATCCCAAAGGAAATCAGTCCTGAATATTCATTGGAAGGACTGATTGCTGACGCTGAAACTCCCATACTGTGACCACCTGATGTGAAGAACTGACTCATTGGAAAAGACTCTGATGCTGGGAAAGATTGAAGGCAGGAGGAGAAGGGGGCCACAGAGGATGAGATGGTTGGATGGCATCACCGACTTGATGGACATGAGTTTGAGCAAGCTCTGGGGGGTTAGTGATGGACAGGGAGGCCTGGCGTGCTGCCATCCATGGGGTCGCAGAGAGTCAGACACGACTGAGCAACTGAACTGAACTGAACTGAGGTGATGCTGGGTGCAGGGGGCAGGTGCAGCGCCTTTGCTCCTGGCTCTTCAAAAGTGGCAGTGGGGTCTTTGGGTCTCTCTGTGTCTTTTGTCCAGAACTTGCCCTGACTGCACATGCGTGCAGTTGTTTTTAGTCCTGCATTGTTTCTTGGTATTTTGTTGCTGAAGGAGAAATGTGTCCAGGTGCAGGCATTGCAGCACAGCGTCCCGGGGCCCAGGCCTATCTCAGGAAGAAGAGAAGGGATATGGATGCCTCATCCTCTCATTAGCAGCAGGCAGGATGGAGAGAACTCGAGGGAAGACCCAGGTACCCGGGAGAGGGGAGGCGAGCCAGGGATGCAGGCTGCCCGGTGTGACTGAGTGAGCGGATGAGGTAGGGGGATCAGGGATCCCGCACTAGGAACCCTGAGGATGGTTAAAGCAAAACTCTGAGCCAGAGACCAATTCAGAAGCTACTGTAAGGGGCGAGGCCAGAGTTGCCCGTGGCAGTGGCAGAAGGAAGGGACGGATAAGAATAAACTTTCAAGGCTGCAAACCACAACCCGAGGGGAATCCTTGGATGATTGATTTAGGGACAGGGAAGGGTCAGAGGGCTCTGAGGCTTCTTAGCTGCACGGCCTGATTTGGGGTGTCACTAACCACACGGCGGATAACACAGAAAGGCGGTGAATGTGGTCACTGAAATCCTGATGGCGTCACGGCACAGTCAAGGCTAGACTGCTCTGAATGCTGAGGGAGACTGACGTCTGGGGCAGGCATTTCTGGCCCCTTTGAGAATCTGGTGTGAGGTACAGACCATCCCCTCTAAGGAGACACACACGCAAGGTGCTGGACACTGTTCACGGATGCCCACGGTCAGCCCACCCTCCCACCGCCCCAGGCATGGCCACAGAACCCAGGAGGAGAGTGTGCGATCAGGAGAGGGGGAGGAAAAAAACTCTTGGGAAATAAAATAGGAAAAGCTGAGCTCCCGGGCATGGTCCTGGACGCCTTGTAATTGCCCAGTCGATGATTAATTGGATATTTCATCAGTGGCTCCAGCTTCCCAGCGGACACACAGAATTTACAATTTTCCTTGCTGCTGCTACTGCTGCTAAGTCGCTTCAGTCGTGTCTGACTCTGTGCGACCCCATAGACAGCAGCCCACCAGGCTCCCCCGTCCCTGGGATTCTCCAGGCAAGAACACTGGAGTGGGTTGCCATTTCCTTCTCCAGTGCATGAAAGTGAAAAGTGAAAGGAAGTCGCTCAGTCGTGTCCGACTTCTTAGCGACCCCATGGACTGCAGCCCACCAGGCTCCTCCGTCCATGGGATTTTCCAGGCAAGAGTACTGGAGTGGGGTGCCATTGCCTTCTCCGACAATTTTCCTTAGGTCACTGCTAACTTGAACACCACAAAGACAGATTGGAGCCTACTTTAAAAGATGCCGTTACCCCATGGAAGAATCTCTCTAGAAGATACTCAAGTCCTGCCAACCGCCCACCTATTTCAGAAAGGACTATTGGCTGCAGTCAAGTGATTCTCAGTTGGAAGAGGAACTGACTTGGGCCTCACATGACGATGGGGTTCTGGAGTTTTGTAGACATCATGTGTGTAGAAACAGAATCATGTTTCCAGTGCCAGGTGGTACGTGCTGCTGAGAAATCCATGCAAAGCAGAGACTCTTGGGTTCAGTTCATTGTCATTCCCTCCCCCGAGGTGAGGGATGGTCCTGGCAGCCTCAAAGACGCTGGACCATGGGCTCTGTTTCCCTTGCACCTCTTGGACTGGAGGATAGTCTGATTTTTTTTTTAATGGTCTTGGACCTTTGACCTTTTTTTTTTAAATTTTTGGCTGCTCTGAGTCTTCATTGCCTGGGGTGGGCTTTCTCTACTTGTGACAAGCAGGTGCAGTGCTTGGCCTCCTCATCGTGGTGGCTTCTCCTGTTTCCGACCGAACAGGCTCTAGGAGATGCTGGCTCAGAGCTTGTGGCTCCCGGACTTAGTTGCCCCTCAGTGTGTGGGATCTTCCCACATCAGGGATTGAACCCGTGTCCCCTGCATTGACAGGAGGATTCTTATCCACTGTGCCACCTGGGAAGTCCTGGTTTCTTATCAAATGCAGCTTACAAGCTTTTTTACAATTATTGTGTTGGTTGTAACATATTTGTTGTTATTTTTGACTCTTGTATGCTACAGATAACAATCAAGAAGTGACTTAGTGGCTGTGGATGAATTTGGGTTCCTTTTGCAGGGTTAGAGGCTGGAGGGATTCAACTAAACCCCAGAAAGTTTCCCTCGCTCCAGGCCTGGCTCCTGGGGAATTTGCCCAGCATTCTCTCCGGAGCAGTCTAACTAAAACAACTTTCCAAATTGCTTTCAGAGCAGCAAACGTCTATATTCATTTGAAGGTTGGAAAGTGCTGGTTGTTAAGAGAGAGAATTTAATGAGAAGCAGAAAAATGATCTTAGTTCCTGTCCCCACCTACTTGACATTCCACTTCTTCACTTCAGTTCAGTTGAGCACTCAGTCATGTCTGACTCTTTGTGACCCCATGGACTGCAGCACGCCAGGCATCCCTGTCTATCACCAACTCCCAGAGTTTACTCAGACTCACGTCCATCAAGTTGGTGATGCCATGCAACCATCTCATCCTCTGCAGTCCCCTTCTCTTCCTGCCTTCAATCTTTCCCAACATCAGGGTCTTTTCCAATGAGTCAGTTCTTTGCATCAGGTGGCCAAAGTATTGGAGTTTCAGCTTCAGCATCAATCCTTCCAATGAATATTCAGGACTGATCTCCTTTAGGATGGACTGGTTGGATCTCCTTGCAGTCCAAGGGACTCTCAAGAGCCTTCTCCAACACCACAGTTCAAAAGCATCAGTTCTTTGGCGCTCAGCTTTCTTTATGGCCCAACTCTCACATCCATACATGACCACTGCAAAAACCATAGCTTTGACTAGACAGATCTTTGTTGGCAAAGTAATGTCTCTGCTTTTTTTTTTTTTATTCCCCACCTAGCACTGTGGAGCTAACATGTCTCTGGGTTGTTCAAAACCCTCATGCAACAGTACTGCCATTGGCTGTGTACTCTTCCAGGGGAAACAAAGTGTTAATTGCTCAGCGGTGGCCACTCTTTGCCACCCCATGAACGGTAGCCCACCAGGCAACTCTGTCTATGGGATTCTCCAGGCAAGAATACTGATGTCTCTGCTTTTTAATGGCTGTCTAGGTTGGTCATAGCTTTTCTTCCAAAGAGCAAGTGTCTTTTAATTTCACTTGCTCCTTCTAATTTCATGGCTGCAGTCACCATCTGCAGGGATTTTAGAGCCCCCAAAAGTAAAGTTGTTCACTGTTTCCACATGTATTTGCCATGAAGTGATGGGACCAGATGCCATGATCTTAGTTTTCTGAATATTGAGTTTTAAGCCAACTTTTTCATGCTCCTCTTTCACTTTCATCAAGGGGCTCTTTAATTCTTCTTTGCTTTCTGCCATAAGGGTGGTGTCATCTGCATATCTGAGGTTATCAATATTTCTCCTGGCAATCTTGATTCCAGCTTGTGCTTCATCCAACCCAGCATTTCGCATGATGTACTCTGCATATAAATAAGCAGGGTGGCAATACACAGCCTTGATGTACTCCTTTCTCAATTTGGAACCAGTCCATTGTTCCATGTCCAGTTCTAACTGTTGCATCTTGACCTGCATACATATTTCTCAGAAGGCAGGTCAGGTGGTCTGGTATTCCCATCTCTTTAACAATTTTCCACAGTTTGTTGTGATCCACACAGTCAAAGGCTTTGGTGTAGTCAATAAAGCAGAATTAAATGTTTTTCTGGAAGTCTCTTGCTTTTTCTATGATCTAGCAGATGTTGGCAATTTGATCTCTCGTTCCTCTGCCTTTTCTAAAACCGGCTTGAACATGTGGAAGTTCACGGTTCACGTATTGTTGAAGCCTGGCTTGGAGGAATTTGAGCATTACTTTGCTAGCATGTGAGATGAGTGCAGTTGTGTGGTAGTTTGAACATTCTTTGACATTGCCTTTCTTTGGGATTGGAATGAAAACTGACCTTTTCCACTGCTGAGTTTTCCAAATTTGCTGACATACTGAGTGCAGCACTTTCGCAGCATCATCTTTTAGGATTTGAAAGAGCTCAGCTGGAATTCCATCACCTCCACTAGCTTTGTTCACAGCTTTGTTCCACTTCTTAGCATGCCGCATGCGTATCGCCTGTGCCACAGCTTGGCATGCATTTTACATTTAGAAAATCATTATGAAAATCAGGTTACATGCAGCCACCCCCATGATAGAAAACTATTTGATTTGCTTTAAAAAATTTTTTTATTTATTTACTTTGGCTGTGCTGGGTCTTTGTTGCTGTGTGCAGGCTTTCTCTAGCTGTAGCAGGCGGGACCTACTCTCTAGCTGCGATGCTCCAGGCTTCTCACTGTGGTGGCTTCTCTTGTAGCTTCAGTGGTTGCAGCTCAGGGGCTCTAGAGCTCAGGCCCCTGAGTTGTGGTGCATGGGCTTAGTTGCTCCTTGGCATATGGGATCTTCCCGGACCAGGGATTGAACCCGTGTCCCTTGTATTGCAAGGCAGATTCTTAACCACTGGACCACCAGGGAAACCCCTCAATTTACTTTTGAACTATGGCTTCCAAAGGTTCCATCTCCTTACCCAAATGGCTCAGCGGTAAAGAATCCTCCTGCCAACGCAGGAGACATGAGCTTGATCCCTGGGTGGGGAAGATCCCCTGTAGGAGGAAATGGCAACCCAATGCAGTATTCTTGCCTGGAGAATCCCATGGACAGAGGAGCCTGGCGGGCTATGGTCCATGGGGTCGCGAAGAGTGGGACATGACTGAGCACATGTGGATGGATATAAGAATAAGAAACAAACATTCCAGGAGCACAAGCCGGATCCAGGCCCTGGGGGAGGCCCCACACCGTGTGCTCTCGGGCAAACTCAGAGCCAGGTTCTCCGGCCATTCCGTCCGTCTTCCTTGCAGATGGACAGGCTCTGGGCAATGCAGGCGGATGTCACCTGTCCTAACACTTCAGTTGCGGCAGACCAAACAAGCCGCCTTGAAAGTAACCAGACAGGAGGATGAATATACCTATGGCTATATTCATGTAATGGAATTCTAGCAAGCAATCAGAAAGAGCTGCATTCACCGTATCTCAAAAACATGTCTAGGGACTTCTCTGGCGGTCCAGAGGTTAAGACCCCGAGTTCCCAGTGCAGGGAGGACACGTTCAATCCGACGTCAGGGAACTAATATCCCACAGGTGGTGCGATGAGGCCAAATTAGAAAAAGAAAAAAAAAATGCATTCAGCAACAAAAGCCAGTGCAAAGGCGCACACTGGGGGAGTCCACTTATTTGAAGTTCAGCAGCAGGTGGCCTCTCTCCTATGCTGAGAGTGGTCAGAGCTCTGAGTGATGCACGCTGGCCATATCTTGGGCTGGCTGGGGCGGGTGGGGGGCTGGGGGGTCACACAGGTTGTTTGCTAAGTACAACTCCATCACCCACACACTGGAGAATTGTGTGTTTCACTGTGTGTCAGTTACACCTCCATAGAGGCTTGGGGGAAAGAAAACAAATGGATGACATGCCAAGGCAAGATAATTTGAGTTCTGTTCCTTACCTGCATTTGGGTTTCATTCCTTCTCAACGCGTCTCCTGTGATAATACGGCAGCTCAGGAAGCCCTTAAAGGGAGTCTTAAAAGCTGCACGCCTTCTCCCATTTCCCTTCCAGAGAAGAAGTGATATCTTTCAAAACACGAAAAACAGCCTTTAGCTTTCGGGGAGAGAAAAGAGAGCTTGTTCGAAGGAGGAATGAAACTGTGAAATGTTCCCCTGTACTGTTAATTTTCAAACCTAGTAATTTCAGGAGACTTAGAAGTGTGTAGGCAAGCGATAGAAATACTTAATTGATTCAGTGATGGAGAAAATGCCTTATTTCCCCCAGGTTACACGCCAATGCAGTCTTTCTGCCCTTTGGAGCAGCATTTTCAAGCGTGCTGTAATCATAACATCCAAAGTAGTCTTTTGAACGGCGTGATTTAATCAGTTTGCTAATTTAGTGATCTGGCAAGGGAGGAACCTGTGATTTTCGCTTTAAATGCTAGAAGCATGAAAAGATGACCACACTTGCCCAGAATCTTGAAACTGTGGTGGTAACACTTTTTTCCAGAACCACATGGGAGAGAAACACAAATGCCTGACTGCAATGATCAACAGCTTTTCACTCAAGCGATTTTGGAAACATCAGCACACTTTGAAACAAGGGAAGTTGGATTTTCATTTATTGGCAACTCCTCTGAGTCTTCTTTTTGCCTAGTAGGCAAATTAAACTACACATACACTTTGTTCCTGTAAATATTTTAGAGATGAGGAATGCATGAGAGATTGGCACCAAGTTATTAATTCCTCATCTTGCATGGGGGAGAGATTGGGAAAGTCTTCTAAAAGATTATGCCCCCTTCAAAAAAGATTGACTCCTAGTTTTCAGAGAGCAAGTTCCTTGAAAAAATGCCAACATCTCTTATGCAGGTGGGAGAACAAAGGCCCAGCCTATTAGACAGTCACACTTTAGTCTAAATTTCTTTCACCATTCATTTATCATAATGTATTATCACCTGCCTAGAAAATAAAAGGCCTTACTTTCCTCCTCCTGTCTCACTGGGCACAGTAAGGGAATAAAAGCTGTGCTTTTTTGTTTTTGTTTAATTTATTTGGCTGCATCAGGTCTGAATTGCAGTAGAGCTGTCACAAAGGCTCAGTAGCTGTGGCCTGCAGAGTAAATCGCCGTGCAGCATATGGGATCTTAGTTCTCAGACCAGCAGTCAAACCCATGTCCCCTGCCTTGGAAGGCAGATTCTTAACCACTGAACCACCGCGTAAGTCCTGAGAGCTGGCCTTTGTATGGAGGGAAAATGGTGAACGGTAGGGGTCCTCTAGGGCAGTGAGCTTGCTGCCAGATGGAGCAGGGGACTTAGACACCAAGCACATCATTAGAACATCACTGGGGCTGGGGAAGACAGGGGCTGGGGTAGGGATCAATAAGGAGTCAGGCAGGAAATATTTTCCACTTTTGGGGCCAGACAGCCTTTGCAGCTCCTCAGTTTTGCTCTCATAATCTGAAAACAGCCATAGACAATACGGAAGCAAATGCGTGGCTCTGTTCCAAAACAAGTTCATTCTGCACTCAGAACTTTGGAGTTCACATTATTTTCACGTGTCATGAAACATTCTTTTGATGTTTCTATCAACACAGTTAAAACATGAACCCATTCTTAGCTCATAGGTGATACAAAAAGCAGGCTGGATTTGGAGGCAGATCGTACCCAAACTGCATTTCATTTAACTGCATTTTTTTTTAATTTCTTTTTTTACTTCTGATCTGCATGTTTTTGCCAGAAAGCCCTAATGGTGGTAATAATGATGGCCCCACTAAGAGTCACGGCTTAAAGGTGCCAGTGACCCAGAGCCCGCTGTTTGTAACCGCAAAGCAGTGCACAAAGCCTCCCGGCACTGGAAATGCATTGTTAGCACACCTCTTCCAAAGCGGGCCAGTAACAACTGCGCTTCTTATGTCTTACTTATTCTATAAGATTGTTTATTCTGTAAGACTCTCCACACTGTTACCCAGAGGTAGGAGTGTGTTCCGGCTGTTGGTGGTGGTGGTTGTTGTTTAGCCTCTAAGTCGTATCCAACTCTTTTTCGACCCCATGGACTGTAGCCTACCAGGCTCCTCTATCCATAGGATTTCCCAGGCAAGAATACTGGAATGGGTTGCCATTTCCTCCTCCAGGGGATCTTCCTGACCCAGGGGTCAAACCCATGTCTCCGGCATTAGCAAACGGGTGCTTTACCGCTGGGATGGATTGTCTTTCTGGAAAATAGGAACCACTTCAACATACATCACTGAACACATAAGTTAAAGCAGAGTCCAGCGACACCATATGACATGGAGCAGGGCGGGGCTGCCTGACATGTGTGACGCCATCCACGATGTGGGGTTAGATAGAAAAGCAAGCTGTGCTTCCACTTTCCACACTCATGCACTCACTGATTTCACACACCCTGGGTGTCAAGGTGGATACTGGGCATGACTCCAGGCCTTGGGACATACCAGGCACAAACTCGAGCAGGCCTGCCCGGTGGAGCTTACAGTCTCACGGCAGAGGAATAAAGTCAGTGATTTTAAAAACCCATGAACAAGAGAAAGACAAATATCATGATATTGCTTATGTGGAATCTAAAAAAAATGATGAAATACACTTATTTATGAAACAGGAATAGACTCACAGACATAAAAAACAAACTTACGGTTATCAAAGGGGAAAGGGGAACTTAGGAGTTTGGGATTGACATATATGCACCTCCGTATATAAAATGTATAACCCACAAGGATCTACTGTATAGCACAGGGAACTCTACTCAGTATCTTGTAGTCACCTAAAGTGGGGAAGAATCTAAAAAGAATATACATAGATGCATAACTGAATCACTTTGCTGTACGTCGAAGACTAACACCATACTGTAAATCAACTATATTTCAAATAAAAAACTTTAAAGGAAGTTTTCAAAAAATAACCCAAGTACATATATGTGTTATACATACGTACATTTTACACATATGTGAACCTTTACGGAAATCTGCCTTTTAATCCTCACTTTGTCAAGGGGAAATGGCTGATTTTGAACTCTGCCTTTCTATCTGGCAGAACTAACAATAACAAATGGAAATTTATGCAGAGCAAATAGAACTGATTTCAGGACTAATCAGAATACATTTTGATTGAGAAAGCGGATACTCGGAAAGCACGTCATCATCAGAGAAACGCACCATCTCGTGCATAAGGGAGACCAATTTTCATTTGTTCAGGGTCACGACTCCTATATTAAGGTATGTTTTAAAGTATGTTCCGTGATTATCCACCTATCACACCTACAGTAGTTCATCACTAACTGAGACTTGAAGGCTGAGCAGCTGTAAGCAAATTATGCTCTGGAATCAGGACAGTATTAAACCGTGAAGCTCAGCTCTGTGTGATAAATTATCTTAGACTGTCAAAATTTCAAATTTGCAAGGAAATAAGAAAATGCAAGGCTTGAAAAGGCTATTCGATCTTCAGTGCTGTTTAAATATTTATTACTTACAAAGCAGAAAGAGACTCACAGACTTAGAGAATGAAATTATGGTCACCAGTGGGTAAGGGTAGGGGAGAGGGACAGTTAGGGAGTTTGGAAAGAATGTGTACACACAGCTGTATTTAAAATGGATCTCCAACAAAGACCTATTGTATAGCACAGGGAACTCTGCTCCATGTTACCTGGCGGCCTGGATGGGAGAATGGATACATGTAAATGTATGGCTAAGTCCCTTTGCTGTCCACTTGAAGCTATTACAAAATTGTTAATTGACTATACTCCAATATAAATTTAAAAGTTTTAAAAATTTTATTATGAAAAACTACTAAAATATGGAGCTGATTTTTTTTTCCCAGAAACACTGTGGTAGCAGTAGCCTGGGCCCTCGCCCTCCATGTGGCTGACCATGAAGCTACCTGTAATATAACCTACAAAGCGTTATAAAAGTCAGCCCCACAGACTGCAACCAAAAACACTTTTCTGCAATGAAACGCGGCAGTTTTCTTGTCATCTGAAAGAAAAAGGCAGAATGAGTCTTTATTTTCTCTAGATGAGTCATGCCTTCCATGCAGTAAATATTCAGTAAATATTTCATGAATCAGAAAAGCCTGCCCCAGAGGTGGAAACAGCCTGGTGTCCATCACAGATGAATGGATAAACGAAACATGGTCCAACCCGACATACCCACACGCAATGCCTACCCACACAACAGCAGGGACCACCCTGAGGACGTGTCGCTCAGTGAAATAAGCCAGACACAAAAGCAATACCGTACGATTTCCCTCACAAGGGCACCCAGAAGAGTCAAGTTCCCAGAGACAGAAAGTAGAAGGGGGGTCGTGGGGGGCTGGTTTAATAGGGACAGAGAGAATGGGGAGTCGGTTTAATAGGGACAGAGTTTCATCTTTGCAGGATAAAATGAGTGTGGAGGTGAAGGGCGGTGATGGTGTCCGACAGTGAACTTAATGCCACTGAGCTGTGTATTTTAAATGGTTGGAATGGTGGCTTTTATCTTAAGTGTGTTTTTACCACCATTTTTTAAGCCCGTGTCTAAGGCCCCAAATAAATCGGGCCCTGAAAATAAAGGTAATGTAACAAACAGAAAGAACCGTGTGGGAAAAGCTGAGACTTTCCCAGGGAGGAGAGGTAACAGGAAAGAGAGACGGATGAATAAACCAAGCAGCTGAGATGGAAGAACAGAGAGTGGATAGTCCCCTAGAGACAGAAGAGGGTTAACCGGAGGGCCGGCCCTGGACAAGGAGAGAACGAAGGATTGCTACACCGCCAGCCCCGAGGGGACGATGGGGACTCGGAGAATCGCACATAAATCCTGCTGCAGAGTGGGGTGCGTGGCCTGGTGAGAAGGCCCCCGGCTGAACTGCAGAGTGAGCGCAGGAGAGAGTAACCAGCTTCTGGGAAGAAGGGGCTGTGAATGACCCCTGCCCTTCCCTCCCTCCTCCCCCCCCTCCTCCCCACCCTCCTCCCCATCCTGGTCTTCCAGCCTCCAGCTTTCCAGAGCTCCCTCCTGACCCCATGATGGCCCTTCCCCCGCAATCAGGGAGTGTCGCCTCTGCTTCTGAACCCCACACAGAGCCTTGCACACACTCAGAGCCCAATCAGTGTTCACTGGATGGTTGGAAGGATGGAAGGATGGATGGATGGATGGATGAAGGGCAAATGATGGATGACTGGAGGCTGGTGGTAATTACAGCAGGAGGTTACTCCTGCCACTTGGGATAATTGTGACGTTTGCATCCACCCAGAAAAGCTTTTATCGATGGACACAAATTATTTACGGCTTCTTCGTACACTCAGTCCCAGTGACAGATGTGGGGATGAGGAAATGAGAGAAGAAGGCGTGACATGGAAACATTTGGAAGCGAAGCTTTACTGGCCCTTGCTTTCCGGCTGCCTCTTCAGGAAGGAAAGGGGGGCTGACAGAGCCTATGCTGGGGGGAGAGTGGGGTCTAGCGTTCAAGGAGGGACTGGAAAGGATCAAACCACGTCAATCCCAAACCTCCCAGGCACTTCTGAGTTAATGCACACCAGCTGGCTGCGTGGGGCCGTGGGAAACCACAGGACCTGGAGGAGGAGCGCTGGTCCGGGCCTGAGACTCTGCATTGCTGATGCACCCCCAAGTGAAGCTGATGCCTCTGGCTTTTTGGTTCCTGTGTCACTCTCTGAGTGGGAAGGCTATACAATATTCTTTTATTAAAAGGTCACCATGGGCTTCTGGGGTAAGAAAATCGCCACCACCGCCCCCCCCCCAGAATATCACTTGTTTTCTCAGAAATTTCCAAGTGTATGATGCTAAAAGACTCCCCTTTAACGCATTCACTGTTTTAAAATGATGCACAGCACCGATCCTCCAGTGCACAGTGGGAACCCCAGTGACCGAGCCTGGGCCTAGGAGGTTTCAGGCATTCTCAATGTATTTTTTAAATCCTCCAACTACTCAAATAATTACTTTTTAAAAATGTATGCTGGTTGGACTTCCCTGGTGGTCTGGTGGTCAAGAAGCCAATGCAGGGGACACGGGTTCAATCCCTGGTCCAGGAAGATCCCACAGGCCGTGGGACAACTAAGCCCATGAGCCACAATTACTGAACAGTCCCTGCTCCGAAATAAGAAGTCACAGCCGTGAGAAGCCTGCACACTGCAGCATGAGAAAGCCCGTGCGCAGCCACAGAGACCTGGTGCAGCCATAAATAAATAAATACAAATTAAAAAAAAAAAACCTCCAAAATAAAAAAATTAAAATTAAAAAAAAAAAGTATGCATGCGGCTCTCCTGCTCTCCCCCTTTCGTGGATGGGAGGGGCAGACCCCTGCCAGGGAGGAGGCGCCTGGGCCATCTGCTCAAGGGAAGGGACAGAAAGGCCATTGTGAGTCTGGTCAGTCGTCCCCCCACCAAAGGATGAAGGTCTCCCTTTGAAACCCGGATTCCCCTTTTTAGTAAAGGAACCATTGTCACCAGAACGAGGCTCCACAGGCCAGGCTGGGGTGGGGGGCGTCTCTCCTATTCTGACCCCCTTCTTCACCTTCCGCCTCCTCTCCCTTCCTGACACTCCTGCTGAAAGAGCCTTGTGTTCTCTGCTGCCCCCTTCATGCCTTCATCCTCAACTGTCCTTCGCACGGTCTAATTACAGGTTGAATTGTTTCCCCAAAGCGTGTTGAAGCCCAGTCCTTGGACTGGGACCTTGCCTGGAAGTAGGGTCTTTGCAGATGTGATGGAGTTAAGATGAGTCGTTAGGGTGGGCCTTCGTCCATAGACCGGCAGAGCACCCGGGAAGCTGGAGGCAGTCCACAAGCCAAGACACACCAAGGGTCCCCTGGGACACCTGAAGCTAGAGAAAGGCGTAGGAAGGTCCTCCCAGAGGCTTCAGAGACGCCTCGTGGATTTGGACCTTGATTTCGGACTTGCCATCCACAGTCAGCCCCAGGGGAGCAGAGTGATTACCCCCCAAGGAACCACATGTATTTGGAGGGTAGTCTGGCTTCCCTGGTGGTTCAGATAGTAAAAAAAAAAAAAATCCGCCTGCAATGCAGGAGACCTGGGTTCGATCCCTGGGTTGGGAAGATCTGGAGGAGGACATGGCAATCCACTCCAGTTTTCTTGCCTGGAGAATCCCCATGGACAGAGGAGCCTGGTGGGCTGCAGTCCCCGGGGTCACAAAGAGTCAGACACGACTGAAGCGACTAAGAACACACTGGCTTCCCAGGTGGCTCAGCAATAAAGAATCTGGTGTGCCAAGTAGGAGACTCGGGTTCAATCCCTAAGGTTGGGAAGATCCCCTGGAGGAGGAAATGGCAACCCACTCCAGTATTCTTGCCTGGAAAATCCCATGGACTGAGGAGCCTGGCGGGCTACAGTCCATGGGGTCGCAAAGAGTCGGCTATGACTGAGTGACTGAGCACTTAGTGAAGTCAGCCAGTCCCCTGTCTAGGATGTGGGGTCATCCGGGACTCCTCCTTCTCCTGGACCTGTCGGTCTCTTGTCTTCAATCTCGTTATCAGCCCTCCTCTCTACAAGCCTGAGCTCATGCTTTTGCATCACTCACCTGGATCACGATAAGGGTCTCTCAGCCAGGAAATCCCAAATCTGATCACAGCACTCCCTGGCTTCATGTTTCAAAGGCTTCCCAAGACCCCCAGTCCTTCCTTGGCGCTCCGTGGTCTTGTCACCGCCTGACTCTCCATCTTTTTGTCCGATTCACAGCTGTCCTCAGCAAGCCCTCCTTGACTCCCCAGGCTTTACACACGCAGTGTGCTCTCTCCCCACCTTGCTTCTCTGACTTGACTCCCCGCCAGGCCCAGCGGCTCACCTCCTTCTTGGTGTCTCTCCGTTCCCTGGAGGCCCTTCTGGTTGAGTCATCACACTGGGTGACGTGGGTGTTTGTCACATTTACTTATTCATTCATTTGCTCATTCATTCATTCAACAAGCGTATCAAGTGCCTGCTCGTATAGAGCTTCCATTCTAGGGGACAAAAGCTCACACACACACAGAGTTCAAATAGAAGGTTGTCATAAGTGAAGGGCAGGTATGCGGGTTTATGGGAATCCCCTGGTAGTCCAGTGCTTAGGACTCTGAGCTTTCCCTGCCTGGGGTGTGGGTTTGATAAGGTCCCACGAGCCACGTGACCAAAACAAAAAATTATGTGGGTTTAAACACCACATTGACATTAACGATTCCCACGCTTCCTTCTTTGGTCCTGTAGCCACTGGGCTCCAGATCCACAAACCTCAGGGGTTAGCAAACGACCAGCCCAGCTATCCAGCCTGTGCCTGTTTTATAAGATCTGAGACCTAAGGGTGGTTTTTAAATAGTGAAAATATATCAACAAAAGAATGTTTCCTGGCAACTTTCTGCTCTTTTTCTTAATTTTTTTTTCTTTTTTCACAATCAGATTCTTTGCCACTATTGCAGATTTTAACATAAGAATAATCATGCTCCTTGCAGAAATGAATACATCTTTTTTTTTTTTGGCTGCACCATGCAGCAAGCAAGATCTTAGTTCCCCAAACAGGGAGCGAAACTTCTTCCCTTACGTTGGAAGTGTGGAGTCTTAACCACTGGGCTTCCAAGGAAGTCCCATGAACACATCTTTTAAATGCTTGATTTTTCTTTAATTCTGCTACCAATTATTTGGAAATATTAACCCAGAATATTTGAGAGAACTGTCTTTTAAATAGAAGTTTACTACTTCCCTGGGAGTTCAGACAGTAAAGAATCTGCTTACAATGCAGGAAACTTGAGTTGGATCCCTGGGTCAGGAAGAGCCCCTGGAGAAGGGCATGGCAACCCACTCCAGTATTCTTGCCTGGAGAATCCCATGGACGGAGGAGCCTGGTGGGTTTCAGTCCATGGGGTCACAGAGTCAGACACGACTGAGCGACTAACACTTGCACAGCTGACACTCCAGAGCAAGGGGCCTTAGAGGCTGTGGGTGCTGTGCGAGGCTTATGTTCATTGCTGGATTTGAAACTTGTGTAGAACTTGGAACATTCTTTATCCTGAAGTCTTTTGTCTGCGGGTCTAGTGTGCCTTATTAATTTCAGAGATCTATTATTCATTTCCCCGCGGAGCAGTCAGGAACTTGCAAGAGAATCACTAACTTCGGCTCCCGTCACCGTGTCTCCCCGAACCATCCGGACTCCGACAGGCACCGGCAGCCTTGCGTGGGAGCTGTCAGATCTGGAGTCAGGCTTGATGAAAGAGCTGCTTTCCTTCCCGGCCTTTACCAATCTTCTGAGCTCTGTGTGCAGTTCAAATCGATTCCACTTGTTTTCCAGGCTGTCTTGGCATTTCTGTCTCATTCCTGAAGAAGGCAAGCTATAGATTTTCATGTACATGTCTTAGGATAAACATTAAGATTGGATCTGACTTAAATCGCTAAATAACACACACCTCGCCTATTTCATCGGAGTTTTTCTTTTAAAACAATATATTTTTTTTTTTATAGAACCTGCCTGACAAACACACCTTCAGCCATGTGATCAAGGCCGATGTCACAGCCGTCAGCCACGGTGACAGCATGTGCCCTGATGTGATGGGATGAAAATGACAGTTTGCCTCTGTGGTCATCCCCCTCAAGCCCACAACTCCAGTCTAATCAGGAGAAAAACAGCAGGCAAACTCCAGTTGCTTCTGCACAACCGGCCCAGGCCTCCGCCAAGCTGTCAAGGTCATCAAAAAAAGGGGAGTCTGAGAGATCCTCACCACCAGAGGAGCTAAGAAGACAGGACAACTGGGGTCATGTGGGACCTGGACCAGAAAAGTACATGGGGTGAAAACGAAGAAAATCTGAGACTAGATGAGTTAGTGGTAACGTGTTCGTGTGGGTTCATTAGTTGTAACAAACGGACCCAGACTAATGTGATGAATGTAATTAATTGCTCATTAATAATTGCAATAATTGCTCATTAATAATGAATGTGATTAATGGGCTCATTAATGTGGGAAAGCTGGGTGAGGGCGGTGTGGAAACTCTGCCCTCTTTTCAAAATGTATCTGTAAACATAGAACTGTAAGGCGGAAGGCTCAGTTTTAAAAAGTTCATCATCGATTTTTAAAGAGCTGGGTTACTCTTTTCACCTTCATTTCAAAGGAAAGATTTCCATTTTCCAAGTTTTCAAAGCTCATAAGGAAGTCAACTGGGGAATCTGTTATGAGCAGGCGGCAGCCTTCTCCGCCCTCTGTCCCCACCCAAAACCTTTGCAAATCAATTAGATATTTTTAGAATCCTTTTGGATCCGTGGTTCTTAATTTCCCTTAAATGGACTTCAGGTGTTAACCCTCCTGAGTGTTCTGGCTTCGTCAGCAGACACGAGCAGTTGCAAGCGAACCGAGGGGAAGCTGCGGGGACCCAGGGGAGCGGCCATGCGCAGATGGGGTGCCCTCCGAAAAGACATCAACAGTCCACCTGAGAGCTCGCTCACCTGTCCCGGCACCTGCTGCCAGCAGGGGGCGTTCAGGTCTCGAGATGCATTTGCCCTTCCTCTGCCTTTGGCTCCGTCTCTCAGTGACCGATGTCCACCTTCAGCAATCACTTAGTTTCTTTTTTTTTAAAGTTACTCAAGCCCAGAAGAGGTGGGACTTGTTTCCTTATGTTCTCTGACAAGAGAATGACATGCAGAGAAATGAGCTCTTTTCCAGCTCCAGAGTCTCAGACACAAAGGACTGGGGAGGACTGTGCGTCAGTGGGAGTGTCCGGAGAAGCAGAACCAATAGAAGATGACATATCACTACATGTGTCTCAGGAGGGATAGACAGCTAGACAGATGTAGTCTTCTCCTATATAAACAGAGAGAGACAGAGACAGATCCCAGGGCGGGCGTCAGCCAGCCCATTAAGGATTGGAATAAAACAGAAGTTGGAGGAAGAAAGAAGTTGCCCTGTTTCCTGCCTCTCTGTTGAACTGGGACATCTCCTCTCCTCCTCTCCTGCCCCTCAGCTGGATTTGCACCCCAGCTCTGCTGGTTCTCAGGCCCCGGGACTTGGACTGAATTGTGCCACCAGCCTTCCCGAGTCTCTAGCTGGCGGACAGCAGATAGGGACTTCTCAGCCTCTGTAATGGAGTGAGCCAATTCCCTGTATTAAATCTCCTTTTATATGTATATGTATCCTACTGATTCTGTTTTCCTGGAGAGTCCTGTCTTTGTTCAGTCGGTAAGTCATGTTCAACTCTTTGCAACCCCAGGGACTGCAGCATGCCAGGCCTCCGTTCATCACCAACTCCTGGAGTTTGCCCAAGTTCGTGTCCACTGAATCAGTGACGCCATCCAACCATCTCATCCTCTGTCGTCCCCTTCTCCTCCCGCCTTCGATCTTTCCCAGCATCAGGGTCTTTTCCAAGGAGTCGGCTCTTCGCATCAGGTGGCCAAAGTATTGGAGCTTCAGCTTCAGGATCAGTCCTTCCAATGAGTATTCAGGGTTGATTTCCTTTAGGATGGACTGGTTTGATGTCCTTGCAGTCCTAAGGCCTCTCAAGCGCCTTCTCCAGCACCACAGTTTAACTCCTGGAAATGCCCAGCTACTCTCCCCTGAGGCCTTTGTATAGGCTGTTCCTCTTCCTAGTTGCTGTTCCCTTCACCTGCTGCCCTGCCTGCTTGCTTCTCCTTCCTCACATCTCAGCTTAAGTGTCCAGTCTTCAGAGAAGCCTCTTCGGACCCCACAGAACAGGATCAACACACTCCTCCAGCACCTTTCTGGATCTCTGAGACCCACTGGAGAGTCAGCCTGGGCTCCCCCGGGGTGTTGGGGGCAGGCGGGGGCGGGGGGCGGTGGGACCACAAGACTGAGGGGGAGCTGACTCTCAGAGAGGGCGAGGGGCAGGCCCCGCAGAACAGAGGACCAGCGGCTGGCAGCTACAGGTCACTGGAAATGGCCGGGGGCAGTGGGCACCCGGGGCGGGACAGGGATGAGGGATGAGCAGACATGAGAGGCCCAGGGGATTCAGGGATAAATAAGGAGGCCGTGTCGATGGATTATAGGTTGGGGGTGGGAAGGCCCCTTGCACTCCTGCTCCGAGCCCAGCACCAAGCACGTGTGTTGAGTGAATGAGCAAACGAACAGAGGAAGTGAGGATTCAAGGCCTCTGGCTCCTGGCTCCTGAGCACGAGCTTTTCCTGTTCCCCACACCCGGAAGGGCCAGAGGAGGCTGTTTCCAGACAGACAGGAGGCGAGGCCGAGCCCAGAGCTGAGGCCGCGGGGATGGGAAGGGTCAGAGTCCCGGTGGCTCGGTCCTGGCCTGGCACTGCAGCTGGTTCCTATCGGTGCTCAGGTGAGGGCTGTGCATGCAAGCTTGCGGACGAACCCGACCTCACCTTCACTACAGCAGCAGCTCAGAAGTCTCACCCCGTCGGATCTCAGCTTGTCCCCCCGTTAAGGACAGCATATCCACTTTTACCCTACGTGTTCAATGTCCACTCACGCCACGGTCTCCTGACTGTGTTCTGATACTTCCAGCCGTGGCTCTGTCTGCTTAGTGTTTCAGGGAAATTACGTTTAGATGAGCGGTAATTTCTGGGTATGATAATAAGATTGAAGCCGTTGTACTTGGGTCTCTGACTCAGTCTAGGGAGGTCACCTTCTATTTCACATGACGGATGGAGCCAGGCTGGCTATTATCTCAGCCAGGCGAAGCCGGAATATTTTAATTGACCAAGCCCATCTATCTAGTGACAGAGTAGAAAATGCTTCCTTTGTTAGAAACGGATTGACGGAAAAGGAGGAAAAACTGGGTAGAGAGGCTGCAATTCTCATAGTTGATCCAGATTCGTAGAATGTATGTTCTTCTCAAAAATGATTAGTGTTTATTTCCCCAGCAGGATAATGCACGAACCGTCTTTGTTCTTTAAAGTTATCTAATGATTTGGCAAAGGAATCCGGTAATTTACTCATCAGGGGAACGCCATGTAGAGTCACAACCAGGCTTGGGGACGAGGTGACCATCGGGCCCTCTGGCAGAGCATCCTTTGTGCTTCAAGGCGGCTGGTTTGACCCCAGGAAAGCAGAGTCGAGACGGCTTCCCACGGTTCACTTCTCAGACCCACACGTATGAGTGTAAACGTAAAACACGCCTACGTTTTACTCCAAATTTAAACCAATCTTTTCTCTTTACGGTACACCCAGGTGATAATTCAGGAAAGACTCAAAATTTCTGCCCTGCTCACACCACGCTCTGGATGGTATTTACAATCCAAGCTAAAGCCCACCCACTCCATCCTCATCCCTACTCCCACCCACCCCAGTGCGGACAGCGGGTCTCAGCCCCTACTGTGTGCCAGGCCCTCCACGTACATTTCCTCCAACACAGAGGTTCCACCAGCCCCATTTCACAGAAGAGAAATGTGAGGGCAGGGAGGGGAACATGGTTTATATCTGGTAATAAAAGGAGGGTTTTTAATTCCCAGCTTGTCCCTCAGCAAAGACAAGAGTCCCTTCTCACTCAGGTCCATACAGAGCCCTCACAAGGACTCTAGGAATTACTCTGGTCGTTTCGCAACCCTGAATATTCACTGGAAGGACTGATGCTGAAGTTGGAGCTCCAATACTTTGGCCACCTGATGTGAAGAGCCCACTTAACTGGAAAAGACACTGATGCTGGGAAAGATTGAGGGCAAGAGGAGAAGAGGGCAAGAGGATGAGATGGTTGGATGGCATCACCGACTCCATGGACATGAGTTTGAGCAACCTCTGGGAGACAGTGAAGGACAGGGAAGCCTGGCGTGCTGCAGCTCATGGGGTTGCAAAGAGTCAGACACGACTGAGTGACTGAACAACAACAAAGATGTTCCCTGGTGATTCAGTTCCCTGGGGTGACACGTGCACTCACACAAGCATGATAGTGGGTACAAGCGCTGGGGCCTGGACACGGGGCAGGGCTGAGCCCCAGCCCGCACTCGAGGTCACTGTATCCTACACCCTGGGACTGAAGCAAAAATGTCAGGTTCACTGGAGAACATCCTTGGTGAGGCAGAAACACTGGATTTCATTAAATTCCAGCCCTTTAACATTCTGTGCTTTGACACAGGGGGCACAGAGGCACGTCTGTCTCAGGGAAAAGCTGAGTGGCTGGGCTGGGGGAAAACAGCCACTCTTCCCATGAAGTGTCAATCATTGTTACTTAAGGAATGACTGATGACCTGGGGTTATTCAGATGGGTTACTTGGCAGACATTTCCCTAAAAATGAATGAAATGAGCTTCAAGGAAAGCAACTAACAGAATTTGCTGCCAAGGAGAGCATGGGAGCTTTCACGTGAACATTGGAACTTGGAGAAACTCGTATCTGCCACCGTGAGCTTGGCAGCTTCGCAATACTTAACCGATTCTTCTGATGAGAGTGGTGGTGACATTAATGAATGTGATCTTTTAATTTTGCATAATCATGCCATGGGTCGGTATTTGGAAGATTTGCACAACTTTGTGGGCCAGTATTTCCCAAATGACCACTGTATGATGCTACAAAAATCGTGCCTGGGTAGCAGACCCAGTTACAGTGCCAGATGGACCCATGGACTTGATGTAACTGAGTGTGAGAAGTCACTGATGTGATTTCAGATTCCAACTGGCAACTAACCTTTGAAAAACCACCACTTGTTGAGTTTTGGTGAATTATCAAAGAATATTCAGCCAAGTCATCTGAAAAGACTATTAAAGTAACCACGTCTAAGGACTTCCCTGGAGGTCCAGAGGTTAAGAGTCTGCTTTCCAACGCAGGGGACGGGGGTTTGATCCCAGTAGGGAAACTAAGATTCCACAGGCTTGAGGAGCAGTTAAGCTCGTGCACCACAATGAAGATTAAAAAAAAATACTCTCCTCTTTTCCAAATACCTATCTATATGAGGTTAGCGTTTCTTATATACCTAAACCACTCTAAGTGCAAGAGATTGATGCAGAAGTAGATATAAGAAACCATGTATTTTTGAAGACACCTAATAAAGAGATTTGCAAAACGGCCAAACAATGCCACTCTATTCACTCTATTTTTTGGAATAGTTTTTTCCCTCCCATAAAATGCGATGTATGTTAGCCAGCAATGGGTTTGTTATTTTTAAATGAATTATGTTTTTCAAAATTTTGTCTTAATTTCTAGTTCAGTAAGTATTCATATCCATCTACATAAACAAAAGCTCTTTGGAGGGTCCTCCAAAATTTTTGGCAGGGTGAAGGAGTCCACAGGCCAAAAAATCTGAGAAACGCAGTCGTACACAATCATCTGAAGAGATCAGTAAAAAGATAAAAGAGGCAATATTTAGTTATTGTCCCTGAAATTAAATGTTGGTGCTGTAAACAAGCTTTTAAAAATGGTCTAATAAGTGGTTGTGTCATGGAGATCATTGACCATGTAAATATTTCATGAAGCGGTACTGATGGCTTGGGAGAGAATTTCTGGGTAAGCATCATCTGGTTCAGAAAATGCTCATCTGGCTGGGGTTCGAGTCCAGCCTGAATCACAAAGTACCCACTGCTTTCTCCTTGTATCTAACGTGGAAACACAGGCAGGGCGATCGACGGTGTTACGTGTCAGCTCTGAGCTACACGGGGGCATAAAGCCTCAGAAAACCCACAGGCAGCATCCTTGGGACCCCGGGAATACAGCATCTGAAGGGACCAAACCCAAGTCCTGTCCTTTGACAGAAGAGGGCGGCAGCCAGAGGGAAGGAGTGGGTGGGGCTGGTGAAGAGCCCTAAGGACCAGGGCAGCATCAGGACGTGGGGCCCGTGGTTATCCACCTTCCGTGCCTCCTCCCTGTATCCTGTATCCTCCTTCTCCTTCCTCAGAAGCGCAGGTGCTCCCACTTCTGACGGGCCCACGGCAGGAACTATATAGATGCTAAAACAGTCAAACAGGGCCCACGGGCACCCAGGGTGATGTGTGCTAAAGGAGAACCACTCCCAGCTCCAGCCCTCTGCTGCCTGTAGCAATGAAGACTTCTTGTCGTCCGACCCACTTCTTTAGAGAAGCTAGAAATGGAAATCTTGGGTACAGCCACCTGATTTATTTATTTTTTGGCTGCGCCGGGTCTTCGTTGCTGCATGTGGGATCTTTTTTTTTTTTTTTTTTTAATTTTTATTTTATTTTATTTTTAAACTTTACATAATTGTATTAGTTTTGCCAAATATCAAAATGAATCCGCCACAGGTATACATGTGTTCCCCATCCTGAACCCTCCTCCCTCCTCCCTGCCCATACCATTTTTTTTTTTTCTTTTTTTTAATTTCAGATACACACATGCTCCCCATCCTGAACCCTCCTCCTCCCCCCTCCCCCATACCATCCCCTGGGCCTTCCCAGCGCACCAGCCCCAAGCATCCAGCATCGTGCACTGAACCTGGACTGGCATCTCGTTTCATACATGACATTTCATATGTTTCAATGCCATTCTTCCAAATCTTCCCACCCTCTCCCACAGAGTCCATAAGACTGTTCTATACATCAGTGTCTCTTTTGCTGTCTCGTATACAGGGTTATCGTTACCATCTTTCTAAATTCCATATATATGCGTTAGTATACTGTATTTATGTTTTTCCTTCTGGCTTACTTCACTCTGTATAATAGGCTCCAATTTCATCCACCTCATTAGAACTGATTCAAATGTATTCTTTTTAATGGCTGAGGCTGGGAAAGATTGAGGGCAGGAGGAGAAGGGGACGACAGAGGATGAGATGGTTGGATGGCATCACTGACTCAATGGACATGAGTCTGAGTAGGCACCAGGAGTTGGTGATGGACAGGGAGGCCTGGCGTGCTGCAGTCCATGGGGTCGCAGAGAGTCGGACACGACTGAGCGACTGAGCTGAACTGAACCACACAGTGCATTTGAGCACATCTAATTACCCTCAAGGCAGGTTTATCTGGTCTTAAGCAAATTCACATGGAATTTAGAAAGATGGTAATGACAACCCTGTATGTGAGATAGCAAAAGAGACACAGGTGTATAGAACAGTCTTTTGGACTCTGTGGGAGAGGGAAGAGGGGGGATGATTTGGGAGAATGGCATTGAAATATGTATATTATCATATGTGAAACGAATCGCCAGTCCAGGTTCGATGCAGGACAGCATGCTCGGGGCTGGTGCACTGGGATGATCCAGAGGGATGGGATGGGGAGGGAGGTGGGAGGGGGTTCAGGATGGGGAACACATGTACACCCGTGGTGGATTCATGTCAGTGTATGGCAAAACCAATACAATATTCTAAAGTAACTAGCCTCCAATTAAAATAAATACATTTATATTAAAAAAAAAAAAGCAAACTCACAAACTAAAGAGAATTCTTAGCTTCAGGAGCTGTGCGGGTATGAGGAAGATGTCAAAAGTGCAGGGTCTATGCCGGAATCAGCCTCAGGGGAAGTGTGGCCTGACCTTCATCAGCAGGGCCTGCTTGACTGTCCTCTGCTCCAGTGACCGAGACCCTTGTAGCACAGCCTGTCTCCTCCTTGGGTAGTAAAAGCCGTGCAGACAACAGACAGGAGGGAGGGGGTCGGCAGGGCGGGACACGGGCGGCTGGCGGCTCAGCTCCAGGAGCACGTGGCTGATGAAACTTGTGTAAAAGGTCAGCGTGCGAGGGCAGAGACCACCACAGGGTCACAGTAACGGGCGACACGATGCATCGCAGACGGGTTTGCTTCTGCAGGCATTGAGACAACTATCTTTGCTGAAGCTAGCCTCGGTCATACGCACATGACTGGCCCAGCATGTTTCCAGCAAGGGAGACGGCAGCGTTCCCCTTCAGGATGAAGACACGGAAGGCTTCGTGTCTTGGCCCATTCCTTTGCAGAGTGACATGAAACCCTGATTGAACAAATATTGAACTCCGGTCTAATCCCAAAAGCTCAGGTATTTAGAGAAAAATGAAGTCAAATTAAGATGCAAAGGGAATTCCCTGGTGGTCCAGTGGTTAGAGCTTGGTGCTTTCACTGCTGAGCAGTGGCCGCGGGTTCGATCCCTGGTTGGGGAACTAGTGGGAGGCCCAGCCACAGAGACTCGTGGAGGCAGGGTGGTACTCTTCACGCTCCTTTTCATGACATCTTTTGCTCTAAACAGCAGCTGTGAAGCTCAGTCCACAGTGAACTGGCCTGGGCTCTGGTCTTCCAGCACTTTGTGAAGGGCTCCTGGCTTCCTGCTCCAGTCTGCCCACTGAACCCCACCAAGAAGGGACAGAATTCTGATCTCACCCCGTGTCTCCACCGCTTCCACTCCACCCTGTGAAGCAGCCTGAGAAGCGTGTTTGCCACTGAAACCCGCTCCTGACCTGGCAGATGGCCGACCTGCTGCGCCTTCATTAAGGAGCTAGGCTGGCGGCCCGAGGTGACCCAGCCCTGCGTGATTAAAGATGCACCGTTTCAAAAGTGACTTCTTTTTGGATTCTCCACCAGAGTGGGAGATGAATTCACAAAGGTCATGGAGTCTGAGAGTCTGGGTTACCCGAATTTTTTCTGTTCCTAATCTGTAGACTGAACACAACAGAGCCCTACTGTGGGTTTCTAATTTTGCCAAATGTATCGATATGAAACTGGAAACAATAAAGCAACTCAGGGGGAAAAAAGTATATTCTCCCAGGTTCCCAACTATTAAGAGAGGTAAAATTTTCTCCTTAAGTATCCTCTGCAAAATCTCCATAGTTCACGTGGGCTGTGAGGGGGAGATACGCCTCGGAGGCCTGAGCGCAGGTGGGTCCCTGGACTTGGGCGCCCTTGGCAGGAATATTAACCAGGTAACGGGAGGATGAAGCTGAGGGGCACTGAGCCCCAGCCGGGGGCGTGGGGGTTGGGAGGGATATCTGATAGGAAACTCTGGCTAAGGCCCACTGGGATAACACCTGCACCCCTGGACATTTTTACAGGGTACCGTTTTTAGAAGAATTCAGAGGAGGTTTAAATTGTTAAAACTTTCTTCTCACGTGAATAATTAAGTCTACCCTAAAATATTACTTTGAGAGATAGATACTACGTGTGTTAGGCAGGATAAAGGTTCCCCAAAGATGCCCACGTTCCAGGTTCTCCTGGAACCTGTGGGTATCTGACTCAGTGTGGCTGGTGCATTATTAGATTGTTGTAGAACTGAGGCTGCTGACCACCTGATGGTAACATCAGACCAGCGTGGAGTGTCCGGGTGGGCCAGAGACGAGGCAAAGAGTCAGAGGGAGAAGGAAGATTGAGCTGTGGCATTGAAGACACAGGAAGGGGCCATCAGCCAGGGATCGTGGGCGCCTCAGGAAGCTGGGGAAGGTCAGGAAACCGACCCTCCCCTGGAAAGTCCAGCAGGCATGCGGCCCTGCGGACGCCTGGTTTCAGGCCAGCAAGACCCATTTTGGACTCCTGGCGTATGGACTGCAAGGGGACAGCTCTGTGTCACGCTGAGCCTCTAGGTGTGCGGTGCTTGGTTAGGGCAGCACGGAAGCGGATTCACGCGTCTTTAACACGAGGTGGCTGCGCCTCCCTCCCTGCCTCCCTGCCATCAGGCTGGTTCATCCTTGCAGGGCGCTCACACTGGCTGAGATGACCCTGTGCCTGCAGCCCTGCACAGGCCCTTCTCAGCCAGCACTGAGTCAGAGCATGCACGCCCCCTAGCGGCGGGCTCTGCGGATCGCTTCATGGAGAATGCCCATCACGGTCATGAGAATTTGAGGCGGGGGCTCACAGAAGCTTTGAGAAACAGCCCAGATGGACTATTTCAGTCAATCCACCAAAAAATATAATAGTAATGATGATAATGAGAGTTGTTAGTCACTTAGTCCTGTCTGACTCTGAGACCCTATGGACTGTAGCCCGCCAGGCTCCTCTGTCCATGGGACTCTCCAGGCAAGGATACTGGAGTGGGTTGCCATGCCCTCCTCCAGGGGACCTTCCCGACCCAGGGGTCGAACCGGCATCTCCTGCACTGGAGGCAGATGCTTCGCTACGGAGCCAGCCACCAGGGAAGCCCAGGAATGAGGATAATAATAACTCTTTCTAATGCTGTTTTACAGTTTGCACACAGCCATCCCATTGCTGATTCCACCTAATCTGTGGCAACTGAGCACTGAGACCCGAAGAGTCCGGGATGAAAGGGGAATCAGGAGGTGACTGGCCGGCCCCCCACCCGGCGGCACGCACGAAGGAACGCGCACAAGGCCACCTGACCTCAGAGAAAGCGGCAAGCGCAGCCTCGGAGAAGAAATCCCATCCACGACGCGGCCGAGGATCTGTATTTGAAAATTTATTGACATGGTTTTCCACAAGGACTGCAGTTGAAGGATCCGTGAAGCGTGTCTGTCTGGAGAGAGAGTGTGGCCCTGAGAATCTCAGTGCTGCCTGCATCCTGGAGCCGCTGCTGGGGGGGCCGGAGGACGCGCTGCATCCGCTACAGGAACCTGATCCCAGCTCCGAACTGGACGCCGTCACAGATCCTGGAAAACAAAGTGCTTTCTCTTAAGGCAGGAAGTCAAAGCTCAGGTCTGCCCTGCTCGCCCCGCCGCTGTCGGCACCAGAGACGTGCACGGCTCAGACACAAGGCCCGTGGCCCTGCCTCTCGGGAGGCCCGGGCCCTCCTGGCCTCCCGGCCTCACCCGCTGGCCCTGGCCACTCCCTCCTCCACCTTCGGAGGATGGATGAGGGAACGAAACGGGAGACACAAATACCCCTCCCTGCTTCCTCCTCTACTCCTGTTTCCCCAGTCCTGACCCAAGTAGAGACAACAGGAGGACCTCGAGCGAAACAGTCACCAACAACAAAACTCTGGGGTGGGTGGTGGGGCGGGTTGGGGGAGAAGCTTTGTTTATTTCTAAGGCTACCAGGATGACCCAGGGAGGTCGGGGAGGGAACTGGCAGGAGTGCAGAACCCAGAAGAGTCCCAGGGTCTGGCAACAGCAGAACCCACAGTCCCGCAGGGTTTGCCCCGACCACCGCTTGGCAGCCTGCTCCTCTCACAGGAAAGAAAGGATGCAGGAGGTCACGCGGGTTGCAGCATCTGTCACCCACTGAAACTTTCGCAGGTTCCCTTCTGTGTGCTGTTGATCACCAGCTGACAGGCCCCTGGGCCCAAGTTCAGATGGGCAAGGGGGCCGAGCAGCAAGGAGGCGGCTGTGGTCACGGCAGGGTCCTGGGAGCCGAGCTCCGCACCCAGACGCACGCGTGCCCGAGGGCCTGGCAGTGTCCATGACGGCCTGGCCCCTGTGCCAGCCGCATGCAGCACACAGGCGGAGAATCACTGGCCGAGGTGCGTTCCTGGGACCCCTCCAGTGATGTTGATGCCCACCGGGCCAAGAACTGCCCCCCAGCACGGAAGGTGGTCTCCTGCACTGCCCACCTGCTGGCTGGGCTCAGAGGCAGGACCAGGGCTGTATGATCCTGGGGTCACAACGCCAGGAAGCAGAAGCTTCCAGCGAAAGCGGAGTTCCAAATCCCAACCGGCAGTTGATGACGATATGTTTGTGGAACACGGCGTGTTTTTGCAAGTTCTGACAGTTTCCAGAAAAACTGGACAAGAACAGCCCCCTCATTCAGAGGAAAGCTGATGTTTCAGTGTCACAACACCTGTGCCTCCCCGCCCCCCATCCTTAGAACTTAAGATGCAAGAAAGCTGACAGAAAGTGGTTTTCAGCCTGACTGTGAGCCGGGGAACAAAATAACCAGATCAATTAAGAGACTCGAGACAGAGAATCACTGCTGTTGCCAGTGACCACCTGCAGGGTCAAGGGTACTCACTGACCGACGGTGTCAGCAGAAGTCACCTGACCGGAAGGGACGCCACAGTCCAGCCCCAACGTGACCCTGAGTAAACCTCACTGCTGTCCTTAAATGGCAAAGACCCACAGTCAGGACACGACTGTGTTTGCACAGCTTAATTCCGCTGAAACCCAAACAACGTGTCTTTACCTTTTATATTTCCGGGTCCATAAAAGGGGGCCCAATGCCTACGTTCGCTATTTAGGAAAACGTCTGAAACAGGCTACAAGATAAAAACAAGTCAAGTCCTAGGTTCACATGTTCGCTATTTAGGAAAACGTCTGAAACAGGCTACAAGATAAAAACAAGTCAAGTCCTAGGTTCATATGGTTCAGAAACAAGCAGGCATTCCAATAAAGGCTCGTTTACTTGGACTATATAAACAGATTAAACAACTTTACAAGTGCATGTTTATGTTCAGAGACCGTATAAACGTGTCACAGGAAAGACACCTGCCACACACACCCAGAACGGTGTGGCCGATGCCAGGAGCATGGAGACAGCCTCACCAAATGCCCCTCATCCTGTTCTGTGTCCCCTGTAACTTGTGAGCTTGTAACTCAGGAGGCGCGTCAGAAATCCCCCGTGTCTTCAGTCGCCCCCTCCCGCCGGCACAGTCTCCGGCCCTGCAGGGTCCCCCAGCATCAGGCTCCCATCATCCCCCTGCAGGCCCCGGGCCTGATCTGGCACGGACGACTCCGCGGGAGGCAGGCTGACGAGGGCCAGAACTCAGAGACCCTGGTGTGTGCCCGAGGGGAAAAGGCCAGAGGAGACGCGAGGGGATGCGAGTGCCCGGAACTCAGTCCCCGCCCGGCATCAAGGCCGCCCCACGCCTCGCTTCTGCCCCTGCAGAAGGGGTGCAAGCTGGCGCCCGCAGGCATCTCCTGCTTGCAGAGTCTGCGAGGAGAGTGGACCCAGCCGGGCTTCCTCAGAGCCTCGGATTCTGGGAGCACAGCGACACCCAGTGGACTCCAGGGACGCTGCAACTACACTTCCAGTGGGAAGGATGGGAGGCCTCCCCAGAGCCAGCAGGGCGGGCCCAGGTCACACAGCCAGGGACAGGCAGGGGCTGGCCCTGCAGCCCACCCACAGCTCAGCCAGTCGAGGGGCCGTGGCCACTCCTCCGCGGCTGACAGTCACGGTGAAACAGTAGAGCTACAGCGAAAACCCCACCCGCGTGTCCAGGCTCCCCTGAAACAAGGAACACCTATGACCTATTTACTTGTATGATTGGGACTAATATTACACACGGTTAATCTCCATCAAACAATCGTCATGGAAACAGCCTGGGTACTCTCTGAGACAGAGAAGCTGGTAGCGAGTCAAAGTGTGAATGAGGAGACAGAGACAGTTTTCATCTTTGCTTTTGCCTGCGGTGTGGCGCAGCCTCACGGCAGGGGTCTCTGAGCAGGTGGGTGGGGTGCTGGGCTCCTCTGCTGGCATCGGGGGTGGAGGGAATGGCGCGCGCTCTGGCCTCAGCGGGCTGGTGCTCCCTGGCACCCCTGACGGACACACACACCATCGTCCTGCTCACCCAGGCACATGATGGCTTGAGAAGCGCCGGCTGGAATGGTTCTCCGTAACTCCATCCCAGGGCGGGTGCAGGGTCAGCACCGCACCTCGGCCGCTCCCTGCAAGGATTCAGTGAGCACCTGGGTATTATGCCAGGGAGCCCTGGGTCCACACCTGTGGCGGGCAGGTAAGATGTCACCTAGTGCACAAGCCTGGCTCTGGACAAAGTGCCCGATCCCCCACACTGCACTCTCCCTGAAATCAGGACACATCACCCACCTCTATTACATGTCTCCATCACAGTGAGCCAGGTGGCAGCCCCGGGCACACTGCAGACGGGGAGGGAGCGGGGGGACGCGGTGTGCTTCCCAAGGGAGCAGCTGGCCGGGGTGACTGCACCGGTCACAGCAGCACCATGAGGAACAACCAGCCCTGCTGACGCCGCACCGGACACGGCCTGCACATGAGTGGGCGCTCACTCACTCAGTCCCCAGACCGGCGGAGCGCTCACTGCCACTAGTGCCCGTTCTCTAGACGTGAAAACAGAGGCCTGCAAAGGTCACGCCCCTCACCCCAGGCCACACGGCGGCCGAGCTGGCTCCAGAGCACACCCAACCTGAGCACCCAGACCCTCCTCGGCTCTGCTCCGTGCCGAGAACAGGCAAGGCGTGCAGAGGCGTTAACCATGGTCAGAGCCGCAGACCCGCGAGGGCGTGGGGAGGAAGGGCTCCGACATCACGGGGGGCCCCGGCCCGAGCCAGCCTTCCAGCGAGACGAGCAGGGCAGACTGCACTGGGCCAAGGGTCACAGGGGACTCAGGTGATGGCTGCTGACCCACACCTGAGAGCACAGCCTCGTCAGAAGGTCCCTGACACGGCTCCTCCTAGAACACCGTCACCCAGCGCGCCGAGCGGAAAGAGGAGGGAGCAGAGGCGGCACGGGACCCCCTCCAACACCGCAGACCACAGCTTGGCACTGGATGCCTGGGCAACGACGACTCAGCATCACGGCGGATCACAGACAGAACGCCGAGGATGAAAACACACAGCCGTCGAGACTCTGAAGTGTGTGCGTGTGAAGATACTCAGAGGTTAACAGAAACATGTGGCCTCCCCACCCGCATAAGCTGAGGCCCGAACCCTAAGCTCACGTGACGGGACCTGGGGAGGTGACCCAGTCACCACAGACGAGGGAGCTTAGCCAGGATGGGGTCCTTGGTGGGCTCAGTGTCCCTGTGAGAAGAGACACCAGAGAGCTCGCTCTGTCCCCAGGTGAGGATGCAGAGAGAAGGGGCCATCTGCCAACCAGGAAGGGCGCCCTGGGCCACAAACCGCACCTGCCAGCGTCCTGACCCCAGCCTTCCCAGCGCCCAGACAGTGAGGAATCCACGTCTGCTCTCTAAGCTGCCAGTCTGTGGTATTACATACTGTGATGATGTTATCTCTGGGCTTCTTAAACTTTCTAAAATGCAAACCAAACACTTTAAGAAACAGAATTAATTTCTTCTTCAGCACAAATCAATGACGGCTGGAGAAACTCCAGACAGCCGGGTCCTCTGCTGCCCAGAGAAGGCTCTGGAGGGCGCAGAGCTGCGTCCACCCCAGCCTTTCGGGCTCCCGGCCTGCAAAGGCCCCACGGCAACACCTCATCCCCCTCAGCACAGACCAGCAGCGCAGGCCACCACCTCCAGCCAGACTGCCCGGGGCTCCCGCTGCTCGGCAGCAAGTGCAAATAGCGTGAGGTGGGGGGACGAGGACACCCCACAGCCTGTCCTCCAAATCGGATGGAAAGAAAAACCCCGCGGAGGAAAATCCCTGTATTTTCACTCCTTTGCCAACTATTCAATTTCTCCTAAAGTCCTGAATCTTAAAGGCTGTTGGTGAAGTGACTGCTGCTGCTGAGTTGCTAAGTCGCGTCTGACTCTTTGTGACCCCATGGACTGTAGCATGCCAGGCTTCCCTGTCTTCTGGAGTTTGCTCAAACTCCTGCCCATTGAGTCGGTGATGCCAGTGATGAAGCAGGCTCAGAGCACAGTGACGGGAGAGGCCACGTGCCTCTCGAGAGGACCCCCGCACCTACCTGTCCCCGCGCTGCACGCCCATGGGGACGCAGTAGTTGAGCTCCAGCCGCGCGATGTTGCCCAGCCTGAGGACGATGCCCGCCCCGTAGGACCAGCGGATGCACTCGGCCAGCTTCCGGATGTGGGCTTTGGGGCCCTCCCCTGAAAAGAGAGGGGAGGGGGGCGTGACCAACCGCACGTGGCCCCCCACGCGCTGTCTGTGGACAGCCCCGGCTCTCTCCGCGTGGCCTCCGATCGTGAGAGCCAGGTCGAGCTCTGTGAGGAGAATGCACGACAGTGACACCAGGTCCCAACTCAAGACAGGGCTGGGGACCACACCACCTCGCCGCCCAGGAGGACGCAGGCCTCAGTTCTCTGGGCCCGGCGCCTTGTGGCCCCTTTTCTGTACCCGGGCGCCCAGGAAGCCTAACTCCAAGCCTTGGTTTCCAGACACCTCCCATGTCTCTGCTGCTGGATATGTCTGTGCCCCTCACCCAGCCCTGAGCTCCGAGAGGAAGAGACCGGCTCTGTAGCCTTAACGACTGGCACAGAGTTACGTTTGCTCGAGAAATGTTTGCTAAATAAATACCTTTTTTTTTAATTTGGCAAGAGAGCACCAGATGATTTTCATGCATGTTTCAGTCATTTGGCCAATCGCTTTACTCTGAGCATCGTATCAGATGACGTAGGCATTGAAGGTGAGCACGCGTGTGCACGCTCAGTCGTGCCCAGCTCTTCGTGACCCTATGGACCGTAGTCCACGAGGCTCCTCAGTCTGTGGAATTGTCCCAGCAAGAGTACTGGAATGGGTTACCATTTTCTCCTCCAGGGCATAGTTGGTACATTTAAAGATGACATAATCTAAACCAGGGGCTTCCCAGGTGGCTTAGGGGTAAAGAACCCTCCTGCCAATGCAGGAGACATGAGGGACGAGGGTTCAATCCCTGGGTCGGGAAGATCCCCTGGAGAAGGAAGTGGCAACCCACTCCAGTATTCTTGCCTGGAAAATCCCCTGGACAGAGGAGCCTGGCGGGCCACAGTCCATGGAGTCAGACACGGCTGAGCAACTGAGCACAGCAATCTAAAGGAGAAAGACACCTACTCGCGTCCCGTGCCTTTAAACATAAGGTCAGGTGTGCCGACTGGCTGCTAAGGAGTCCAAGTCTTACCGTAGTTGAGGTTGCAGAGGTTCCCCGCGTTGAGGAAGAAGTGTGTCCTGAAGAGCTCGCCAAAGCCGCCCTGGCCGGGCCGGAAGGGTAACGGGGTGTACAGGTGCAGCCCACCGGCCCAGTAGGCTTCCCCGCCCAGGTAGTCACCTAGGCAAGGAAGGAGCACAGATCAAAACGAAGTCACAGGTTCAGGACCACCCCGACTGCCCACCAGGAACAAGAGTGAGGGGTGTGCTGTGATCAGGACACACTCCATGCCCGGGCCACGAGCAGCTGCTCTTCTAACCGCTGAGGCCGTCAGCCTCCTTTTAAACAATGTTTCTTATTCTCTTTGTTTGTTTTATAATTTGCTTTAACTGAAGGAAAAAAAAAGCTAATACGTCATTTAGGAAAGAATGAAACCAGTAATTGATCGTATCTGTGAAATGCTTACAACAAGCGAACTAATGGAAATCGCTTTCTCCGCAACTGCAGATGACTAGATCATTGTTGCTTGACAAATGAAATGCATTATTCTGCAGAAATTTCAAGACCGCACTACAGAGAGACAAAATGCAGAAAATGTCTCCGCAGTTTCTGGAAATGGTCAGACTAGCTATTAACCCAAAGGTACGGAGGGCCAGCTCCCCACTGCACAAGGACGCTGTCCCAGCTCAACGTCTTCAGAGAAGAGGCTCGTTCTCAAAGGTTCATGACCACGTGGGGTTTTTTTTGTTTGCTTACATAATGCATAATAATACAAATTACTTCTACAATTGTCCCTACTATTTCAACTACAAATAGCCACAACATTGAAACAACAACAAAACCCTCTGAATTGTTTATACTTTGTTACTAAATACTATTTGTAAAGTGCCTCAGTCTCCTTTAATACAAAATGACCCGACCATGACAAAGAAAACTGCAGGTTGTCTCCAAGATTAACCTCTCAAGGGATGAACTGCTTATTCGAGACTCCAGTGTCTCCTCACCCCGGTCAACACTGGAGTTCTAGAGGGAACAGCGGACCGAGAGCAGGAGGTCAACCGGGCCTGATGTTCATTTCCCAGCAAGTGCTCCTCTCCTTCCTTAAATAACCTCTTTATTCTCATCACGGGAGTATAAAAAAGGAAATTCTCCTTTAATTTCTACCATTAAGAGAAAACCAGCTAACATCCTGGTGTCCTTCCTTTCAGTGAATTACAATGAAACATTAAATAAGAAAATAAAATGTAAGTATATATATACATATTTTTCAGTCCTGATTTTTTTTTTCATTTACTGTACTATAAGCACTTCCCTCTAAGACTGCTTATTCTTTGAAAATGTGATTTTGATGCCTGAACAATCAGATATATGGACCATAATGCAATGACCTGTGGTTCGGTCGCTAACTCATGTCTGAGTCTTTGACCCCACAGTCTGTAGCCCACCAGGCTGCGCTGTCCATGAGATTTCCCAAGCCAGAATACTGGAGTGGATTGCCATTTCCTGCTCCAGGGTACCTTCTGGGCCACAGATGGCACCTGCCTGGGCTCCTGCAGGCAGTCTCCCGCACTGGAGGCTGATTCTTTACCGACTGAGCCAGCAGGGAAGCCCGATGTGACGGCCTACCCTTGACTACTGTCCTGTCGGTGTTCAGCTTCTTGAGAGTGGACGTTAACCTGTGATGGGCTTTCCTGCACACGCACGTTTTTAAACCGTCTTGAAGGATAATATACACACAAAAAGCACACACATCCTAAGTGTACAATGCAGTGAATTTCCAGGCCCAGAACACACGATACAGTGAGCACCTAGACCAAGAGACAGACACGCGCAGCGCCCTGGGAGGCCCGGTGCTCCCCTCTAATCACCACCCACGCCAGGGCAACCGTCAGTGTCGCCCGACAGCGCAGAGCTCTTTACCCGGCCGCCACACTTTGCACAGATGGAACACAGAGTGGGCACCTGCTGGGGCTGACTCTTTGCGGGGAGGTGTATGTTTCTTAAGTTTGTTCAGGCCACCCCATCAGTGGCCCTAACTTGCTCGTCCTCGTTGCTATATGATAAACCACAGTGTGAAGACACACCGTTGAGCTGCCTGTCCTATGGCTGGCGGGCATTTGGGTTTCCAGTTTTCAGTGCTGTTATCCACGTGTGTTGGTCACTCAGTCGTGTCCAACTCTTTGCGACCCCTACAGACTGTAGCCAGCCTGGATCCTCTGTCCATGGGATTTTCCAGGCAAGAATACTGGAGCGGGTTGCCATTCCCTTCTAGTTCTTGTATATATATATACGTTTTAGGCTCCTGATAAATATTGTCAAACCGCTTTCATAAAAAGTTACGGCGATTTACACCCTTACTCACAGAATCCTACCAATGGCCTTTTAATAGGTAATTAAATAAAACATCACTGTGTTTTAATTTTCAGGCAAACAGAAGACTCCAAAACTTTTATCTAGTCACTAAATAATACTTGCTACAGTGAAAAAAAGAAATTGTTACTTTTCCAAGAGAAAAGGACAGACTAATAAAAGCAACCTAAAAGCAAATGAAAACAAGTAATTTATATTTTGTACAAAAATTTATGCTGTGGATGATCATTATTTTTAATAATATAAAATAAGAACAACAAAGATGTTTAAAAAAGTTAAGAAAATCAGGATAGACTATTTTATAATATAATAACATGTGTCCTATCTAAATGATGTTTTTCATAATACATGGCAATTCTCTAATAAAACGTCAGAGACTGGAGAGAGTTCCCGAAACAGGATGCTTACACTCTGCTAGACAGACTATGACTGAGCACCATATAAACCCCTGAGGATACTCAAAACCCATCGATCTAGCAATTCCAACCTAGGACTTTATATTATATAGTAAAACTTATAGATAAGCACAAAGATTGAGTTAGGTTATTCACTGACACACAGTTATTTAAAATAAGAAAAAAAGAAAACAGTCTAAATGTCTAACACTTGGGATTTGGTTTAGAAAGGTCACAGTATGGCAAGAACGTGAAATATGCAGCCATTAAAAATGATAAGGCTTTTATCTTTCTGAGTCATTGCTGGTGGGAATGCAAAATGGTATTGCTATTTTGGAGGACAGTCTGGCATTTTCTTACAAAGCTAAACATAATTTTACCATACAATCCAGCAATTGCACTCCTTGGTTTTTATCCAAACGAGCTGAAAAATCTTACGTCCAGATAAAAAAAAGCTGCACACAGATATCTCTATCAGCTTTACTGTAATTGCGAAAAGTTGGATGTCCTGCAAGCAAGATGTCCTTCAATAGGTGAATGGATAAACCACCCTGTGAAACAGCCAGGCAGTGGGGGGAGTATTATTTGGTGATAAAAAGATATGAGCAATCAAGCTATGAAAAGACACAGAGGGCCGAGTCACTATATTGGACATCTGAAACAAATACAATGCTATAAACCAGCTACACTCCAATTAAGACACACACACACACACAGAGCTCCTTAGACACACACACACACACACACACACACACACACACAGAGGACATCTGAAACGAATACAATGCTATAAACTAGCTACACTCCAATTAAGACACACACACACACAGAGCTCCTTAGACACACACACACACACACACACACACACACAGGACATCTGAAACGAATACAATGCTATAAACTAGCTACACTCCAATTAAGACACACACACACACACAGAGCTCCTTAGACACACATACACACACACACACAGAGCTCCTTAGACATACATACACACACACTGGACATCTGAAACGAATACAATGCTATAAACCAGCTACACTCCAATTAAGACACACACATATACACACACACACACACACAGCTCCTTAGACACACACACACACACACACGTAAACAAAACGTGATAAATACATTGACCAAAAGAGGGAAAAAGATACAGAGGAACCTGAAATGCGTACTGCTTCGTCAAAAAAGCCAGTCTGAAAAGCACATGTACTGTGACTCCAACTATATGACATTCTGGAAAAGGCAAAACCAGGGAGGAAGTCAAGGTCAGAGGCTGTCAGGAGCAGAGGAGGAGGCAGGGAGGAGGGAATGAACAGGTGGAGCACAGCGAATGTTCGGGGGTGAACGCTCGATGGACGCGTGCCGTCACCCATCTGCCAAAACCCGGACACTTCACAGCACAGGCAGGGGATGCCCACGGGAACCATGTGGCTTAGTTGGTAGTAACAGGTCAGTACCTGGAGAAGGGAATGGCAACCTGCTCCGGTATTCTTGCCTGGAGAATCCCATGGACAGAGGAGCCTGGTGGGCTACAGTCCATGGGGTCGCAGAGTGGGACACAACTGAGCCATTTAGCAGCAGCAGCAACACGTCCCTGCTGGCGCATCAGCTGTGACACCGCCCCACGCTAACAGAGGGCGCTGGTGAAAAAGGGTCCCATGGGCGTGTACGGTGAGCGCTGCACTCGGTGCCCAATTTTTCTGTTAAACCTAAAACTACTCTCAAAAATAAAGTCCATTACACAGGGTATAGAGTCGACGACATTTTATGAATCCCTACGCTGCACAACTAAAATTTATGTGATATTATAAACTGACTATATATCTCAGTAAACAAGCTTAATGTAAACGTGTGAAAAATTTGCAAAGTGCAGAAAAACACTTTAAAAAAAATGTCATTCATCGGTCCCATCACCCAGATAAAACCATAACTAATGTTTAGTTATATTTTCTCTAAGTATTTTTATAAAAATGCATGTTTATTGTTTACTTTTACTATATGCATTTTTTAAAATTTTAAATAAAGTACACTACTTAAAAAAATTGTAGTTTGTAGCCAGGACATGGAAGCAACCTAGATGCCCATCAGCAGATGAATGGATAAGAAAGCTATGGCACATATACACAATGGAGTATTACTCAGCCATTAAAAAGAATACATTGGAATCAGTTCTAATGAGGTGGATGAAACTGGAGCCTATTATACAGAGTGAAGTAAGCCAGAAAGAAAAACACCAATACAGTATACTAACGTATATATATGGAATTTAGAAAGACGATAACAATAACCCTGTATACGAGACAGCAAAAGAGACACTGATGTATAGAACAGTCTTATGGACTCTGTGGGAGAGGGAGAGGGTGGGAAGATTTGGGAGAATGACATTGAAACATGTATAATATCATGTATGAAACGAGTCACCAGTCCAGGTTCGATGCACGATACTGGATGCTTGGGGCTGGTGCACTGGGATGACCCAGAGGGATGGTACGGGGAGGGTGAAGGGAGGAGGGTTCAGAATGGGGAACACATGTATACCTGTGGTGGATTCATTTCAATATTTGGCAAAACCAATACAATATTGTAAAGTTTAAAAATAAAATAAAATTAAAAAAATTGTAGTTTGTCAATGAGATAAAATAAGCAGCCATAAAAAATGATAAAGTACTTATTCTTATAAACATCTTTTCATATACTGTTACTGAGGGGGTGGTAAGTATATATTATTTTGTAATTTAAACAAACAAATACAGGGTTCAAAAATGAGACGTAAATGCAGCTTCGGTTTTTTTCCAACATGGTGTATTCTGGGAAAGGACAGACCTTCGCTCTGTGGCCCGACGCTGTGCATGCTGAAGCCCCGCACGCTGGTGGGTCCGCCAAGGTAGAACCTGGAAGAGGGAAGAGCTGTCAGAGGAAGTCGCTGTCACACACCGCAAGTGCAGAGGGCACGCTCGCTTCTGGGGGGCCCACATCGCCACGCGCTGCACATCTCAGGACTGGGGAGATGCACGCGAGAACGGAGAACGCCGTTAAAACCCAAGCTTTGGGGGGGGGGAGATACTTCATTATATTAAAAATTGTATGTTCTCTTTGAGTATGAAAGAAAAAAGTTCATACGGGTTATCGTTTAGTCGCTTAGTCCTGTCCAGCTCTTTGCGACCCCCACGGACTATAGGCCGCCAGGCTCCTCTGTCCATGGGATTTCCCAGGCAAGAATACTGGAGCAGGTTGCCATTTCCTTCTCACGTGGATCATCCCGATCCAGGGATCAAACCTGCATCTCCTGCATTGGCAGGCAGATTCTTTACCACGGAGCCACCACGGAAGCCCCGTATATGTTATAGAAACACAGAGAAACATTTAAGAAAGTAATAAAACAATCCTGTCATTGCAAGCAGGGTTAACATTTAGGATTACAGTGAATCTGTAATCTGTAAACAACCCACTGGCTTCCCTTGTGGCTCTGACAGTAAAGAATCTGCCTGCAATGCAGGAGACCCGGGTTCAGTCCCTGGGTCGGGAAGATCCCCTGGAGAAGGAGACTGCAACCCACTCCAGTATTCTTGTCTGGGAAATCCCATGGACAGAGGAGGCTGGTAGGCTACAGTCCATGGGGTTGCAAAGAGTCAGATACCACTGAGCGACTTTCACTTTCTTTCACTTGAACAACTCAGAGGTTAACCCAAATATATCCTGCGGTCAGTCCTCTGTGCCTGGGCTTCCTCCACAGCCACAGATGTAACCAACTCCTGGCCATGCAGTGCTGCAGTGTACTGCTGAAGGATGCCCACCAACAGGTGGACCCCCGTGATCAAACTCACGTTTGTTCAGGGTCAAAGGTACTTACTGTTAATCAATTTTTTGTGAATGTGTATTTGTGTGAGAGTATATACATACAAATTTATGTACACATCTGTATTAAATTGGTGACATACTACATTTTGCATACATTTTTGCATCCTTCTTGTTTTTTAAAAATTAGCATAAAGCTATACAGGGTATTTTGAAATTAGCTTAAACCTAAAAACTAAATTAGAATGTGAAATAAGTGCTCTCCTAAATAGTTAAACTTCTTTTGTAAGAAACCAACCAGAAAGATCCAAAGGAAGCCACTTGCAAACCACCCATTCGTTTATTATCACTTACCTATCAGCAATGCTCGACGGTTTATCACCCATGGGTACCAACATGCCACCCCAGAGAGATGCGGAAAAAACCTATTGAAATAGAAACAAACAACCGTTTTCTTCCAGCGTTTCTTTCCTTCCTAGTATCAGCGGACAGAAAATGCGCTGAGGTCTGGTCACGGCCCCGCGTGTCCAGTGCGGAGCTCTGGGCTGGGGCGTGAAGGCGCAGAGGGGAACGCCTGGCTCGGGCAGGGGAAGAGCCACAGCTCGAAGCGTTCTGAGGGTATCTGTGTAACTCGCAACTTCAAATTTCAAGACGTATGAGACATAAGCAAAAAAACAAGCCCAAGCCCTCAGCAGGGCCTGGCTCTGACACTGGGCAGCACCCTCCCTTCTGAGAAGCCAAGCCCAGTAGCCATGCCACGGCCAGATGGAGGGGGACCAGGCCCCGACAAGGGAGTCGGCATCCAAAGGCCTCTGTGGCTTGGCCTCATGTCCTGAGGGTGCCTGGCATCTCAGGAGAGGGAGGCAGCAGGTAAGAAAATGCTACAACTAAGAAATTCAGGGCTTTGCTGGTGGCTCCACGGTAATGAATCCACCTGCTGATGCTGGAGACACAGGTTTGATCCCCAATCTGCGAAGACCGCAGGTGCTGCAGAGCAACTAAGCCCGTGCACCCCAACTACCGAGTCTGCATTCTAGGGCCCAGGGGCGCAATGATGGGAGCCCTAGAGCTCGCACTCTACAATGAGGGAAGCTGCCACAATGCGAAACCCTCACAATCTGACCAGAGAAAAGCCTGCAGAGCAATGAAAGCCCGGAATGGCCAAAAATAAATAATAAAACAAAGGAAAAAAAAAGAAATGCAGAGAAACACACGTCCAACCCAACCCTTGGGGACAGCACTTTCGTCTGACAGGTCAGGGTCGGGGCGGTGAATGATCCCATGCAGGGATCTGATCTTCACGCCATGTCATCCCTGCCCAGAAATGCCCCGGTGATGCCTGAGACCACAGTGGGCCCTCTGGGCTCCTGACCCCTGGCCGTCATCATGCGCCCCGGCATCTCCTGAGCGCTCCCCACAGGCTTCTGCCCAACTTGTCCTCTTGGACATGCAAAGTCCACATCCTTCAAAGCTGCCCAGAGGGCTCTTTTTTAGAAGCTTCTGTAGGAAGAATCGCAGATGAAAACCGGGGCAGAGTGGGCAGAGAGGGCCAAGCGCACATTCTATTCTGAGAAATGCGTCTTTGCTCAACAACGGGACAGACTGCTGCAAAACAGGGCGAGGGGCTGGAGCCTGGTGCGCGGTGGGGCGGCCGCCCCTTGGACAAGACGCTCCTGGCAGACTGTCCTCCCCGCCCCGACCCCCCAACGGTCACGACCTAAGGGGCGGGGGGCGACAAGGAGCACTGATGCCCCGCCAAGACAGGCCCACCGTGCCACGTGTCCCACTGAGCTCAGTGACCACGGGAGCCCCAGGTGCCCCCACAACTAGGCATCTCCACCCGCTCCCTCCAGCACCGGGCACCCCAATTCTTCAACACCAGCAGGACGATGAGCCCACCCCCTGGTTCCCTCCTGTCCTGACTCCCCACTCACCCCACTGAAATCCCACGGCCTGTTACTAAAAATGAGCTGCTTTATGCACCTCACATGGCTGTCCCCGGGTGGGTTGGGGGCAGGGGGAGACACCCCTGAGGGTAGAGGGGCTCATTAAAGACGCCCCCCTCCCCCCCCGACCAACGACGATGAGGCAGCACCCCCATGGCCACCTTCTACCCCTTCAGTCTGCTGCCCTGCTCCTCCCGCCTCTCATCACCACCTGCCGGGTTACATATCCATCTCAGTGCTTGCGGGACTCCCCTTCCACTAGCGTGTGAGAGCACGGACTGCTTTATTTACTGGGGTGTTCTTGGTGCCCAGACAGTGCCTGGCAGCCAGCCAGTCTGTGTGAGAAGAAGGGAGGGATGGATGTACGCCGAATGGACAGGTGGGAGGACAGATGGGCGGGCAGACGGATGGACGGAGGGAAAGGAGGCCAAGGAAGAGACATCGAGGCATGGGAGGAGAAGGCATGATGCAGTCCAGGAGGGCTGGTGGTGTGCCAGGGAGCAGGCACAGGAGGGGACAGGAGAGAGCTTGCTGAACTCAACAGGAAATCGGCCCCGGCAGCCTCCGGAGAAGCAGAGAAAAAGAAAAGGCAGGGACCACATTCTGAGTGCGCTGAGTCCAGGACCGATCGGAAGCAGTGATAAATGATTTCACGGTCAGACGTGTGTACTGTTTCGTCAGAACTCGCGCCTTGCCCCCAGGTTCTGAGGCAGCAGTGGGGTGTGGAGGGCTGTCCCCAGCCACCCAGGCGCTAGGAAGAGTGGACAACAGGCACAGTGTCTCCCGGCCTGGGGCTCCACTGCCTCGGGCAGAATCTGGTCACTCGCTCCTCAGGTCCTGAGGGAAGCAGGAGGAACTAAACCAAAGCTGGTTAAAAACATTTAACACACAGATTCCTAGAGACACCCAGAGCCTAAAGACCTAGAAAAGTCAGGTGAAGACGCAGAATTTCTAGGGACGTAACATCAGGAGGCAAAGACGGAGGCACACTTGTCCTCCAGACACGTTTCTTGACGGCCCTGAGATGATGGTGAGTGGGGAAGGGGCTCTTCCGTGTGAAATGACTGACAGGTGAGTTTTAAAGGAGCTAACCATCGCTTCTCCCCAGAGCAGCCTCAATTCTGGCCACACTTAAGAGATGACACACTTGAGCTTTAAGCGTGACTGTTCTCATTTCCTCTTCCGAGCTTTAGATATTCGGGAACTAGGATCTAGTCAGATTCCAGAAACACAGGTGACAAGCAGCTGACGAGATACTCACTGTGTCAAGGATGAGTTGTTTATTCAACTGAAGCTCAAAATCTTCTTTTAAGAAGCTCACGTCCCCTCCGGTGTAGCCAGCCAGCTCCTGTCAGGGAGGATCCTCAGGTGGTGTGGAGCCCACAGACTGACTGCAGAGTCACTGCAGTCAGCACTACAGGCTGTTGTTCTGTATTTTTAGAAAGGCAACAGACCACGTCTGTGTCCCAGAGGCTGCCTGCTGGTCGTTCGGGACAGCATCAGGGGCCTGGCAGAGACACTGTCACCAAACACAGAGCGACCACAGAGAAGTCGCTGCTTACATGTGCCAGGAAAACACTGGTGACACCGATGTTCATTACAGAGCTTGCTAAGGATGGTGGCTCAGGCGCAGAGAACCTGCCTGCTGATGCAGGAGATGAGGGTTCAATCCCCAGGTTGGGAAAATCCCTTGGAGTAGGAAATGGTAACCTATTCCAGTATTCTTGCCTAGGAAATCCCATGGACAGAGGAGCCTGGAGGGCTACAGTCCATGGGGTCGCAAAGAGTCAGGCACGACTTAGCAAGTGAACAGTAACAGGATGACATGACTTGTTCGGCCCAATCAGTGCTCGGAAAAAGAATATTAGCCCATCTCTCACAATTTCATTTTCATATGAAAATGGGAGAAGGAAAAGGCAGCCCACTCCAGTACTCTTGCCTAGAGAGTCCCGTGGACAGAGGAGCCTGGCGGGCTACTGTCCATTGGGTCGCACAGAGTCGGACACGACTGAAGCGACTTAGCATGCATGTATGCATTGCAGAAGGAATGGTGATCCGCTCCAGTGTTCTTGCCTGGAGAATCCCAGGGACAGAGGAGCCTGGTGGGCTGCCATCTACGGGGTCACACAGGGTCGGACATGACTAAGTGACTTAGCAGCAGCAACAGCATATGAAAACTGGATTCCCAGCTGCTCCTCTGACACTGAGTTCAGGCAGACAGAGGGTCGGAGCCCCCTCCCCAGCCAGCTTCTCCCCGAGGTCACCAGCTGGGCCCTGCCAGTGTCAGGGTCACAACCCCGGGCTTGTGTGCTCATCAAGGATCACCAAGGAAACCAGCCCCACCAAGGCCCGACTGGGCTCCGGTCTGTGAAGTGACACGGCATCCTGGCACCTCATCCCGACTCAGCTCCGTGAAGGCAGAGTCTGAGCGGAGGGAGCAAATCCAGGGCTAGGAACCCTGGGAGGGAGGGACACCCTCGCAAGCCATTCCAGAACGACCTTTACAGCTAAAGGCAGCTGCAAGTATTAACGACGTGACCGCCCCGAGGGACGCCCCAGTCCCCCAGGAGCCTGCGGGGCCACAGGGGAGGGACCGCTCACCTGGTTCACTTTCAACAAAGCACCTCTTTTCGGCAGGATGGAGGAGTTCCGAGAGTCGATGACCATCGAGTGCTGGAAGAGGTAAGGACAGGGTGTTTGTGCTTTAATATGGAATGACACTCCCTGAGCGCTGGCTGCTCACCAAGCTCAGTGCCGAGTGTTCCCTTAGGTGGCTTCACCTTCAGGAAAACCTCCCATTCTGTGTGAGGACCCAACAGAGTCAGGGAGACAGGTCATGTCTGCTGGCTGGGTGACTCCGAGCCCGTCCCCAGCCCTGTTTTCTCAGGGAGCTTGATGCTCTGATGGACGTCAGCTCAGCCTGCTTCCAGCTAAGACACCATGGTGGGCCCTTATTCCCTCCGTTTCCATCACCTCCAATGTTACTTAGGAAAAAAGGACATGAGGCTGTGTCCAGATATTTACAGTGACCGGTCCTAGCCACCGTTCTAGCTGCCCCAACCGTGACGCCACTCAGTCCCTCCTGATGGAGGTAAACGCGATTCTCGCAACGCACACGGCCTGGCTGCACCAGGGCAGGCACACGTCGACGGCAGACGCAGAGCCCTTACTGAGAGAGACGACTTCAGCGAGTGCCCGCTCTCCTTCCGGACGGCGAAGGACGCGACCCTGGAGAGGCAGCCCAGCTCCCGCCAGACGCCCTCCCACTTGACCGTGTGGCTCGTCTTCCAGGTGGGAAACTGCGAGCAAACACAGAGAACCGTCAGCCTTCGTGCTGCGTGGACGCGGCGTCATCCCAGCCCGGGTCGTGGGGTGACGCGTCATTAGATTGTTAGCCGATCAAAAACTAAGATGCTCTGTGAAACGATGGGATGGGAAGAGACCAAGACAAGGCAAGCTGGGAAGGAGGGAGTGGAGGCGGGCGGGGCAGGGCTGGGGGAGAAAGCCAGGGTCGCCATCAGAGGGAAAAACTGTTTGAGCAGCAGGGCTGTGCTCTGAGCCAGGAGACGGGCGTCGCTGGTCTGACGCTGCAGGGAACTTTATAACCACCTGGTTTCTTTTCCATCCGAAAGACCACGGGACACGCACCCCACCTAGTTTGCTGAAGCCAGGCAGGGTGACCCACGTGAGCCACCTCAGCCCCCAGAGAAGAGTAGGGAGACGGGGTCACAAGTCCGTGATGAGTGGAGGTACTGGGTGGGGGGCATGCCACAATAGCTTCCTGGGCCCCTCTCTGGAGATGCTCACCCAGCAGGGCATGCAGGGCCATGAATGTGCAGGAGAGGCAGAAGCAGCGGGTCTGAAGACCGCACGCGAGGAACTACTTTTACAAAGCACGTGCCTCAAGTCTTTCCTCATCAAACTAAAGCCTACACCAGGAGGGGAGGAAGGGGGACAAGCTAGAAAGGAAGGTAAAGAAGAGCAGGGTTCGTTGTAAAATTGAAAAATGGTCAAAGAACAGTAATTCCACGCGATGCATCCCGCCGGAAGGGAACGCGCTATAAACCGATGATGAAAGCATCCGGTAACCTGATGTGACCTTAACTGGCTGTCAGGAGCGATCGATCTGAGCGTTCACGAGGAAGGACAAACAGACGGTGTCCCAGGAAGTCAGGGGCAGGGAAGAGACGCGACAGGGGCAAAGTACCTGCCGCTGTGGGAGTTGGCCACCCTCTCTGGCCCTGGCAACGGGCACTCGGCGAGTGGGGAGGGGCCGCCCGGGAGGCAGCTGGCAGCAGGACAGGCAGCGAGGGTGACCCCAGCGACGGGGCCCCGGCTCCAAGCTTAGCCCACTGTGGATGCGCGCCTGGCCCCGCCCCCTCGGCCGAGCCTGGGGATCAGGTCCCACGTAGGCACACAGAGGGAAGGACGGGAAAGCCACTCACGCTGTACTCTGCTGACACGCCTCGGTCTGTCTCCCGGAGCGAGCTCCAAGGGAACTGTCCCGTGACTTTGTATAAGTTTACGGAGAAACTAGAAGACAAGGGGACAGAGCTTTACACGCTGGGAAGGTGGTTATGCCTGGAGCACCACCTAAATCAACAGACTCACAGCTACGCCTCGGGGCTCATCTGCACGGGGAAATCTACGTGTGTGGTGACGCAACAGAAGCGTTGGCTGATCCTGCAAAGTTTCTCTTCAGAAACGTCCACTACGGCTACCTTAACCCCTAAACCAGGCCACTGAACACAGCGATCCGCTGGGCTTCCTACTTTCTATCGAAGTTTCCAGGCTGTGGTTTGAAGAAGGACAGGCCATACGAAGTCTCTTTTGTTCCATAGGAAAACTGGAAAGTCACCTTTTCTGCCCGGCCTAGAAGATTGGGAAGTTTGAGGCCAAGGACCTGGGAGCAAAAGAGAAACAGCAGAGGTTCTGTAAGTGGGTTCATCCGCGCCACTTCTTTTTAGAGCCCACGTGCAAGGGCTGTGTGTCCTTCCGAGTTACCTCACTCGGCACGACAGCCCACTTGCAAGGGGTGTGTGTCCCCTTCTGAGTTACCTCACTCGGCACGACAGCCCACTTGCAAGGGCTGTGTGTGTCCTTCCGAGTTACCTCACTCGGCACGACAGTCTCTAGATCCACCCACGTTGCTGCAAATGGCATTGTTTCGCTCTGCTTAATGGCTGAGTAATATTCTGTTATATATACACACCTCTCACGGACTTAGGGGACAAACTTAGGGTTACTGGTAGGGAAGGGAGGGGGAGGGAGAGTGAGCGAGTCTGGGATGGACATGTACACACGGCTGTATTTAAAATGGATAACCAATAAGGACCTGCACTCAATGTTTCGCAGCAGTCTGGATGGGAGGAGAGCTTGGGGGAGAATGGATACACGCATGCGTACGGCTGAGTCCCTTTGCTGTCCACCTGAAACCATCACAACACTGTTTATCAGCTACACCCTAATGCAAAATAAAAAGTTTAAGGAAAAAAATGGAATCATACAAAAAAGAAAAACAGTAGGGGTTTAGATGGAAGGAATAACTCTCACAGACACGGAGTAAAGATGTACACGAGGGTCCACCTTTCATCTGTAATTGCTCTTCTTTAAAGCCTGCCTCTGCCGGGGGCACAAGCCTGATGAATGTTAGGGTTAGGCTAATCCTGCTGACTGTGAAGCTCAGAGAAATGGACTCTGTGTACTTGGAGTTCAGGAGAATTTGAAGAAGAAACTATTAATATGAACATGGGTTATCGACACCCCGTTCTCAAACAACCCATCTTCATAACAAAGCGTGTTGTAATCAGCTCTAGGAAGATTAATGAGAACCACAGGACAGCTTACAAATAAAGACTAAAGGTCATGGAAAAGTTCTGGAACTACCATTAGTTTTTAGAGCATAGTTCACAACTGGGGACTTCCTGGTGACTGGGACTCCACACTTGCCATGCGGGGGCCTGGTCAGGGAAGCAGATCCCTCACGCCACAGCCGAGACCAGAACAGGCAAATAAAGAAACATTTTTTAAAAAATTAGAACTTCACTATGGCAAGTCCCACCCTCAGGAAGGGAAAGCCCGTGTCTTACCATACTGCCTTCGTTGTTCCCGACCATGGTGTTGTAACTGCCCGTTAGCCTCCTTAACTCAGTTACTTCAAAGGTAACATCTAACCCGTTGGGAAGTGCATCATCACCTAGTAAGCGCGAAAGATGAAACAGTTAAGGCAGCGTGGGTGTGCAGCTTTATTTTCAGTCCCGCTGAGATAAATGGCAGGATGCAAACTGAGCCTCCGCTGACTTTATAGCCTCCTTCGGAACACACACACCGTGGTCTAAAGCCCAGGAACGTGCGTGAAAACCCCATCACATCCCGACACACGGCTCTGGTTTCCGTGGTGGAAGACCGCGAGGTCTTTCAGCTGCTGCTGAAAGGAGTCATAAGCAGCAGCAGCAGCATTATGTAAACACACATCATTTGCATTACTTCCTTACGGTACTTGTTCCCCCACAAATGAGCTCCTTAAAAATGCCGGGGGCCTCAGTTCAATGGACGTTAAAACGTGGAATTCGAGTGAGAGGGGCTCGAGTAACCCTGACGGAGAAGCAAGAGCTGGAGCCGGATGTAGGACGTGGATGGTTCTGTCCTTCCCAAGCTGGTGGCATGGGCCTGAGTTCAGTAGAGCTGCCCCTCACCCATCGAGGGTCCTGCAGGGCAGGGCCCTGAGCGCCAGAAAGGCCGAGGTTGATCCTGCAGCCCTGGCTGGACACCCACGGCCTCTGGGAGCTGTCAGACCCACGGACACCCAGGCAGGGGCTCCCGAACTCTCAGATTCAGCTGGTCCAGGCTGGAGCCTTGGCGCCACTTTTTTTTTTAATTAGCAGAATTTATTGTTTAGAGGAGCGGTTTTAGGTTTATAGAAAAACTGAGCAGAAAGTACAGAGAGTTCCCATAAGCCCCCTCTACACACACCCCCTCCCCCCATTCACATGCTGCACTGGTGGCCATGTTTGTTACAACTGATGAACCAACAGAGAGATGTTCCTGTTAACTCAAGTGTGGCCTGCGCTAAGGTTCACTTTGGGCACTGCACATTCTAGACATCTGACAAATGGATGATGTCCACATTCTTTCTTAAAAGCTCCTGGGTAGTTCTAAAGGCAGCCAGGGTGGAGAACCACAGACAGGAGTGAACCAGCTGACCACATACACATCACATTCACAAAAGACAGGAGAGCGCTAAATCTAAACGTCACCCCAGGACTCGCCACCAGTAAGCACTCCGGAGCACTGGCAAGGGCCACTGTCGCACCCTGTCCCGCTAGGGGAGAGAGACCACGGGCCTCTGTTAGTCACAGATGACTCTGTATTCCAGGTAATAGAAACGTCTTTCATTTACACAGCATTTTATATTTTTGCAAGCACTTTCATATACTGTTTCATTTTCATCTTCTCAAAATTATCTTTCACTCAATCCTGAAGAGTTCACTTGTTCTCTGATTCATTCCAAGTATGTATTTTTCGGGGGACATCGGAACGGAGTGAACCGCCACACACGGAGTCCTTCACAACCCGTCTCCTGATCCTTCTCCTGCCTCGTCTTGCTTCACTCATCCCCATGACTGCCTTCTGGCTCTGGAGCCCTGGCGTCCACCCAATGACCCTTTCTCTCTGGCCACAGGGCCTATTCTCTCTCCCTAGAACATTCCTCATCAGCCCTGCTCCCCAAACGCACTCATGCGCATCTTTTAGGTCTCAGCATCTGTGTCACCTCGTCCAGGAAGTCTTCTCTGATCCACTTTGCTGACCGAGAGGAGGTCTCCTCCTCCAGGGCCTCGCCCCCATACAGCACAACCTATCAGCTGAACTGTCCTCACTTCTCTGTCTGTCCCCAACCCTCTTCCACTTGACCAGAAGCTTCTTTGGAAAGATACCATGTCTTATCTGCCACGGGCTCTTCCTACGGCATGGACTCATTAACCAAAGAATAAACACCAAGGTAAGACAGCTGCCCAATATCATAGCAATTGAGAAAGTGAACAGACGCTCAAAAGTGAAATCTGACTCCCACTTGCCTCCTCTTCTTAACACATATTTAGGTGGAATCTGCCAAGAGCTTATCCAGACACCCGCTGGGGTGGGCTATCCCGAAAAAGCCCGGCTCTCTCCTTCTCAGAACCCTGGTCCCATCAGCAAGCAGCATCTTCAAAGTTACCTGACCTCCCTCAGCCTGACTTGAAGACCCAGTGAATTCCTTGAGAACGCACGTGCTCTCTGCCTGGACACGTAAATAGCGTCCGTGATCCTAGGGGAACATATCCTAGGTGAAATCAGAGAGAAGCTGCAACCAGGATGCCTACCCTGACACGTATCGATCAAAACATCCACTTGTCTGAATATTCCTAGACGCAGCAACTTTTCACGGGCTTCGTGAGATTTCCTCATAACCTGTAAGAGAGAAAAACAGAAACTGTATTCCTCTAAGATACAGAGACATACACGGTGGCTGTGAGACCAAGCTGGCGGCTTAGCATTCGTGCAAAGTTGATGATTCCCTGAGAAGAATATTAATCTTTAAAAAAAAATACTATATTTTTAAAAGCGGGAATGGCTGAACACTGCTTAAGAGATCACATGCAATGGGGGCTGGAGCCAGCCAGACGTGGTCACGAGGAAGCTGCTGGCGACTCTGCCAGGCGCCTAAGTGTGGTTCCGAGAGCAGACACAAGAAAGCCACAGAGGAGAGGATGGTGCAAGCCGGGAAAGATGCGGGGCATAAACAAGTAAGGGCCCGAGGAGTCGGCAGGGGTGGGTGGCAGGGAAGAGCCCAGCCCCCATGGTCATGGAGGGCCCTGAAGGGAAAGTGCGCTGAGCACCAGGGGGGTGCAGGAAGGGTCAAGACCCCCCACCAGCAGCTCTGCAGCAAAGCTGGGATGGCTGCAAGGGACACGGGGATGGGCGGCCCTGGGCAGGACGGGGAAACACCTCTTCTCTGGGGTCAGGGTGGACGCGAGAGCATGTCAGTTTGTGGGGGGGCTTCTGGGAATGGAGGGGGTTCAGCCCCCTTCCCGGGAGGAGGCGAGCTCATCAGTGGGGGCGGGATACCCGGTGGTGCGAGCAGAGGTCCACGGGGTCTCCAGAAGGGATGGGAAAAAGGCCACACAGAGGGGAATACTTGCCTCAATAAGGTTTTTAGCCTTAAAAACATCTCTAATTTCATACATGATGATGTCGTCCTTAGTCCTTCCAAGTCCATCGAAATGCACATGTTGAACCACCACCTGGACGTGATAAGGGGACACAAGACTGTTGAGGACAAGACGCGGCAAAAGATCAGACGCCAAGGCCAAAGACAAATGCCTAAAGTTACTTTCAAAGACTTTCTTTTTTTAATTTAATGAGCCACGTTTCTTAACTCCATGCCTTTTCAAAACAACTGGTCCCTTGAACTGACTAGTGAACTAGACTTACAAGCTCCCTGCAGCCAGATGACCAAGGGCCAGGTCAGTCCTAAAGCCAGGCAGGGTGCAGAGATCCTCTGGACCCCCTTCCCCACATGCTCCCTGGGGCACTGGCCTCTGGATGATGCCGACTGTGACCTGGTTTAATAACTGAGTATTTTGCAGGAGATCCTGTGTGGATCTCAATATGGCATGATAAACACCAGCTCAGAGCCTTTCCCTTGTCTATAAAGACTTACTTCATTCATTCATTCAATGAAAATGCACTGATTACCTATGAACCAAGTATCATACTGAACACTGAGAATATATCAGCAACCAAAACTTAAAAATTTCTGACTCTATGGAGGTTATATTCTAAAAGGGAGAGAAACAGGCAATGTACATAGTAGAGTAGATGGTAGTGAGTAACAGAGAAAAATCAAGCAGGCATAACGGGGAGTGCTAGGGCCTGCATGACTTATAGGTGATCAGAACACTATACTACAATCGTAATCAAAGAACTAATCAAAGGGAGGAAGGCGAGAGGGAGGTTCAAGAGGGCAGCGACATATGTTCACCTATGGCTGATTCAGGTCGATGTATGGCAGAAACCAACACAACAGGGTAAAGCAATTATCCTCCAATTAAAACTAAGTAAATTTAAAATAGAAAAAGAACTAATTAAAATGTGTTTACGTTTCTCTATTTAATTTCAAAGGCAACAAAGTTTAGAAAAAGTTTCATTCAAGACCCAAAGTCTTTTCTGGGAGGAGGGAACACAGTTTAAATTTTAACACCACTTGAGTTTCTCTTTGAAATACTTTTGGGTTTTTTTTCTAACAGAAATACAAAAATGGGTTTGTTTACCCTTCCCACACAAAGAATCACCAAGAAAAAACTGTTCCTCTAAAACCAGAAGCTATTTCTTTCAGCGTCCAGTCTTTCTAAAATGTAGCTGGCTGCAAACTCTTCTTTGATTAAGGTGTCAACAAGATTAACCCGTCTGTTTTCCCAGCGGTTTGTGGAAGCGAGTGCTTCTAGCAACAACAGTATGGAGCCCTCACCCTCCACGGGATACGTACATCCTTGTTCTCAAGAATTTCCTGCTTAGCTTCAGGTTCAACTTCAACAAATTCAGCTTCTTCTCCTAATGCTCCGAAATCAGGTCCACTGGCTGGAAGAGGCTCCAAACTCTGAAAGGGAGTGGGGGGAACCACAGATAAATGAACTTCCATTAAAAAGCCAAATCTTTTCGTTTTCGTCTTCAGATGGCGCTCCAGAAAACTCAGGACCACAGCCCCTTCTAGTGCTGGTGGCAGTGGGGTGGGGAGCACAGAGAATGGGAGCAGCTGTCGACTTGCGAGCCTTCGGCTGACAGTGACCCTTCGGGGTCCAGAGTATTGTTATTACAGAAAACAAAGGTGAAAATTAATCAACAAAAGGATCAGGCGCAAACTACAATGACTGTTCCAAGAACTTAGCTCTGTACACCTGAGACCCATGTGAAAACAAAAAAAAAAAAATTGCTTTCCTGTTATAGAAAGCGTCCTCATTTTTTTAAATCAAAACTAGATACAATCTAGGATAGTTACATTAACACACCAAATTATTTAAAGATACTTCTTCGGACTCTGATAAGATTTGTTTTGGTTCAGAAAGTCTCACTTACACACTGAGGGGAGCAGCATATGCCAGAAAGCAGTCCTTCAGTCTGAAGTGACATTACCTCCAAAGCGTTCAAGCATCTTCTGAGGAAGGATTCTACAGTAATAATTATGGAGATATGATAATAGTATGCAAAACAATGCACATATAATATGGTATATTTATTACATACATAATTGCTTCAGTCCACGGGGTCACATGGTAAAGCCGAGCCAATACATTGCTGGAGACCCGGGTTCAATCCCTGGGTAGGGAAGATCTGGAGAAGGCAATGGCAACCCACTCCAGGACTCTTGCCTGGAAAATCCCATGGATGGTGGAGCCTGGTGGACTACAGTCCATGGGGTCGCAAAGAGTCGGACACGACTGAGCGACTTCACTTCACGGGGTCACAAAGAATCAGACACGACTGAACAACGTGACTCCCAGACGCTCGAGTGGCACCAGGTGGGTGCACACACAGGCAGCTCTGGGAGCACCATGGTACCCGTAGCCGGCTGCTTCCTCCCGCCACCAGCTCTCTCCAGAGAGAAGCACTTCTGAAGCGCGCGGGCGTGTCTGCCGCCTGCGGACCGTGCAGCAAGGCGGGCTCCGGGCCGTTCTCGCCTTTTCCCTGGAATGTTCAGTGGCCTGTCAGCACACCCTTCATCATGGCGCTGGTCCTCTGGAAAGGAACTGCCTGACAGTACCATGGCCGATTTCCCATCCTGGCCCTAAAAAGCGCCCCCAGGGACGCAGTGCAGCGGACTCCTCAGCGGGGCGCGGAGGAGCTCCACTACGCAGCCCCTTCCACCACTCCAGACTCGACCCGACCACACGCAGCCCTCGCCCTCCTGTCTGGGCGCCCCCGGTCCTCTCCGCCCAGGATAACCAGCCTCCTCCCCAGAGGTGAGCTGAAGAACCACCCTCGGCGTTATCTCCTCTGTGAGCCGTCCCTGCTTCTTCAGCGAGAATCCGGCCCTCCTTCACAGGGATACCCCTCGGCCGAAGTTTACGACCTTGGCAAGTACTCCTTTCTATTTTTACCTGCCCGGCTATATCAGAAATACGCATTTATGGAATGGGTTAGTGAATTATTTTTTTTCTTTTGTTCTCAAGTTTAATAAATATCTGAGTGCCTACTGTCTGCTTAAGAGCAGGGAAGGCAGCCGTGAATAAGACAGACTGGGTCCTTCCCCCGGGGGTTGACATGGATTATTTACATGAGTAAAAAGGGAAGATGATGTTGGGCAAAGAAATAGAATTTATTTCACATAATTATCCTTTCACTTCTGTTGTGTAAATATTTAAAACAGGGGATCATTACTGTATTTCTCAAACATGCGAACAAATCAAAATAGTAACTTTTTAATTTTTTTTAATGTGGACCATTTTTAAAGTCTTTATTGAGTCTGTTATCATATTGCTTCTGGTTTATGTTTGTTGGTTTTTTGGCCACAAGGCATGTGGGATCTTAGCTTTCTGACCAGGGATCAGACAAACACCTCCTGCATTGGAAGGCGAAGTCTTAACCACTGGACTGCCAGGGAAGTCCCTAAAATAGTAACTTTTTAATGCAACCTTTCATGAACATGCTTCTGTATTTACGTTTGCTAAGTCCCTTCAGTCGTGTCCAACTCTGTGCGACCCCATAGACGGCAGCCCACCAGGCTCCCCTGTCCCTGGGATTTTACATAGTGCTAAAAAGTGTATTACAGATGAGTAAATCCTATATGCAGAGTATATACTATGGTTAGGAACATACACACATATTCATTGTTCTAAATCCGAATGCTTGACAAACAGATTTTTGTCTGGACATAAAGTTCATGTGCTATTGTGCTAAAAAAAATTCCCTTGTGGTTCCTAAAATCTCGAAGCACAGAACATATTTCACCAAAGACTTGTCACACCCATTTGTAGTCTTAAATCCGAAATTTACACTTTAAGTTCAACAGATGGTGTCTTTACAGTCTCACCAATTGCACCAAAGCTTGATGTCCTAGATTAACTGCTTCACCAGTAGAGATTCATTCATTCACCAAATATCCATTCACTACGTGACAAGCACTTGCAAGAGTCTCACCTTCACAGAATTTACATTGCAGTGCCTGGCTAAGTAGTCAGTGAAATGAATTAAAATAAATATTTGGATCCAGCCTCTAAGCTTTAAGCAGATGTCTACTGTGAGTCGACAAACTTTACCGAGCACCACATGCCAAGCACTGGGCAGGCAGTGCTAACAGAAGAAACAGGACATGAAATAAATTTAATGAGTTATGAACACCATCTTTAAAGTGATATAGACTAGAATAAGACAGAAAATACCAGAAAAACAAAAAGATGATAAATACTGTTTCAGAAAACTTTTTTATTCCAATTTTTTTTTTAATTTTTTGGTCTTGCCACGAAATGTTTGGGATCCTAGCTCCCCAACCTGGGATTGAACCTTTCCTGCACCCCCCGCCCCACAGTGGAAACAGCATCCCAACCACTGGACCGCCAGGGAAGTCCTGATTCAGAAAACTTTTGTTTCACATATGCATGAGGGTACTAGATAGCAAATATGGGAAGTTTTCTTACTGTGAGTTCTGACCAAAAAATTCAAACACTAGCTAGTGAAGTTAAAGAACTGAAATTACTTTTTGTCAATATATTCAACAAAGGAGTGGCAGTTTCCGTGTCAAAGGAGCTCGATAAAAGCAAAGTCTTTTTGTTCCTGTACTCTGAGCACCTAGAACAGTGCCAGGCAGCACACAGCTGACCATCGGTAAACAACTTTGCCAAGATGCTACAAGGGATCCAAGGCAAATAAGATGTGGTTCATATTGTCATCTAGAAACTAAGAATCTAAAAGGTTAAGTGAAAAATGCAGAGCTAAAACAGAGCACCAGAATAGAAATGTCAATCAAGGAGGTTGGTAGCACATCCAAAATGAGGAACGGACGGGAGACAAGGTTTGTGCAGAAAATGATTTGAACTGAGTTCTAAAAAACCATGGGCTTCCTTTGTGGCTCAGCTGGTAAAGAATCCACCTGCAATGCGGGAGACCTGGGTTCGATCCCTGGGTTGGGACGATCCCCTGGAGAAGGGAAAGGCTCCCCACTCCAGTATTCTGGCCTGGAGAATTCCATGGACTGTATAGTCCACGGGGTCGCAAAGAGTCGGACACGAATGAGGAACCTTCACTTCACTTCTAAGAGACTGGCCCGTTTCGCCAGCTATTGCGAGTGATGAGAGAGAGGAGCTACGCCCACCAGCACGGTCCAAATAGTGTTTTATTTGAAGGAAATATCTGGCAAAGGGAGGTTAAGTTCAATTCCGGACACCATGCTGAGACATCTGTGCTAAATTCAGGAAAACTCCTGAAAACTTCTGAGCAGCGCAGCTATCTACGCTGCAGAAAAAGTTGTGCTGTGGGCTGGGACTCAGGAACATGCAGATGGTTCCCAACATTCAGTTTCAGAACATTCTGAGGCTTGAACAGTAAGGCCTTGGACATATATTCTTTCTCTGGGCCTCAGTTAAGATTGCGATAAAGGAGAGCAGCTGGGCAGTCTGCCTACCGCACCGCAGGCAAGCAAGTGCATTTACATGCATTCTGTTTCAATTCTCCCAAGGGCCCAGTGAGTGGACACTATTACTGCCTCCACTCAGCCGGGTTTCCTCTTTGCGCGGCGGTAACCAGGAGACATGAGGACTCCTGAGCCTGGGTTGGAAGACTTCAGAAGATGCTTCCTGCTCTAGGAAAGCCTCACAAGACCCCAGCAGCAGCTGAGCGGGAGAGACTGGAAAAAGCAAAAAAGCAGAGACATTACTTTGCCAACAGAGATCCATCTAGTCAAAGCTCTGGTTTTTCCAGTGGTCATGGATGGATGTGAGAGTTGGACTATAAAGAAAGCTGAGCGCCGAAGAATTGATGCTTTTGAACTGTGGTGTTGGAGAAGACTCTTGAGAGTCCCTTGAACTGCAAGGAGATCCAACCAGTCCGTCCTAAAGGAAATCGGTACTGAATATTCTTTGGAAGGACTGATGCTATAGCTGAAACTCCAATACTTTGGCCACCTGATGCGGGCCACCTGATGCGAAGAAACCAACTCATTGGAAAAGATCCTGATGCTGGGAAAGATTGAAGGAGGGAGGAGAAGGGACGACAGAAGATGAGATGGTTGGGGGACATCACCGACTCAATGGACATGAGTCTGAGCTAACTCCGGGAGTCGGTGATGGACAGGGAGGCCTGGGATGCTGCAGTCCACGGGGTCGCAAAGAGTCGGACACGACCGAGCAACTGAACTGAAGGAACTCAGACGCCCGAAACCGCTGAGGGCAGAAAAAATTTATTCCTCCGCTGCAAGACATCGCGGAAAGCCTGCTGGCCCTTTCTAGGCCCCACTGCTAAGTGACCTTGGGCAAGTCAGGTCTCTCCCCTGGGTATCGGTTTTCCAGTTCGGAAGCCTGCCGTAGCGGGTGGAGGCATCTTTGCGGCCTCCTCCACCCGGCCCGCGGCGGCGCAGCGCTGGGGCTCCCCCCACCCCCACCCCGGCACCGTTCCCCGAAGGCTAGCGGGCCCCGCCGCCCTCTTTTTACCCGGGCAGCCCCGGGCGCAGCCGCGAGAGCGTCTCCCCGCGGCGCCCGCCCCGAGGTCACGCAGCCCGCGCGGGTCGCTGGGCCTCTTACCCGGGCGTGCACCGTCCCCATGGCTCCCTCTCTGGCCGCCGCCTCCCAGAGCAGTCCCGGCCGGACGAAGGCTCGGCGGGTGAGGACAGAGGGCGGGGCTCCGGTGACCGAGCTCCGGGTTAAGGCAACACCCACAAGCCCCTAGACGCTGCGGACTGGGGGCGGCCATGATGTCCCGCCTTCGCCCCGCCCCTTGGCTCACGATGCTTCCGCTCATTGGCTCATAGGCGTCCGTGACCCGGATGTACACGCGAACGCCCGGAAGCCCTGAGACCCAGAGACGGCCCCAGCACCGCGCGTTCGTTGGCGTTCAGAGGAGCTGGCGGCGAGTGGACGGCGGGTCTCCGTGGTTGTCTAGTGGGGGTAGGCGCCCCGGAGTTGCCCCTGGGGTACAGTACGCCAGCTGGTGAGCGCGTCGGGCCTCATGTCTTTCCCTTAAACCTCGTGTTTAGTTCAGTTCAGCCGCTGAGTCATGTCAGACTCTTTGCGACCCCATGGACTGCAGCACGCCAGGCCTCCCTGTCCATCGCCACCTCCTCGGAGTTTGCTCAAACTCGTGTCAATGTCCTTGACTCCGCGGTGCCTCTCTGGTCCCCGCACTTTGGCGAAGCGCCGCGGCTCTCCACGCCTGGCTGCGGCTGTGGCCTCCCCCGCCCCTGCCTGCGGAGCCTCACAAATCCGGATTGGCGCCCTGCACCTCTTCCGCTGGCCACATGGACCCTTCAGGTCTCTGAAGCTCCCAGGGCTAAGGCTCCTCGTTGACAGAATGAAGGTGACGTCTTACCTGCTTAGCAGGGATGGATTACAAGGCTTTTGCACGACAGTATAAAAAGCGCCGGGCACAGGGCTGGGCACTGAGTGAGCAGCTAGTCAATGGCCCCTATTCTTTCAACTGCAGTAAATGTCAAGAGTGTTAACCAGGGTTGACGTGGGGACTATTCACATTGAAAAACAAGACAGCTCTGGTGTTACTGAGTCTAAGCTCGCTCTGATCCTGGTAGGATAGGCAGTGAATCTGGGGAGAGGAGGAAATGAGGCCAGGAGTCTGACTTTATTTGGAAAGCTGGCTGACTGAGAAGAGGGCAGACTGATGTCTCAAAGTAACCCATCTTGTAGGGGTCTGGATGCCAGGTTCTTTTATGGATCTGAGATGGGGGAGGGATGAGGAGACAAAGTAAAGTAAAGGCCTTTAATCTTGGAAATACTCTTTTAGAATGCCAAGTCTCAGGCAGAGAGATGTGTTAACTTCTTTCTTCCTGCCTTCTCCAGGTGGACAGGGTTATGCACAAAGGCACTTTAGCTTAACAGGCAGAGGGGCAGAATTCTCTGAGGCAGGGCATTATGTATGATTGTAATAACGAAAGCAACAGAAAGCAAGTGGAACAGTTTCAAGGTGGAGTCAGAATTGACTTCTCCCTGCAACATGGGGCTTTATTTTGGTGGTGGAAACAGCTTCCTGTCTCAAATGACGGCATGTAATAAGTAATAGCACATGGTGATAAATGCAGTGAGATAAACAAGAGAAGGGTTTTCAGTATCATGTGGTCTCACGTTTCCACCCCTTCCCAGAGACTCTGACACCCTTTCCCATTTAAGTAGCAGTACCTTAATTCTCTTGCCTTCCTGGGGTAAATATTAAGTCCACGTTCCCCTTCTTGCCTGGGAAGAAACAAGACATTAGCTCCTCCTAGGCGCCCCTTCCCACACTGCATTCCTTGCCAGTTGACCTAGTTATCTGTTTGAGCTGGACTAGTGCCTGGAGGCACGGCCCAGTCCTTCGCTCCACGAGCCCAGAGGCTGCACAGTGCCTGGCGTGGTGTAGCGACTCAGTTAATATTTCCCGAATTAACTGCTCTCCCACCGTAGGCTACAGCAGACAGAAAGACACTGCTTATATTAAAAATGCACATTCCTGGGCCTCAGCCCTGATCTACTGAACCAACCCCCGGAAAGTAGAACCTGGAGATGTGAGTTTTTTAAAGTGGGCTACATAATTCTTTTAGCCATTATGTTTAAGAACCCCACAGTAAAGAATCTGCCTGCAGTGCAGGTTCCGTCCCTGGGTGAGGAAGATCCCCTGCAGAAGGAAATGCCAACCCACTGCAGTATTCTTGCCTGGGAAATGCCATGGACAGAGGAGACTGGTGGCCTACAGTCCATGGGGTTGTAAAAGAGGCAGACACGACTTCGTGATTAAACAGCAACATTCTAAAAAGCTTTAGATCTGTGTCTGACTTTATCACTCATTTCTAAAGTCTCTGAAGACTTGGGCTACTCACCTGCTTATAAGGAACTTGGCCAGAATTGAGTGGAGAGGTGCTCAGCAAGGGGGAGGAGGAAGCAGAGGCTGCGGCAGCAACAGAGCATCTGCAAGCGGGGCAGGGCTGTGACAGAGGTCTGGCCCAGAGGCTTCTGGGTCTGGGCATACATTTGAAGGACAGCGAGCTGATGGAAGAACTGGGCTGTAAGTTAGCAGTTGACCCCTGGCAAGTTACACCCTCTTTAAGGGTTACTTTTCTCCACTGTAAAATAGAGATGAGCTTGCTAAGGACCAAAAACAGGTTATTGTTTTACATGTTTTATATTTTACACTGGGAAGTAACGGGTCCTGGGCTTTTGTACTCGTTTAGGCCATTTAGGATCACCCCTTGGCAGGAAACCACAACCAGATTAGTTCCCCATTAATGGTTATGAGAGCTGGCTTTATGGGCAGACCCACTGGTTGGGTTTCAGCCATGATTCTGTCACTGCTAAGCTGTGTGGACTTAGGCAGGGCCTGTACCTCTCTGGGTCAGTTTCCTCTTTGGTGAAGTGAGGGTGGTGATGGTATCTACCTCATAAGGTTAGTAAATAAGGTAAAGGTTTGCCTGGCCTAGAGAGAAAGGGCAGGTGCACACACACGCATACACAGACACAGCCTGCAACCAGGCCTAGAGAGAGCACGTGTGCACGCCCACACACACACACACACACAGCTGCAAGCAGGCCTAGAGGGAGAAGAGCACGTGAGCACAGTCACACAGAGCCTGCAACCAGGCCTAGAGAGAGAGAGCACGTGTGCACACCCACACAAACAGAGCCTGCAACCAGGCTTAGAGAGAGAGAGCATGTGAGCACACACACACACAGAGCCTGCAACCAGGCCTAGAGAGAGAGAGCACGTGTGCACACCCACACAAACAGAGCCTGCAACCAGGCTTAGAGAGAGAGAGCATGTGAGCACACACACACACAGAGCCTGCAACCAGGCCTAGAGAGAGCACATGTGCACACCCACACACACAGAGCCTACAACCAAGCCTAGAGAGAGAGAGCATGTGAGCACACTCACACACACAGTGCCTGCAACCAGGCCTAGAGAGAGAGAGCACGTGTGCACACCCACACACAGCTGTAACCAGGCCTAGAGAGAGCATGTAAGCACACACACACACACACACACAGCTGCAAGCAGGCCTAGAGGGAGAGAGAGCACGTGTGCACACCCACACACACCCACAGCTGCAAGCAGGCCTAGAGAGAGCATGTGAGCGCACACACACACACACACACACACACACACACAGCTGCAAGCAGGCCTAGAGGGAGAGAGCATGTGAGCACACTCACACACATAGAGCCTGCAACCAGGCTTAGAGAGAGAGAGCATGTGAGCACACACACACACAGTGCCTGCAACCAGGCCTAGAGAGAGAGAGCACGTGTGCACACCCACACACAGCTGTAACCAGGCCTAGAGAGAGCATGTAAGCGCACACACACACACACACACACACAGCTGCAAGCAGGCCTAGAGGGAGAGAGAGCACGCGTGCATACCCACACACACCCACAGCTGCAAGCAGGCCTAGAGAGCATGTGAGCACACACACACACACACACACACACACACAGCTGCAAGCAGGCCTAGAGGGGAGAGAGCATGTGAGCACACTCACACACACAGAGCCTGCAACCAGGCCTAGAGAGAAAGAGCACGTGTGTGTGTATACACACACCCACACAGCTGCAACCAGGCCTAGAGAGAGAGAACATGTGCGCACGCGTGCACACACACAGCCTGAAACCAGGCCTAGAGAGAGCATGTGCGTGTACACACACACACACACACACACACACACAGCTGCAAGCAGGCCTAGAGGGAGAGAGCATGTGAGCACACTCACACACACAGAGCCTGCAACCAGGCTTAGAGAGAGAGAGCATGTGAGCACACACACACACAGTGCCTACAACCAGGCCTAGAGAGAGAGAGCACGTGTGCACACCCACACACAGCTGTAACCAGGCCTAGAGAGAGCATGTAAGCACACACACACACACACACACACACACAGCTGCAAGCAGGCCTAGAGGGAGAGAGAGCACGTGTGCACACCCACACACACCCACAGCTGCAAGCAGGCGTAGAGAGAGCATGTGAGCGCACACACACACACACACACAGCTGCAAGCAGGCCTAGAGGGAGAGAGCATGTGAGCACACTCACACACATAGAGCCTGCAACCAGGCCTAGAGAGAAAGAGCACGTGTGTGTGTATACACACACCCACACAGCTGCAACCAGGCCTAGAGAGAGAGAACATGTGCGCACGCGTGCACACACACAGCCTGAAACCAGGCCTAGAGAGAGCATGTGCGTGTACACACACACACATACAGTTAACCATCACAGTTAGGGGAGCTTTTATAAAGGATGAAACAGACCCAGAAAGAGTAAGCAACTTACCCTATAGCCAAGCTGGACCCAGAGTGATATGGCCCCGCCACTGGCTCTTAGCCACCTCTGAATGATGCCCACATGTCCCAGGGTCTGGAGACAGGGCAGTGAAGTAGATATGACTTAGAAGCCTCCGGACCCTTAAAAGGGAGGGGGGAGCATATATAACAGGCTGTGCTGGATTGTTTCTGGGCAAGACCCTGAGGGGCCTCGGCTCAGTGCCCACAGGCCCGGACCCTGGGTCCCCGGACACCTGCCTCTGGCCACCAAAGTGACGCTTTGAGGGTCTTACCGATCCCCAGCTCAGACACAAAAGATTGTGATGTGTGAAAACTTGGACACAGATTTCCAAAGATAATCTAGGAGAAGGAGCAAATTTTAAGCACAAGTCACACAAGTTGGACACTTATTTTTAAAATTCATCCTCCTGTTGCCTGAACCTCAGTTTGCTCAAGTACAAGATGAAGATAGTGGTTCCTAAAGCATAATGGTGTAGTGAGGATTTAAGGAGAGAGAACACGGGGCCTGGCTCACTGAACGCTGAATAAACTAGGCTTTCTTCCTGCATTTCCTTGTTATTTTCTTACGAAAGCCTCCTCTCAAAGATAAGCCGTGACTTTGACCTGCAGATTACAACACAAGTCCTGAGCCAAATATCTGAGAGCCTACTGTGTACAAGGGCCAGGGTAGCTGAGGACGTGTCAAACACAGTCACAGCTCTGCCCTCTCTGGTCACAACGTACGCTTTTTTTTTTGGTCACGCCGTGTGGCATGCAGGATCTTAGTTCCTATCCAGGGATCAAGCCCTTGCCCCCTGCTATGCCCCCTGAAGTAGAAGCATGGAGTCCTAACCACTGGACTGCCAGGGAATTCCCCGTACATTAACATTTCAAAGGCTCTGAGACATCCTGTAATGCATACACCTGTTAGGGTTTCTTTACCCCAGTATTTCCTGGGTTATTTATTCTGCCATAAAGACTTTGTGGTTTTTTTGAGGTTTTCAGTGGCCCTGTTCACCAGAATTTCTGCTCTTCCTCTTTGGGGCAAAAGGTAGACTTGGGTTTGCATGCCCCCCATCCATGTGACTTGCTTTGGTCAACAAGTGGTGGGCGGAAGGGAGAGCTGACACCTGGATGGAAACCTTCAAGCACCATGGGCCACCTGGGTCCGAAGGGTGGCCTGAGAAGTGAGACTTTGGGGAACATAACACCGTTTATCCTAACTGATAAAAGTCCCTAGTCCCATCTGCAAGAACATCAGCGTTCTGGAAAACTTGGTTTACGAAGGGCTGACCTAAATGCAGGTTAGTGACCACACTGGTTCCCTTGACAAAGGCAAACCCTGAGTCTCAGAGGTCATGAGGAAGGCACACTGGGTCTTCACGGATCCCTGCAGTGGCGACCCCTGCTTTTAGTTTGGGGTGGCCTGAGGTGAGGGCCTCGCCTCCATCCCGTCTCCCCAGCTCCTGCCACCGGAGGAGTGAAGGTGAGCGGCTACGAGGAAAGGACAAGGGTGCCAGCAGGAAGTGGAAGACCAGGCAGGATGCCCAGGGCTGGGGGCATTGCAGGGAAGGCATCTTCTTCGGGTTGGGGTGGGAGGTGACTTGACCGATTCTGGGCCCAAGAATGGCCCGAGGCAGAGTTCAGGCCACCAGCCCCTGCCCAGAAGTTGTTGCCACAGCCCAGGGCAGGGGCAGGTTGCCAAGAGGGACTGGCTTCCAGATGCCTGAAGTGGAAGTGGAGGTGGACGGGCAGGACAGGGACTAGCTGGGGGAGAAGGGCGGCGGGACTCAAGGCGCCGCTCGTTCCTGGCTCGTTCCTCGCTCCGATGACAGAGCTGAGGGGCTCTGCCCTGGGGGAGGGTGTGAGGGAGGCAACCAGGGGCAGGTGGGGGGTGTTAGGTGGGCTCTCCCCCGAACCAGAGACTGGGGAGTCCTTGGAGTGAGCGAGGCCTCCCCAGGGGTGGCTGGATGCTTTCCGCAGAGCTGCACGTCCAGGCCCTGGGGAAGAGCCGGGTACCCAGGATGAAATCGGGGTGTCTGGGGTCCCAAAGGAAGGAGGGTCTGGGCCTCAGTGTTCAGGACAGAGCATGTGAAGGCCGCCTGGCCTGGCGTGGCCCATCTGGGGCAGCGGACCCGTGAACCTGCTTAGGGATCGGGTGGGGGGTCCCAGAAGAGATTAAAGGAGCTTGGCCATGAGGCAAGGAAAGCAGCACAGCGCGAAGGATGCAGAGACACGGGGAAGCAGTTGAACAATCACATTTGTTATGAATTATATCCTGATGAACGCAGAAATTTAATATAAAATGTAATTACAGGGAACGGCATCATGGTAACCACCGTCGGTAACCGGGCAAACAGTCTTTCAGCCTCCACTCTACACACACATTTTATTTCCTTAGCAAGACTGGGCTCGTGCTTCTCAGCAGGCTCTGCTATCTGTTTACCAAACAGGCGGTTGCTCCCTGGCATGAATCACACTGCACACCAGTGATTCCTGATACTGGAGCATCCCAGCATACCGAGCGGATCATCAATATTTGACAAGGTGGGAGAAACTTGAGAATGTTTTACACGCTGATGAGAAACCCGCAGTGCTGGAGAGGTGAGGGCCTGGGGGGCGGTGAGGATGTCGGGGGGTGGCCTGGGGTCAGCCAATGAGGAGGAGACAAGGCACCAGTGAGGCGGAACCCGGGATATTCCTAAGAAACAGTAATACACTTCCTCGTCTTAGTGCACGTTTGAAACGAATTAATAAAACACATGCTGATCGTAAGAAGATGGAATAATCACAGACAGTAAGAAAATAAGTCCCATGTAATCCTATCTTAACACATCTTTTTCCCTACGATGACATCAGACCCAGTGCAGAGAATACTATCTAAATGGAAGTGTCTTGGTTATTGTAAAATGCTGCTAAGGTGGGGTTGCATGTGTTTAGATCCGGGCCATGGTTCTGGGAGAGAAAGCCACTGGGACCCCGAGCACCGGGCTCAGGGAAGGTGTGAGGGTGTCACCAGGAGTCCAGGTCAGCTCAGCAAGGGGACAGTGCTTTGACTTGGGGCCCAGGTGGCCAGAGAGCCCACCACTCAGCCTTCCTCACTCGGGAAGTGAGGGTTACCAGCACAGGAGACCTCAGAAACGTGAGGAGCCAGCCAGGAGCCCCCACGGGGCACTTCCCTGCACTGCGAGCCGACCCTGTGTTTTCACAGGCAGCCCCTGCCTGCTGCCCTCACAGTGCGGTGCTCTGTCTGGCCCTGCTGGTTCTTCGGCTCCAGGACACCTACACGATGTGGGTGAGAGCTGCGACTTTTCACGCCCACAAGTAGGATTTGAGCTGATTGTTCCTTTCCTTTTTGGTATCCTCAAATGCATAAATAAGCAAAACACACACCACATTGCTCCTTGGGTCATATTACACGGGCAGTGGGCCCATGTAATCTGTGCCTGCCAACAGATTACCACCCTGGAGAGACGGTGCGTGCCTGCCTCCTGCTCGTCTCCATTAGAGCTCTGGCGGGGGGAGGGGGAGGCAGGTGCCAGGGTGACTGTCTTACGCGCTGGATTTTTATTTTCAAGGCTTCTTCTCTGAATATTTTATTGATTCTCATAATAGATAATTCAACAGATTTTAAGAATCCTTTATGTTTAATATCAGTTCAGTTCAGTTCAGTCCAGTCGCTCAGTCGTGTCCGACTCTTTGTGACCACATGAACCGCTGCACGCCAGGCCTCTCTGTCCATTACCAACTCCCAGAGTCCACCCAAACCCATGTCCATTGAGTCAGTGATGCCATCCAACCATCTCATCCTCTGTCATCCACTTCTCCTGCCCTCAATCCTTCCCAGCATCAGGGGTCTTTTCAAATGAACTCTTCACATCAGGTGGCCAAAGTATTGGAGTTTCAGCTTCAACATCAGTCCTTCCAATGAATACCCAAGGACTGATCTCCTTTAGGATGGACTGATTGGCTCTCCTTGTGGTCCAGGGGACTCTCAAGAGTCTTCTCCAACACGACAGTTCAAAAGCATCAATAATTCTGTGCTCAGCATTCTTTATATTCTAACTCTCACATCCACACGTGACCACTGGAAAAACCATAGTCTTGACTAGATGAACCTCTGTTGGCAAAGTAATGTCTCTGTGCTTTCTAATACCCTGTCTAGGTTGGTTATAAATTTCCTTCCGAGGAGTAAGCACCTTTGAATTTCATCTTTTAATTTCAGATGGTGGCTGCAGTCACCATCTGCAGTGATTTTGGAGCCCAGAAGAATAAAGTCAGTCACTATTTCCCCATGTATTTGCAATGAAGTGATGGGACCGGATGCCATGATCTTCGTTTTCTGAATGTTGAGCTTTAAGCCAACTTTTCCATTCTCCTCTTTCACTTTCATCAAGAGGCTCTTTAGTTCTTCACTTTCTGCCATAAGGGTGGTGTCTTCTGCATATCTGAGGTTATTGATATTTCTCCTGGCAATCTTGATTCCACCTTGTGCTTCCTCCAGCCCAGCGTTTCTCATGATGTATTCTGCATATAAGTTAAATAAGCAGGGTGACAATATACAGCCTTGACGTACTCCTTTTCCTATTTGGAACCAGTCTGTTGTTCCATGTCCAGTTCTAACTGTTGCTTCCTGAACTGCATACAGATTTCTCAAGAGGCAGGTCAGGTGGTCTGGTATTCCCATCTCTTCCAGAATTTTCCACAGTTGATTGTGATCCACACAGTCAACGGCTTTTGGCGTAGTCAAGAAAGCAGAAATAGATGTTTTTCTGAAACTGTCTTGCTTTTTTGATGATCCAGCGGATGTTGGCAATTTGATCTCTGGTTCCTCTGCCTTTTCTAAAACCAGCTTGAACAGCTGGAAGTTCATGGTTCACATATTGCTGAAGCCTGGCTTGGAGAATTTTGAGCATTACTTTACTAGCGTGTGAGATGAGTGCAACTGTGTGGTTTGCTTGAGCATTCTTTGCATTGCTCTTCTTTGGGATTGGATTGAAAACTGAACCTTTCCAGTCCTGTGGCCACTGCTGAGTGTTCCAAATTTGCTGGCATATTGGGTGCAGCACTTTCACAGCATCATCTTTCAGGATTTGGAATAGCTCAACTGGAATTCTATCACCTCCACTAGCTTTGTTCGTAGCGATGCTTTCTAAGGCCCACTTAACTTCACATTCCAGGATGTCTGGCTATAGGTCAGTGATCACACCATCGTGATTATCTGAGTCGTGAAGATCTTTTTTGTACAGTTCTTCTGTGTATTCTTGCCACCTCTTCTTAATATCTTCTGCTTCTGTTAGGTCCATACCATTTCTGTCCTTTATTGAGCCCATCTTTGCCATGAAATATTCCCTTGGTATCTCTGATTTTCTTGAAGAGATCTCATCTTTCCCATTCTATCGTTTTCCTCTATTTCTTTGCATGATCTCTGAGGAAGGCTTTCTTATCTCTCTGTGCTATTCTTTGGAACTCTGCATTCAGATGCTTATATCTTTCCTTTTCTCCTCTGCTTTTCACTTCAGTTCTTTTCGCAGCTATTTGTAAGGCCTCCTCAGACAGCCATTTTGCTTTTTTGTATTTCTTTTTCTTGGGGATGGTCTTGATTCCTGTCTCCTGTACAATGTCACGAACCTCCGTCCATAGTTCATCAGGCACTCTATCACATCTAGTCCCTTAAATCTATTTCTCACTTCCACTGTATAGTCATAAGGGATTTGATTTAGGTCATATCTGAATGGTTTTCTCCACTTTCTTGAATTTCAGTCTGAATTTGGCAATAAGGAGTTCATGATCTGAGCCACAGTCAGCTCCCAGTCTTCTTTTTGTTGACTGTATAGAGCTTCTCCATCTTTGGCTTCAAAGAATAGAATCAATCTGATTTCAGTGTTGACCATCTGGTGATGTCCATGTGTAGAATCTTCTCTTGTGTTGTTGGAAGAGAGTGTTTGCTATGACCAGTGTGTTCTCTTAGCAGAACTCTATTAGCTTTTGGCCTGCTTCATTCTGTACTCCAAGGCCAAATTTGCCTGTTACTCCAGGTGTTTCTTGACTTCCTACTTTGCATTCCAGTCCCCTATAATGAAAAGGACATCATTTTGGGGTATTAGTTCTAGAAGGTCTTGTAGGTCTTCATAGAATTGTTCGACTTCAGCTTCTTCACTGTTACTGGTTGGGACATAGGCTTGGATTACCAAGATATTGAATGGTTTGCCTTGGAAAGGAACAGAGATCATTCTGTCGTTTCTGAGATTGCATCCAAGTACTGCATTTTGGACTCTTTTGTTGACCATGATGGCTACTCCATTTTTTCTGAGGGATTCCTGCCCACAGGAGTAGATATAATGGTCACCGGAGTTAAATTCACCCATTCCAGTCCATTTTAGTTCGCTGATTCCTAGAATGTCGACATTCACTCGTCATCTCCTGTTTGACCACTTCCAATTTGCTTTGATTCATGGACCTAACATTCCAGGTTCCTATGCAATATTGCTCTTTCCAGCATCGAAAATTGCTTCTATCACCAGTTCCATCCAGAACTGGGTGTTGTTTTTGCTTTGGCCCCATCCCTTCATTCTTTCTGGAGTTATTTCTCCACTGATCTCCAGTAGCATATCGGCCACCTACCAGTCTGGGGGGTTCATCTTTCAGTGTCCTATCTTTTTGGCTTTTCATGCTGTTCATGGGGTTCTCAAGGCAAGAAGACTGAAGTGGTTTGCCATTCCCTTCTCCAGTGGTCCACATTCCGTCAGACCTCTCCACCATGACCCGTCCGTCTTGGGTGGTCCGTTTGATCAGATTGGCCCTGTGATTGTGGTTTCCATCTGTGTGCCCTCTGATGCCCTCTCTCAGTGCCTGCTGAGAGTTATGTTTAATATAACTCCACCAAATATTTAGGATAGGTAAGTACTATTGCCTGGAAAATCCCATGGACGGAGGATCCTGGTAGGCTGCAGTCCATGCGGTCGCTAAGAGTCGGGCACGACTGATTCACTTTTCACTTTCATGCACTGGAGAAGGAAATTGCAAGTTAGACAAGCAGCACATTGCTGAATGCACTTTCCACAGCATCATCTTTCAGGATCTGGAATAGCTCAACTGAATTCTATCACTGCCAGGAGCCAGCGTGAGGAACTCCGCCATGACAAGGTCATGAGGAAGGAGGCTTGCATACGCAAAAGCGGGATCGAGCCTCAGGAGTCCCCATCTACCCCAAAACCAGAGTCTGCCTACTTTCTGCTTTGTGCCTTCACCCACCTCTGATTTTGCAGGGGCTGTCCCCACTACCTCTCTGAGGAGTTGGCTTGCAGCTCCAGTTAATAATTCCTGGGTGTGACAGTGTTTCTACAAAGAAATCCTCTGCCTGCCTGAATAGGTTTTTCTGGCCACATTGATTGTTCAAAGCCTTTGAGAGGCAGGAGATGTTCTAAACTGTCTAAACAAGATTCTTTTATAGTTAAAAGATTGATTAGAAATTGTAGTGAAGGATTTTCACTTGTTGGGCCAATGTTTGCTGCTAAATATCCCTTACCTGCTGGTCCCTGGCAGTGTATTGATTAATATAATTGGTGTAAGTAGTAGCTTTAATGTTTGTAACCTGGGAGCCTTGAGTTAATTCTTTTTCTTGTTATAGCCCACCACACCTTTGCTCTGTAGGAATGCAACTTTATCTAATGCTTTTGGAGGGTGGCTCTGACCAATCACCTTTAGAGAAAAATAAGTTTTTTGAAGAAAGGGTCTTAAAATGTTAACAAGCCTCCGGGCCAGAAGATGATGCAAATCACCTAAGCTTTTGCATATGATAAGTTTGCAGGAAGAAAGCCTGGCTTCATTTAGGACCATGCATGACTCACCCCTTCCCCCATTATCCTCTTGCCTTAAGGTATAAAAACTACTTTGAAAAAAAAATAAATAAATAAAATAAAAAAAATTAAAACTACTTTGGAAAATAAAGTGCGGGCCTTGTTCACCGAAACTTGGTCTCCCCATGTCGTTCTATCTCTCACCTTCTGGCTGAATTATTCAGCCTCTTTTTTCCACTGAATTTCCTCACTGAGCTATCCTTATTTCAGCCTCTTTTCTTCACTGGGCTATCTTATTCTATTACTCTTTATATCCTTAATTAACGTTTAATTAAGCAGTTGTTTCCTGATCTTCGCCTACGCCGTCTCTCCTTCGAATACCCTGGATCAGCCGGGGCTGGACCCCGGCACATTCCAGTATTCTTGCCTGGAGAATCCAGGGACAGAGGAGCCTAGTGGGCTGCCGTCTATGGGGTCACACAGAGTCAGACACGACTGAAGCGACTTAGCAGCAGCAACAGCAGAAAGATGTACCAGAGTTCATGTCAGTTACCACCCTCGAATGCCCCCTGAAACCAGGGGTGTCCTTGGGAGGATGGCACCCCACCTCGCCCGACACTGGCTGCTTTCTCTATGGAGAGATGGGACCACAGCCCTTCCCCCAACCACTGTGACTGCACAAAGGGCAGCCCAGCTCCCGCCACAACGTCCCCGATCCAAACACCAGTCACCCTAGGAACCTGCCCTGGGACAGCTGAGTGGGTGACGAGTCAGCCACAGATGCCCCCACGCCGGGCTCCCTCGTGGAGTTTCCCAACCGAGCCAACGATACTTAGAGACTCATATCCTGGATATGCTTGAGCTCTGCACCCACCGCGCACACCAAGAGTAGCTTCCTAGCTTTTTGTTAGACAGAAAGATTGCCTTTGGTTTCAGGACACTACAAACTCAGCACACAGGTCATTCTGCGGACATCATAGTTGTCAGCTCTAGCCTCTGCGGGACGTCCACTGGGTGGGTGTCCGGATCCTAGGAGGAGCAGAGAGCCCAGCGACGCCCACAGTGTCCTGGTTGTGGAGGAAGGCCGTTGGCCGCTTGCTGGGATTTAGGATCTGAAACAAACAAAGAATTCTGACTCAGCTGCCGACCTGCTGCTCTGGTCTGCAGTGTCTGTGGGGATGCGGGAGGGGGACATTGTCACACGGTCTGGGGTGTGCAGGGTGGCCCAGCCCAAGTTCACCACCTCCTCGGATCCCCCATCCCCGTGCTGGGCTGACATCACTATCCCAGGCCTCCAAACCTGTGGCCCTCCCAGCCACCTGGACACCTCCCACTGGACATGCACAGGCCCGGAGGAGCCCATCAGTCACCTCCAGGCATACCAGCTCACCCGCCAGGGTGGCCCTCTGCAGCCACACCACCATCCCCCCCACCCCTGCTCCTGCCTGCCGACCAGCCTGGAGCTCAGCAGCGCCTCCCAGCTGCTATCATCCTTCTGACTGGAGCCTATGAACAGCACTCAGCCCTGCAGTTTCTCTGGAGAGCAAGCCCTTCCCCTCGATGGGCCAGTTCTGCCCTCTCTGGGGATCTGGCCTCTGCAAGCCCACTGCTGTCATTTCCCAGCACAAGCCAGACCCCTCCATCCCTACTTTAAACCTTCCATGTCTGTTAATAGAAACACTGGAGGGCTCATCTCCCAGCCACCTGCCACGTGTCAGGACTGAGCTGGGGACTCACAAAAGCCTCACAGACACCTAATGGGGTGAGGAGGCTCACCCCCGGGGAACGGGGGAGGAAGCCAAGGTCCGAGACTTTCAGGACAAAAGTCCCAGAATCATTGCTGGGACCAGGCCCTTCTTGCTCCTCATTAGCTTTCAGAATTCAGGAAGTGGTGGCAGCAGTACCCGGGCCATGTTAACAGTGTGGACGGCCGGGTTCCAGCCCAAGAGACCAGGATTCAGGGGGTCTAAGGTGAGACAGGAATTTCCATTAACAGATGCGCACACATTCACACACACACATTCACACACAGACACACACGCAGACACACACACAGAGGGGCCCTGCCCCTCTCTCCCTGCCTCACCCCTGCCTGTGCTACCGGTACCCAGAGCCACTCCCTTTAGGCAAACCAATGCTACCTGTCCACTGGCCCTGCTCCTGCTCCATCAGCCAGCTCCCCCCTCCTCTGCCCTCAAAATGGGCTCAGTGGGGGACTTCCCTGGCTGTCCAGTGGCTAAGACTCCGTGATCCCACTGCAGGGGGCCGGAGTTCGATCCCTGGTCAGGGAAGTAGAGCCCACACGCCACAACTCAAGATCCCACATGCTGAAAGTAGGACCTGGCCCAGCTAAATAAACAACTTTTTAAAAATTACGCTCCATGGACACACCTCCCCGGGCTTCAGCACACTCTCTGCAGGGGAGTCTCGGTCACTAGCTTCCAGCAGGTACACTGGGACCTCTGATGGGCCCAGCTGCCTCCCGTAAGGCAGGGCCTCTGGCACCAGGGGACACGGTCCCTGTCCCCTCTCCGGGGTCTGATGACATTCCTAGGATGGTGCGTGAGGCCTGAGCAGATGAGAGGGTGCTGGGTGGACCCCCAGACCCACAACCAAATCACTTACCTGGAAGCGGGGAGCAGACGCGCCATGGCTTGAGAACACACGTGGGAGGTGGCCGACCACAGCCACTGGATGTCGCCGGGCATGTCTGGAAGCCACGTCACCAGTCTGCAGGATGGAAACGCAGACACGCACACCTCGTACGTGAGTGAAGACGAGCCACAGCAGAAAGGACAAGAAGAAACCCACCCCGAAGGCAGACACCTGACGCCAGTACCGTCGTTCAGGTACTGCCAGGGTCACTTCTAACCCCAAGCTGATAAATGCCGCAAGGCAAACCCACCTAAAAGCCTAAAGCAAAATGAGGCCACTTTGGACTCAGGAAAGCTCAAAGGACTTACACGGAGATAAAAGGCCTGGGTCTTCCCAGAGCCCAGTCCTCTGGGGCAACGTGGACCCTGGCACACAGCATCTTCTGGTTGAGACACTATCCCCTGCGCCCACATCGAAGGTGCTCGGCCACGTGCGTGCCCGCAGAGGAAGCTGCCAAGGAGGCCTGACCTCTGCCCTCCAGGCTTCCAACACCCCGGACACAAAAAGGACCCCACGTCTCGGGCTTCAAGAAATGTCAGCGGAGGACTTCCCTGGTGGCTCAGTGGCAGAGCCCGCCTGCCAATGCAGGAAGCATGAGTTCGAGCTCTGCTCCAGGAAGATCCCACACACTGAGGAGCACCTAAGCCCATGCACCACTGTTGGGGGCCAGAGTGAGTCACTCCGCCCGTGGCAAAGGTCATGAGGAAGGAGGCTCGACATACGCAAAGGCGGGATCGAGCCTCAGGAGTCCCCCTGGAAATCCTCGAGCATCTACCCCCATAACCAGAGCCTGCCTGCTTTACTACTTTGTGCTCCCACCTACACCTCGGACTTTACGGGGGGCTGTCCCCCACCACCTCTTTCGGAGAAGGAGTTAACCTAGAGCTCCAGTTAATAAAAACTCCTGGGCGTGACAAGAGCGTTTTAACCTACAAACTCCTCTGAAGGTTCTCTAGCCTGCCTGACAGGCTTGTCCGGCCACATGTGATTGCTCACAGCCTCCCAACCGTGAGAGGCACGAGATGCTTTAAACCTTCTAGAAACAGGTTCCTTAGAAAAGTTAGAAAACTATTAGGATAAGTATAATGGGCTGATTAGAAATTGTATTGGTGAAGGGTTTTTCATTTGTTGAGCCAATGTTTGTTGCTAAGTCTCCACATCCCCTGCCCTTACACACGTTAACGAATATATAGAAGAAATAAGTATTAACCTTTGATATTAATCACGTTAGACCTTAGGCTAAGTAAATTCTTTTCTTAACTAAAACCCACTACACTCTCACCCTATAGGAATGTAAGTTTATTTGGGTGGTGTCTGTTTTAAGAATAATCACCCCTGGAGAAATAAGTGTCCTGGTTGACTGACCGCTGTCACAAGGAGAGGGTCATAAATTGTCAGCAGGCCCCCTGGCCAGAAGATGATGTAACACCCCTAAGACCTCTGTATACATTGGTATGAAGCACCTGACTTTGATAAAAGTCAGGACTGCTGACCCCACGTGACTTTTGCATAACATCTCACTGTATAAAAGTAGACCATGGAAAATAAAGAATTGGGATCAGTTTCTCGAAATACTGGTCTCCCCATATTGCTTTCTCTCTCACTCTGGCTGAGTGTCCATCTGGAGCGTGGAACGTGCCATGCTTACTAATTATGCCTGGGCTTCTAAGATCCGACCGGGGAGGCCTCAGTGTCTCCTCTCCTTCGGGAGAACAGAAGGACGCCTGCGGCCTACGTAAGTGGTGCAAGCTTCTTGTCTTGAATTTTATTGGTCTCCCGCGTAAACCAAGCTACTCAGCCTCTTTTCTCCACTGAATTTTCCTACTGAGCTATCCTCATTCTATTACTCTTTACATCTTTAGTTAACATCTAACTGAAGCTATTGTATCCTGATCCTCGCCGACGCCGTCCCCGCTTCGCATACCCTCGATCAGCCGGGGCTGGACCCCGGCACACCACAACTACTGAGCCTGTGCTCTCCAGCCCGGGAACCGCAACTACTGAAGCCACGCGCCCGAGAGCCCGTGCTCAGCAACGAGACGTCGCTGCAGTGGGAAGCCATGCCCGCACCTGGAGAGCAGCCCTCACTCACCGCAACTAGAGAAAAGCCCACGCAGCAACGCAGACCCAGCACAGCCAAAAATAAAGAAATATTCTTTAAAAGTGAAACTGTTAGTTGCTCAGTCGAGTCCGACTCTTTGCAACCCCATGGACTGGAGCCTCTGTCCCTGGGATTCTCCAAGCAAGAATACTGGAGTGGGTTTCCATTCCCTTCTCCAGGGGATCTTCCCAACCCAGGAATCAAATCTGGGTCTCCTGCATTAAAGAAAGAAAGAAAGAAAGAAAAACCTACTGTATAGCACATCGAACTCTACTCAATGTTATGTGCCAGCCTGCTTGGGAGGGGGATATGGGGGAGAATGGATACGTGTATATGTATGGCTGAGTTCCTTCACTGTTCACACAAAACTATCAGAACATTGCTAATCGTCTATACTCCTATAAACATGTTTTTGGTGTTAAAAAGATTTAAAAAAAAAAAAAATGTCAAGGGACTTCCTGGCGGCCCAGTGGTAAAGAATCTGCCCTCCATTGCAGGGGACGAGGGTTCAATTCCTGGTCAGGTGCCGGGAGCCGGCATATTGCATACTGAGTGCATATTGCATATTGAGTGCAGCACTTTCCACAGCATCATCTTTCAGGATCTGGAATAGCTCAACTGGAATTCTATCACTGCCGGGAGACAGCGTGAGGAGCTCCACCCATGACAAAGGTCATGAGGAAGGAGGCTCGGCATACGCAAAGGCGGGATCGAGCCTCAGGAGTCCCCCTGGAAATTCTTGAGCGTCTACCCCCAAAACCAGAGTCTGCCTACTTTCTGCTTTGTGCTTTCACCTACACCTCTGACTTTACGGGGGGCTGTCCCCCACTACCTCTCTCTGAAAAAAGAGTTAGCTTACAGCTCTAGTTAATAATTCCTGGGTGTGACAGTGTTTCAACCTACAAACTCCTTTGGAAGTCCTCTAGCCTGCCTGAATAGGTTTTTCTGGCCACATGTGATTGTTCAGAGCCTCCCAACTGCGAGAGGCAGGAGGTGTTCTAAACTGTCTAAACACAGATTCCTTTGAGTAGTTAAAAGATTGATTAGGAATTGTATTGGTGAAGGGTTTTTCACTTGTTGGGCCAAGGTTTGCTGCTAAGTCTCCATACTCCTTACCTACTGCGTCCTTGGCAGTGTATTGATTGATAGAATGGGTGTATAGAAATGTAAGTAGTAGCCTCAATGTGTGTAACCTTGGACCCTTGAGTTAATTCTTTTCTTGATTGAGCCCACCTCACCTTTGCCCTATAGGAATGCAGCTTTGTCCAATGCTTTTTTGGAGGCTGGTGCCTGACTTTGGAATAATCACCTTTAGAGAAAGATAAGTTTCTTAAAATGTTAACAGGCCTCCTGGCCAGAAGATGATGTAATTCACCTGAACTTTTGCATATGATAAGTTTGAAAGCCTGGCTTCGATTAGGACCAGGAACTGCTGTCCTTGCATGACTCCACCCCGTCCCCCATTATCCTCTATGCACAACTTAAGGTATAAAAACTACTTTGGAAAATAAAGTGCGGGCCTTGTTCACTGAAACTTGGTCTCCCCATGGCGCTCTCTCTCTCAAATTCTGGCTGAGTCTCCATCTGGAGCGCGGAACCCGCCACACTTGCTAATTATGCCTGGGCTTCCAAGATCCGACCGGGAAGGCCTGTGTCTCCTCTCCTTCGGGAGAACGGAAGGACGCCTGCGGCCTACGTAAGTGGTGCAAACTTCTTGTTTTGAAGTTTTATTGGTCTCCTGTGTAAACCAAGCTACTCAGCCTCTTTTCTCCACTAAATTTTCCTACTGAGCTATCCTCATCCTATTACTCTTTATATCTTTGATAAAACATTTAAATAAATAGGTCGCTGACGCCGTCCCCGCTTCGAATACCCTGGATCAGCCGGGGCTGGTCCACGGCAGTCAGGGAACTAAGATCACACACGCCCCAGGGCAACTAAGCCCGCTCGCCACGACTAGAGAAGCCCATGTGCATCCTGGTCTGAAAACCAAGCACAAGCACAATACACAAATCAAAGAAGTTATCAAAGCACTTTTCTAAAACAAAAGAAAAGGAAGGAAAACCTATGCCAGAGCAGCCAGCCCTCCTCCCAGGGCAAGGCAGGTGGCTGACTGGCAGGGCTGGGGAGTGATCTGGGAGGTCCAGCAGAGCCAGAGAACTGAGCCGGATTTTGAAGGATGGCTGGGACTTTTAGGGGCTTCCCTCATAGCTCAGTTGGTAAAGAATCCGCCCGGTTTGATCCCTGGGTGGGGAAGATCCGCTGGAGAAGGGAAAGGGTACCCACTCCAGGGTTCTTGGGCTTCCCCTGTGGTTCAGCTGGTAAAGAATCTGCCTGCAATGTAGGAGACCCCGGTTTGATCCCTGGGTTTGGAAGATCCCCTGAAGAAGGGAAAGCCTACTCACTCCAGTATTCTTGGCCTGGAGAATTCCATGGACTGTATAGTCCATGGGGTCACAAAGAATCGGACATGACTGAGCAACCTTCACTTTCACTTTGGGACGTTTAGAAAGACAGACTGAAAGACATGCTGACTACGTTGCAAAAAGAAAATAAACACTAAAGAAAATCTGAAGAAAACGGAGGGAAAACCATGCCCGGGAATCTAGCAGCCACACAGCGTAGGCCTCGGGATCCTTCCAACACACAGGAATAAATCCCCCTCCCTCCCCAAAACGCAGACCTACAAGAAGCCACAAACCTGAGGGAGCAATGGGAAAGGAGCTGGGGTGGCCAGGGGCTCCCGACCAGGCACCTTTCCAGGGTGTTCCACGCAGACGGCGAGCTCCACCCAGATGTGCAAGGAGCCAGGCTCTGGGCTGAGCGCCCAGCGTGACTCCTCTCACTGAATCCTCACCCTACCTCCAAGCCCCGAGAGGAAGCCAGAAAGCCACGGAAAGCGTTCACCTCTGGACCACAGCGATGGCAGACTCCACGGGCAGCGTACAGGGCAGCATCACGTAGGACATGATCTTAACTGGTAAGAAGTTGCAAATCCTGTTTCTGTACCCATCTGGGTTTCTGACTGCCTTCCTCAGAGCTGAAAAACACAAGTTGGAGGTCTGTTTCCCACCAGCGTAAAAACCAAGCCACCTTCCCCAACTGGTGCCTGGAATTTCTATAAATCCTACCAATCCTGGCAGCTAAGCAATCAGAAAGTGAAAAAGTGAACGTGAAAGTTTCTCAGTCGTGCCCCACTCTTTGTGACCCCATGGACTGTAGCCTGCCGGGCTCCTCTGTTCATGGGATTCTCCAGGCCAGAATACTGGAATGGGTAGCTGTTCCCTTCTCCAGGGGATCTTCCCAACCCAGGGATCAAACCCAGGTCTCCCACATTGCAGGTGTGTCCTTGACCATCTGAGTCAGCAGGGAAAGAATCAGAAGCTATGACAATTGAGGTCAGATGTGGAATGTGCCTACACAGCCCTTGGATCGCCGACAGGACACAGGATCCCTTTGAAAGAGTCTCCTTTAAACTGACTCCCTGCACAAGGGAATGGCAACCCACTCCAGTATTCTCGCCTGCAGAATTTCATGGACAGAGGCATCTGCTGGGCTACAATCCACGGGGTCACAAAGAGTTGGACACGACTGAGCAGCTTTCACTACTACATTTTACTTCGTTTATTTTTTATTTATTAAATTCATTTGGCTGTGCTGGGTCTTAGCTGTGACATGTGGGATCCAGTTCCTGGACCAGGCATTGAACCTGGGCCCCGTGCTTTGAGAGCTGCACTGACTCTTAGGCACTGCACTGAGGCTTCCAGAATGGAAATCCCACTTCACTACCTCTTTAAATTACTTTTGGAGGCAGACACAATTGTCTCAAATCTGGCCAGCCCAGGCTTCATGAGCTTTTCTTTGCATCTGCAATTGGATTCCACTCTGCCACCTGGGACCCCTAGCCTTCTATTTTCCCCTTTGTGATGACCTCACCATGCCTCAGATCACAATAACCTGAGCAGCTGCTGGTCAGTGCGAATCCTAGGGCATTAGTACCTAAGGCAAGAAACGGCATCCCTTTCATCTTTGTTTTATTCAGCGGCTCAGTTGTGTCCGACTCTTTGTGACCCCGTGGACTGCAGCATGCCAGGCTTCCCTGTCCTTCACCATCTCCCAGAGTTTGCTCAAACTCATGTGCGTTGAGTCAGTGATGCGATCCAACCATTTCATCCTCTGTCGCCCCCTTCTCCTCCTGCCCTCAATCTTTCCCAGCATCAGGGTCTTTTCCAATAAGTCAGCTTTGAAGTGAAGTCAAGTTGCTCAGTCGTGTCTGACTCTTTGCGACCCCGTGGACTGTAGCCCACCAGGCTCCTCCGTCCATGGGATCCTCCAGGCAAGAGGACTGGACTGGGTTGCCATTTCCTTCACTTTCCCCAAATGCCTGACTGGAAACTGGACGGTGCACTCATCTGTCCATCAGATAGTTTGTGATGACACGATAAGATACATCACCTTCAGTGAAGGTTCAAAACTGTGGTTTGGGGAGGAGGAAGACGTTTGGAGGGGCTCCTCAAGAGAGAGAAGACTCTTAGATGGGAGGACAGAGAGCAAACAGCATCGTCAAAGAACGGGCCACCCCAGGAGGCCCCCTAGAAACCCAGTGTGTTTGGACTTTTGAGCAGAGAGCACAGCAGGTTAACTCAAAACTCAGCTAGAGGACGTTCCTGGTGGTCCAGTGGATAAGGGTCCTCCCGCCAGCGCAGGGGCCATGGGTTCTAGCCCTGGTCCAGGGAACTCCATATGCTGTCGAGCACTAAGCCTGTGTGCCACAACTACTGAGCCCTCGCGATGCAGTGACAGAGCCCTTGCAGCTGGAGCCTGTGCTCCGCAGCAAAAGAAGCCACCGCAATGAGGAACCTGGGTACCACAACCAAGAGTAGCCCCTGCTCGCTCAGGGACAGCAAACAAGACCCAGTTCAGCTCAGTCAGCCAGTCGTGTCTGACTGTGACCCCATGGACTGCAGGACGCCAGGCCTCCCTGACCACTGCCAACTCCGGGAGCTTGCTCAGACTCATGTCCATCACGTCGGTGATGCCATCCAACCATCTCATCCTCTGTCATCCCCTTCTCCTCCTGCCCTCAATCTCTCCCAGCATCAGGGTCTTTTTCAGGGAGTCAGCTCTTCACATCACGTGGCCAAAGTATTGGAGTTTCAGCTTCAGCATCAGTCCTTCCAGTGAGTATTCAGAACTGATCTCCTTTAGGATGGACTGGTTGGATCTCCTTGCAGTCCAAGGAGACTCTCAAGAGTCTTCTCCAACACCACAGTTCAAAAGCACCAATTCTTCTGCGCTCAGCTTTCTTCATAGTCCCAACTCTTATATCCATACATGACTCCTGGAAAAACTATAGCCTTGGCTAGACGGAACGAAGACCCAGTGCAACCAAAAATGAATTAGATTAAAAAAAAAAAAACAACCCAGCTGCAATGTTATGTGCCAGCCTGGGTGGCAGGAGGGTTTGACAGAATGGATACCTGTATGGCTGAGTTCCTTCACTGATCCCCTGAAAATATCAGGACACTGTAAATCAGTTCTACCCCAATATAAAATGTTTTTGGTGTTAAAAATAAATAGATAAATGAAATAAAAACTCAGTTGGAATTTGTTTTCCTCTGGCCATGACTAAATGGGAAGGGAGACAGAGCAAGGACCCAGGGGGATGGGAGGTCCATGCGCGGAGGTGGGGGTCCCGACCAACGAGCGTTGGTCGCTCTGCCCTGTTTCTCCCGGGGCAGCAGCAGGACCTTCCTCCACAGCTCACGGGGAAGCCGCCCTTCCTCCTCTGAAAGGGTCACTGACCACCGCCTCCTCTGCACCCCCCGCCTCCCCGCCCCCAGAGCCAGTACCCATGCTGAGCTCGGGCGACAGGGTCTCCAGGACGCCCTCGTCCCAGGTCAGCACGCTGAGGCGCAGGTGGTCCAGCAGCTCGACTGCCTCAGGCCCCGCCTCCCACGTGGCCACACCCAGAAGAGGCTCCAGGCTCCTGGGCTCCGACTCTGCCTCTGCGGGGGACGCGCTCAGGCACGGATGGGGCCCCTCACGGATGCCTGCGAAGGGCACGGGAACAAAACCCATCAGGCGATTTCAGTCTGCAGGGCCACTACTCGCCCAGCCACCTGCCCACCCAGTTGGAGGAAGCTAACAGGCCTGTTATAGGTACGCAGCGTGGATCCACCTGGGAATAATCCGCCTGGGATCCCCCCTGCTCCACCTCGAACAGGGACCACCAGTCCTAACAGGGAGAGCGCAGGGTGGTACTTGGAAGGGGACGGATGAGGCGGGCAGCTGGCTCTGTCACGCACAAGCCGTGTGGGCTCTAGAGCCACATGTGGATTCATGAGGTTCAGAGGAAAGGATGATTCATAACAACTGAACCACTCGAGAAGCCCAGTGTTCCAGGCCCTGCACGACCCATGCAGCTGCTCCCAGCTGAACGCTGAGGAATCAGAAGCCAGAGAGGTGAAGGGATTTGCCTAAAGTCACACAGCCGACACGCGGCAGAGCGATATTCAAACCCAGGTCTGATATCAAAGATGGCACCCTTCCGTCACCCGACCTTGAGAAGAAGCCACAGGTTGGAGAGTCTGTGCTGGCCCTGCCCTGGGTGCCAGGGCTCAGGGGCTGATCCCCGTGGGTGATTGCTGCTCTCACGCTGCGTGGGGACGGTGGGACGGGTAGACTTGGATGCCCACACCTCCCCGGGCTCACCTCTCGCTTCCAACCTCAGGTTAAAAGCCCAGGGGCTGTCCCTGCATGCCCCTCGCCTCACTCCCAAGCTACACCTCCCGCTTCGACTCCCTTGCATCTTTCCAGCCTCTGACAGACACACAGCTCAGCCTCTGGGGACTTATTCTCTCTGAGGAATGTGTCAGAGAATCTGTTTCCAAGGAACACCTGTCCCGCCCCCATGCATCCTCTGCTGAACCCCAAGGAAGCCAGGGTGACCGAGGCAGAACCTGGCTTAGATCCTTAAACCCAAACCCAGCACCCATGCTGCAAGCGCCCAGCCCACGCCAGGATTTAGAATTACTAAGAATCAGTCGGCATCATTCACTCCAAACTCCTCTTGCTACAGATGTGGAAACAGAGGCCCAGACAGAGAAGGGGCTAGCCCAAAGTCACCTAGCAACTTCTAGAAGGTTCCTCATTGTCTTTTATTTCCAGGTGGCTCCCAAAAGCCAATCCCAGTTCAGACCTGCGTTCTAGAACCTCGAACTCTGACATCACCATGCCTTCTGTGTACATGCCTGCTAAGTCGCTTCAGTCGTGTCCAACTCTGAGACCCTGTGGACTGTAGCCCGCCAGGCTCCTCTGTCCATGGAGTTTCTCAAGGCTAGAATACTGGAGTGGGTTGCCAGGCCCTCCTCCAGGGGGTCTTTCCGACCCACGGAACAAACCTGCGTCTCCCACGACTCTCGCGTTGGCCAGTGGGTTCTTTACCACGAGTGCCACCTGGGAAGGCCCAGTCCCTCTGCCAACCACCCAAATCTCTCCCAGGGCACCACCCATGGGGCTCTCGAGCTTTCCTGCAGGACCCGCTCCCTCCCAAGGGCCCAAACTGTGAGCACCACCCTCTGCTCCGGTCCCAGCCACAGACGCCAAGGGCAGGACTTCATCCCCGAGTCCTCCTCCTCGGCAATCTCTGGTGGGTCGTCTCCAAGTCCTGTCCCCTCCGGCCCCTTCCACCTTGCTGCCGTGACCCCAGCCAAACCCATGGTGGCCACCTTGACCGGGGATGTTGGCCTCACCCTCTCTGTACTGCAGCCAGGGGCCCTGGCAGAGCTCCCTCTGCCTGCCCTCACTCCCGCGTCAGCAGCCCTCCCTGGCTCCCTATGGCTGTGAGAGGCAAGCCCCTCTCCACCTCCACAAGGCCCAGCCTTGCCCCTCTTTCCATTCACCCCCATTCCTGTTCCCTCTAATCTGTTCCTCTGTCCCCACCCCACCACTCCAGTGACACATGCCTCTTTCCACCTCGAACAGACTACCTGTCTGCAGGACTCACGCTCACACCCCCCCATGCCTAGAACATTCCTGTTCACCCTCAAAGCATCACTGCGGATTTGCGTCCTCCCAGGAGCCCTGCTTTCCCCTGCCTTGCAGAACCCCACCCCCTTCCCCTAACTGAACCCCAGCTGAATCTACAGCATCCTGTACGTTCCTGCCAGGGCACTGAGCCCTCTGGCAGCCTTCTATTCAGGCACCTGGCCCCTCCCCAATCCCAAGACTAAGCTCCAGGAAGGCAGAGGCTGCATCTGTCTACCCACTGTGGAGTCCCAAGCACACAGCCAACTGCTTAGCGCCCGGAAGGTATACGGTAAGCACTTTCTGAGCAGATAAATACACGGATGTCCCATGAACCACACCAGCTCCTCGGCCTCGGACAAAGACTAACTCAGAGGATCAGTGACTGTAGCAACCGTTAGTGTCCGGGAAAAATAGCTCGAGACACAACTAATACTTGGTTCCACACTAACATGTGAAGAACCCAAGTTCCCCAGCCCAGACCAGCCAGGACCTTCCCCAGAACACAGCTGGGCTGGTGGGCGCGGCCCACACCTGGCTGGAGGCAGCTCTCCTGATGGCTTCACCTGAGACTCAGAAACCGTTTCTCTTCCTTCCTCATCAAACTGCTGCTGCTAAGTTGCTTCAGTCATGTCCGACTCTGTGTGACCCCACGGACTGCAGCCTACCAGGCTGCTCTATCCATGGGACTTTCCAGGCAACAGTACTGGAGTGGAGTGCCATTGCCTTCTCCCCATCAAACGAAAGGTTCACAATTGTTCAAGCAAAAATGAAAAAGCAAAGGAGCTGCCTTCGGCTGGCAGACAGGGACACTGCGGAGGGAAAGGGACCCTGGGGCTGTGACCTCTGCAGGGTCAGCCAGGCTCACCCCAGCCCTGCTCCCCAGACTGCGGGCCGTGGCTGCCTCCATTTCTCCATCTGTAAAATGGGCCAATGATTGCCTATCTCTCAGGGCCGAGCCTGATGGCAGGTGAATGTGCTGAGCGTTGAGTGATGGCACCAGCATGGCTCCCCTGGTGACCAAGACTGAACAGAAAAGTGACTCAAAGGGCATGCCTGCCGCCCTCGCCATACGCACCGTTCTTCTCCAAGAACCTGAGCGCGTCCACATATCCTTGAAGGCACAGCTCTCCAAGCATCTGTGGACAAACCACGTGACGTGAACCGCAGGCGGAGTCACTAAGCGGCAATCCTTCCAGCAGCGCCTGAAGACGGCAGGCACAGAGCCAGGAACCCCCGAGCTCCGAGTCGACGCCGCCTGTGGACAGGGTTCTGCGCTCCCCGGAAGAGGCAGCCCTTCTTCCTCGCAGGACTCCCCTCGAAGGACACCCGCTCCGCGTGCAGCCTGGACTGGCATCCCAACATGACGGGAGCTGGTTCCTCTGGTGTCCTTTGGTCCCTGGATGAGCCTCCATCCTCACAAATACCGGGGCCTGATCTGCTTGTCATGGGACACTGAGCTGCCTCCTCTGCACTCAAACCACATGGGCACCCGATGCTGTGGTCCAGCCTTATCTCTACCCATGACGACACGCCTTCACGTACGCTGTATGGCATGGCCTTCTTTCTCCCCAGAGAGCTGTCACTGTGCAGATTCTACCAACTTTCTTACTATATTAGGGTGGTAAGTTCCAGCACACTATAGTGACAGTCAAAACAAAAGATTAAATGGGGAATTTCCCGGTGGTCCAGCGGTTAAGAGTCCACGCTCTCAGGCCAAGGACTCGAGTTCAATCCCTCAAGATGCTACAAGTCTCAAGGCCCAGCTGGGGAAAAAAAGGAAAAGATTAAACCACCAAACGCAGTGTAATTCTTGACCATGGCTGCCAATAATCACTGGGGGCCTCACCTGGTGGTCTGGTGGCTCAGGCTCTGCACGCCCAAGGCAGGGGGTGTCGACCTCCGGTCAGGGAACTAGATCTTGTGCCACAACTAAGACCCAGTGCAGCCAAATTAATTAATTTAAAAAGAATCATCGGGATAATTAAATAATAAAAACAAAACACCCTACTGCCCAGGCTGTGATGTGCTATGGTCGGTCATGTCCAACTCAATTGCTCCTTTGCCTTGGGATTTCCCAGGCAAGAATACTGGAGTGGCTTGCCATTTCTTTCTCCAGGGGATCTTACCAACCCAGGGACCAAACCCCAGTCTCTTGCATCTCCTGCATTGGCAGATGGATCCAGGCTGTGGATACTTAAGCCACAGCCCCTGGAAGTGAGATCTCAGTGGCAACCCCCAGCCCTCCGTTCCAATGGCCCCAGGGGATTCCGGTGGCCAGCGGGAGGCAGCCCTGAACTGAGCTCCTTTCCAAGGATGGGCTTTGTTGCTGTTGGTCCATCAGTGTGGGGAACAGCTGCTGCTCTGCTCACTCAGTCATCTCCGACTCTTTGTGACCCTTTGGACTGTAGCCCGCCAGGCTCCTCTGTCCGGGGGATTTTTCAGGCAAGAATTATGGAGTGGCTTCCCATTTCCTTCCCCCAACTCAGGGATCGAACCCACATCTCCCGAGTCTCCTGCATTTCAGGCAGATTCTTCACCCAGTGAGCCATCCGGGAAGCCTGAACAGCTGCTGGGTCGCCTGGCAAGGAGGGACGCAAAGGGGAGAACAGCACCCCCAGAACTCACAGCCCCCTCTCACCTTGACATCCAGCATTAACAGCGACCGGAACATCAGGTAGAGGTTCTCTGTGCAGAAGTGCATGTTGAGCTTGGTGAACCCTTCGTTAAGAAAGAACGTGGACTTGACTTTGGGGCAGATGTCGCTCTCCCCATAGAAGGGGGACACAGTGATGGTCTTTTTGGAATCAACGAAGGGCATGATATCACTTACTCCTCCGTCCACATATCGCTTTTAAGGGAGAGGACAAAAAAAAGGACACATTGTCATTAGTTCTAGGCTGGAGTTCTCTGTGTGCTTCAGATTAGGGATAGAGACTTCTCAGAGCCGCAGGGAGACCTAGTGAGAGACCAGGGAGTTTGGAACAACTCTTGCAGCAAATCCCCAGCGAGCATTTCTGTGCCAGGCCAGGCTGCAGGCTGGCACTCAGGACTGCCACATGCTGTTAGCGAGCATTTCTGTGCCAGGCCAGGCTGCAGGCTGGCACTCAGGACTGCCACATGCTGTTACGCAGCGCGCGCGCTGCACCAGAACAGTGCCGGGTGAAGAGGCACACGGAGGCTGGCGCCTGGCCACGTTGCTGTGCCCAGTCACGAGCGACCCCAGGCGAGTCCATGTAATTCGCATCCACTAGGGGCGCTGAGCGCACTCAGGGTAGAGTGTGATGTAGATGGCGCCAGAGAGAGACAGATGGTCATGGGTTCGATTCCCGAGGCCCCCTGCTGCTTGAGCGATCTTGGACGAGACACCTAACCTGTGGTCCTGACTCTCTGTCCACACCTGGGCAATGAGAACCAGCACTGGAGACTTAAATGACACGGCAAACCCAGGACTTGCGCTTAAAAACTGGCATCTTATCCCACAGGAAAGGAGCATCTGGGTAAGCACTGTGAGAATCCATTTTCCTATATTCCATGTAAGCGCTCAGGAACTCTGTTGTGTCCAGCTGTTTACGACCCCATGGACTGTGGCCCGCCAGACTCCTCTGCCCATGGGATTCTCCAGGCAAGAATACCTGGAATGGGGGTGCCATCTCCTACTCCAAGTGATCTTCCCGACCCAGGAATCAAACCCAAACTCTTGCATCTCCTGCATTGGCAGGCAGGTCTTTATCACTGTGCCACCTGGGAAGTCCTCCTATTAATGTATTCATAGCCTCAAACAACCTTAGTGCCCACGGCCAGGCTGGGGCAGCAAGGTTGTGCTACAGTTTGGATCGAGTCTAGACCTATGAAGCCAACATCTTGAATGATTCCCGAACCTCAAACCATCATAGTCTAGCTGTCGTTGCCCATGGTGGGGGTGGGGGAGCCTTCAAATATCACAAGGGGGAGGCTTTCCCCAGCCAGTCCTTCCAAAGGGAGACATGCCAGGGCACACTTTGGCCTAATGTGAGTCCCGGACAGGATTGGGCATGCTCAGGCACGCCTTCGGGATCAGGAGAGTCCTCCCTTGAGGCCCACAGTGATCAGCTGTGCACACACACCACTAGTTTCTGCATCGTAGCTGTTTGTCATCGTCAGATCCCTCACTGGCAGAAAGGGACTCGGAACCCAACATCAGCAAAGTTGAGATTGAGATGGGCAGAAGCAAGGGACTGTTTTTCCAATTGTTTTGTATGTTTTTAATTCATGTTTGCTGGAGCCTAGGTGCTTCCCACTGTCGTCTTACTTTCTGTTGTACAACAACGGGCAGCTCTTATACACACACACACATCCCCTCTTTTGCCGCTCAAGGTCTACTGTAAAGTCCAATGACTCCTCCGTCCTGTGGGGTTTTCCTCCAGCCTGAACTTTCCTGGAGGAATGTTCTGAGTTTGCTCAGTGGAATCCCAAGAACACTCTGCTCTGACTTTCAGCAGGTTTTGTCTGAGGACACTGAGGCTGTGACTGTGTGTGGCCCACGGCCGGGGCGGCCAAGGGGAAGTGCAAAGATGACAATGACAACAACGACAAAACAACCCACATTTACCTAATACTTAAGAGTGCCGGCCTCTGTGCCGGGCACTTCAGTGCATTATTGCAGGTAAGTTCCACGAAAGTGCAACAACTGCACACTATTATTGACTCCCAGTTTGCAATTCTTTCTAAGACTTAAGAAATGTGTCCAGAGACTTTTCTGGAGGCTCGGTGGCTAAGATCCCACACTCCCAATACAGGGGGGCCGGCTTCAGTAGCTGGTCAGGGAACTAGACCGGGGACACCACAGCTAAGCATTTGCATGCCACAACCGAAGAGCCAGAGTTCCGCAACTAAGACCCGGCACAGCCAAATCAGCAAATAAATGTTAGAAAGAAAGAAAGGAACGGATCAACGTGGCCCAGCTAACATGGGCTAAAGCAGACACTCGATTCTAGGTTTGTCTGCCAGGCAGGGGCTGTGAGAACCACAGGTGACCGCTTCATGGCTCCAGGCCTCGGTTTTCTCATCTGTAAATAGGGCCAGCTGTGTGTCTGTCCGGCGGAAGCTCCGGGGCACGAGTGAGCCTATTCGCAACCTGCCTTTGCAAGTCGCTTTGCAGTGTGAGGCCCGCACTGCTGTTAAAGCGTGAACCGAAAGGGCTTCTGAAGTGCCTTCCTGCTGAGACATGGGGATGTCTCGTCTTCTCTCCCACAGCTGTGACAACCTAAACGGTCTCCAGACGTCGCCAGATGTCCCGGGACAAGGGACAGAATTATCTGACAACCACTGCCCTAGAAGGAGGCTGCCAGGTGGTCCAGCATCCAGCCCAGAGTCTGTAGGACCGACACCTCAACTTCTGCTCTTCCTCCTGAGCCAGTGCTCAGGAACAGCCACATGTGTCTACACCGGAGTTGAATCACAGCCCTGTCGGAAGCCTCTGCCCAAAGCCATGGACCGAAAAAGACAGAGTCAGAGGCAGAGAGGATTGAAACTCTCAGCTCCTCAGAATTAAACCTTAAGTGAGTAAATTGACTCTTGAGCAACTTATACTCTAAGTAGGCCACTGGGCACCTATGTCGGTGCTCATGTGGAGATAATGTGAACAGCTTACGTTACAGGTGAGCAGTTAATTATCCCACACAAAGTCAGTTTTGCTTCAAGAGAGCTTGGAAGGGGTTCAGCTGTGGAACCTCTGTCTGAAGGCTGAGAGGCAAAAGGCTTTCTTCATTTAGGGACAGGTCTCAGGGGCCCAGGGTGCCTGAGCCCAGGGCCTTGTCTTCCTTTTTTTTTTCCAAGATGCTTAGTACGGGATTTAGTTCCTGGACCAGGGATAGACCCAGGCCCTTGGGAGTGAAAGTGCAGAGTCTTAACCACTGGACCACCAGGGAATTCCCAGAAACACCGTTGAAAAGTGGACTTACCACGCCTCTGAAGGAAGGGGGGATCCAGCCACAGATGAAAGGGACGTAGGAGGAACAGCACAAGGCCTGCGAAGGCAAAAGAGAGTGAAACCACAGCACAGCCCAGACCAGGCGGCCTTTTACTCCCTGGGCCTTCACAAGCCTTCTACAAGCAAGGACAGCAATAAGCCTGAAAGCGCTGCTGGCAGAGCAGGTGCTTTTCTGAATGGTTGGATGAAGATGAGCCTGCCCACACACTTATTACTTCAGCGTGCTTGTGTGCTACGTCACATCCGACTCTTTGTGACCCGCATGGACCGTAGCCCACCACGCTCCTCTGTCCATGCGGTTTTCCAGGCAAGAACACTGGAGTGGAGTGCCATTGCCTTCTCTGGGAGATTAGATCAGGGCTTTGCAATTACTGACACTCATCAGAATCACCTGGAAAGCTTGGCCAATCACAGACTCGGGGCCCCACCCCTAAGATTCTGATGAGGCAGGCTGGAGGCGGGGCCTGAGAGCCTGCACTTCTAAAACACCCCCAGGAGATACTGCTGCTGCGGGTCCCCGGGGGACCACGCTCTGCATCTCACCGAGCTAGCGAGCACTAAATTAAGCATGATGTAACACTGGTGCAATGAGAGAAAAGGGCTCCTGTGGGAATGCACAGGTGCTGGGACCTAGAAAATGCTCCCAGAAACAAGGTTAAGTGGAAGACGACACTGGCTGCTGAGAAGCAGCTGGTTATATTCGCCAGGCAGCTGGCTCGTATGGACCTGTGTTAAGTGAAATGACGCCCAAGGCATTCTCACAAAAGACTCAGCCAAACCAAACGGCATTTTGATATCGCCAATGATCTTCTCTGTGCTAGAGCCAGAGGACAGAGGTAACCAAGACACGCTCCCACCCTTGTGGGCTTCACTGGGCGGGTCCTCATTAAGGAACAGGCATCGTTGGGAGGACGGCCACACACATAAGGTCCCTGGAGCAGGAGGTTATGAACCAAGTCGTGAAGGAGGGGGAGACACTGTTCGAAGCTGACACTGTCTGGGACACCCCAGGTTTGCACAGGCTCTGGACCAGCCCGCTGGAGGCACACAGCTTCCATCACTCTGGTGCAGGAAGCCAACCTGCATCACGGGCAGCCAGGTTCTCCTGCATCTTAAGTAAAACATGGGGCAGACTGGCTTACAACAGCCCCTCCCTGTGTTGCTTCCAAAACGAAATGGCCCTTCCGACTCGACAGTACCCAGATAAGCCGCTTACGTCCACGACTTCGTCTTTGGAATGAAAATCCGACACCAGCACGTTTTTTCCGTCGGACACTCTGGTAAGTGAGACGACCATCTTGCCCGAGACAAGCTGGTGGACGTTGTCAGGGAGGTGTCTCTGGAGACCGTCTCGGATGTGCTTGCTCAAACTGAAGCCTGGGTGGACGATCCCGAATTTCTGGCTTCTGGCGCTCCGGGTGAGGTCCACGAGGATCTGCAACGTCTGGTCTGGGTGGGGGGTGAAGTGGAGGATGGGCAGGGAGGGGAAGAAGGGAGGGGGAGGGGTGGAGAGAGAAATATGCAAAGGAATGTACCACCCTGGAGGTGGCCATTGCTTTGCGGTGGGACCAGAAACCTGATGGCAAGGAAGCTGCCAACCCTCTCCTTTGTCTAGGCCTGGGCTGCCGGATCGGGCCGGTGGTTCCTGAGCCTGAGATGTGGTTAGTCCACACTGATGGGTAAAAGACGCACGGGATCCCGAGGGCTTAGAATGACGATCACAACAACAAAACGCTGACTATCGCATGGGTAATGTTTTGTGTTGATTAGACGTGAAAACGGCAATATTTGGGCTACACTGGGATAAATCAAACACATTTCACTGATGTCTTTTATTTCTTCCACGTGGTTCAATGGACATGAATTTAAGCAAATTCCAGGAAATACTGAAGGACAGGGAAGCCTGGTGTGCTGCAGTCCACGGGGTGGCAAAGAATCAGACACGACTTGCTGACTGAACCACAACTAGGAAATAAAGATACACATAATCCTGTTGGTCAGAGCCGTTCTTGACCCTCCCGGGCCAGAGGAACGAGCCTCCAGAGGCCCAGGGAGCCCTCCCTTCGTCTTCATCCCTCCATCAAGGCCAGATGCCAGGAACCCACAGCATCAGAGCTTGAGCATGGATGGGCCTAACCCTGCAGGGAGCAGAGAGCAAGCGCAGGCTGGGACCTGAGTTTGAATCCTGTCTCTACCGCTTACTAGCTGAGCAACTTCAACACGTTACATCACTGCTTCTGAGCCTCAGACAGTATGTTTTTAATGTGGGACAACACTCACCTACATTCTGGAGACGGAGAAGATTAGGTACACTAAAATCTGTACACGGTCAACCCGGAGGAAGCACCTCGTAAATTTCTAGACTTAACTTTCAAAAACACATTTGCTTATTTATTTGCTGCACCAGGTCTTGTTGCGGCACATGGAACTGTGTGAAGATCTTTGATCGTCACTGTGCAGGCCAGTTCTTCCCAGGCAGCATGCAAATTCCCAGTGCAGCATGAGAACCCTTAGTTGTGACATGTGGGATCTAGTTCCCCAACCAGGGACGCAACCTGGGTCCCCTGCATTGGCAGCACGGAGTCTTAGCTACTGGACCACCAAGGAAGTCCCCAGACTTAACTCTGAACCTCTGGAAAGGGAGTCACTCAGCCCCGGGGCTCCTCTGTCCATGGGGATTCTCCAGGCAAGAATACTGGAGTGGGCCATGCCCTCCTCCAGGGGATCTTCCCCACCCAGGGATCGAACCTGGGTCTCCTGCAGTGCAGGCAGATTCTTTACCCTCTGAGCCACCAAGGACACTTTTAACCTCTAATGCTACAATTGCCAGACCGTCTAGTGGACACAGGGCCCTTTCATGCTCCATCTGACCTCACTCACTGGCCTGGGCCCCTCTGGTGGCCTGCACTGCCCTGGCAGGCAGTGCCAGCCCAAGCCCTGGTCATCCACAGATGCGGGGACGCAGAGGGCCCGGACACACCAGCAGGCCCTGACCCACTTCCGACTCCACTGCGTTCTCCCTGCACATGTGGCCCCTTTGAGGCCAGACAGAAGGCACATGATTGCACAGAGCTGCTTGGTTCTGCCAGGCTCTTCTTCCAGGTCAGCCCTGGCTGAGAGATGCGCTCAGGAACCCTGCCCAAGCCACAGGCCCTGGGAATGCTCCCCGGAGCTCCCCAAAGTCAGACAGGCAGTTAAAGCAGGAAACCGGGGCTCCCAGACCCTGCGGAGCAGTTCTTGCCAAAACCTCCAGACCCTTTCGGGGGACTTGCTGGTCCCGAGCCTCCCCCTGCAAGCCCAGCCGCTCCGCTGCACCTGTCCTCTACCTGTGAACCTCCTCCAGGCTGGATTCGGCCAACTTCCGGTGCTGGGGTCTGTGCATCTGAATCAATGAAACACTGGACTGTGTGCATGTCTCCAGGTCACAAGCCGGAGACGCAAGGGTTGGCTTTTATCACAGCTCAAGTCCAAGCTGTGCAGACTGGCTGTGTGTCCAGTCTAGTCACCCCCGAGGTCACATTTCCTGCTCTTTGCCCCTCTCCCTCTCGATGGAGACGGTTGCCACCGTGGCCTCTCTCCTGGCCTCACGCTCACAATGGGAACTCAGGGCTCACTGATCGCGTCCAATGGCCTCCCTGTCGCTGGCCGAGACCACCTGGCTCTCAGTCCCTGAGTACGGTGGGGTGCCCTCAGCTGTCCCCGGGTAGAGCAAAAAGTAAAGTGTTGAGGCCAGGATGCGCTCGGGTGAGAAGACGCCCGCTTCCAGGGCTCCCCGGCGCCGGGCAAAAAAAGATGCACTGGACGACCCAACTGTTTGGGAGAGACCCCGGCTTTACCCCCGCAGGGCCCGCTTCCAGGCCCGGCTCCCAGCGCGCGCCCCATCCTAGGCAAGATTCAAACAGCCAGGACCTACCCAGCGGGATCCCGGGACGTGGTGGGGAGGATGGGATGGGAACGTCCAGTCGCCCGACGAGGCGCCGAAGAACTTTTGCACTTGGCGGAGGAGGTGCGGGGCGTGCTCGCTCAGGCAGCGGGTCACCCCGATGCAGTAGACGCCCAGGAAGCCGCAGCCGGCGAAGGACAGGCTCCAGCCGCTCTCGGCGTCGTACATAGCGGCGGGAGGTTGGGGCGGTGGGCCGGGGTCCGAGCGCGCCGCGGCTCCGTCCGGAGCCCACCCTGCTTCTCCGCCGGGCCTGGGCGCCGCAGCCCGGGCTATTCCCGGCGCGACGTCACCGGCCCCGCCCCCCCCCCGCTCGGACCACGCGAGCCAGCCTCCGGGCGGCCCAGTGCGGGTAGCGCGGCCAGCCCGGGCGCCAAAAGGGAATTGAGGCGAGGGGGCCTGGGAGGCCTGCTTCCAGGGACCGGCGCCGGGCAAAAAGATGCGGAAGACCAACTGCCAGGTGAGGGTGGAGGAGGGAGTTCCTGCAGCTCCTTTGACAGTGCAGATCCAGAGCTTCCTTGCCGGTTCCTTTTCACCCCGGGATCCCCTTCAAGGAGGTTCAGTTCAGTCGCTCGCCGTCGCGTCCGATTCTTTGTGGCGGAGGACCCGGGGCGAATCGCTCAGGCGCCAGGCCTCCCTGTCCATCACCAACTCTCAGAGCCGGCTCAGACTCAAGTCCAGCCGAGTCGGCGTGATGCCATCCAGCCATCTCATCCTCTGTCGTCCCCTTCTCCTCCTGCCCCCGGCGCCCCTCCCAGCATCAGGGTCTTTTCCAATGAGTCAACTGTTCCCGATGAGGTGGCCAAAGTACTGGAGTTTCAGCTTTAGCATCATTCCGGCCCAAAGAAATCCCAGGGCTGATCTCCTCCCCAGAATGGACTGGTTGGATCTCCTTGCAGTCCAGGGACTCTCAAGAGTCTTCTCCAACACCACAGTTCAAAAGCATCAATTCTTCGGCGCTCAGCCTTCTTCACAGTCCAATCTCACATCCATACGTGACCACAGGAAACCAGTTAGAACGTTACAGCTGCCTACTTAACGTTCTTTGTTTAAGTTTAAAAACAATTTTTTTTTAATAATTTTCGGTAGCCCTGTGTCTTCTTTGCTGCCCCAGAGGACCTCCTCTTCACTGCAGTGCGTGGGTTTCTCCTCGTTTCTCTTGTTGCCGAGTGCAGGCCCTAGGCACACCGGCTTCAGCAGTTGCAACACTCAGGCTCAGGAGTTGCAGCGCGTGGGCTTTTAGGACGCCTGGGCTTCAGTAATTGGGATCCAGGGGCTTAGTTGCTCCGCAGCGGGTGGAATCTTCCTGGACCAGGGATATAATTCCTGTGGCCTGCGTTAGTGGGCAGACGAACCACGTGGGAGTCCGCCACTTAGGTTCTTAATATCCTTCGGACCGTGTATTCATTTACCTTTTTACAGGAGGAAGCAAGCTTGCAGTAGGCACCAGCATCTAAATGGAATTTCATGTTTTTGACTTCCTGCAAGTTTTTGCATGATGTCTTCGGTTCTCGGCAAATGGTGGAGATTTTTCACTGAATGATAATGATAGGAAGTCCCCTTCAAAAATTCACTTCTAAGTCAAAATTGTACATAACAGGTGCTTGGGGGTTGGGTGGGCTGTGCAAGATCAGGGGTTCTGGAGGCTCAGGCCTGGGGTATTTCTTGTGCCCTTAGGAAGTGCCTGGGTTCCCCTTGGACTCTGTGATGGCACTGCACGGAGAATTTCCACAGCGCTCCACAAAGGGAGGTTAGGCTTTTACCCAGAGTTGCACAGCCAGCAACCACGCCATGGTTGCTGGGCCATCCCACCCCCTGTTTTGTGGACAGAAGCACCCCCTTCCCCCTCCACCAAGCCCATGTGGGGTGCAGAGTGTGGGCCTTGGGATCAGACCTCCCCCTCTGTGTAATCCTCATCTGTGAAACCGCTGGTGAAGATGCTGCCAGGACTCCGAATCTCACCTATGGCCTGGCCACATCGGTTATGCACGCCCCCCGCCCCCGCCTCCCACCCACAGAATTTCCCAAGTCTGAGTCATCCCCTGCTCCAGCTGAGCCTGTGCCTGGAGGTATGGGGGAGGGGCGTGCCAGGATCTGAGCAGAGGCTGAGGCTGGGCTGCTTCAGGAACTGCAGACCCCCAGGGTGAGCCAGTCTGTCTCGCCTCTATGGACCAGACCCTGGGATGTGGGATCAGACCTGAGTGACCATCTGGACCAACAGCGACCTCACACGGACACTTCACTGATGGAAGTCCAACGCAAGGAAAGGGCTGGCCCCTCGATTTGTCCTGGACCATGTGGGCTTGGCTAGGGTGAGGGTGGGGCTAAACTCACAGGCCTGCCCCGACTAACTGCTCTCCACACCCACCCAACACTCAGGGTGGGACAGAAATGAAATTTCTGGGTGGGAAAACTGAGGCTGTTGGCAGGGTCCGCTGGGTCCACATCTCTCGACGACTCCTGCCCCTTATCGGGGACTCCTGCCCCTTACCGGGGACTCCTGCCCCCGCCAGCCCTCCTGTGTTGCGTAGCTGCTCTTACAACTAAAATTAGAGGCTGTGAATGCAGGTTCCAGATGAGTCGTCTTGCCAACAACCACTGGCCTTTGCATTCTCTTCCAGTCCACGGATACACGTTCATGGCAGCTGCCAGGGACATCTGTGCTCCGTGGTGTGACCCGGATGAAGGTGGGAGAGGAGCAGGGCTGAGAGTGACTCTGCGGTACATGAACAGCAAGTGGACACCCTTATGCCCAAACAAAGAGAAGAAAGGTCTGAGCGGGGGTCCCAGGTCCCAGCTCTCTCAGCCCCTTGCCCAGTGCTCCCGCAGGGCAGGCTGTGAGCTTTGAGATGGGATCAGTGTTGTTGTGTTAGTTGCTTCAGTACTGTACGACTCTTTGCGGCCCCATGGACTCTAGCCCGCTAGGCTCCTCTGTCTGTGGAACTCTCCAGGCAAGAATACTGAAGTGGGTTTCCATTTCCTCCTCCAGGGGATCTTCCTGACCCAGGGATCAGACCCAGATGTCCCACGTTGCAGGCAGACTCTTTATCATTTGAGCCGCCAGGGATGACTGAGCCCATTGCAGGCTTCGCCACTCATTAGCAGAGTTAGATTTTTGCAGGCATCTTTCACCTCTTAGCTTAGTTTCCTTAACCGTGTGAGGGTGAGTGAAGTGAAGTGGCTTGGTCGTGTGACCTCATGCACTGCAGCCTACCAGGCTCATCCGTCCATGGGATTTTCCAGGCAAGAGCGCTGGAGTGGGGTGCCATTGCCTTCTCCATTGACAAGCTATTTACATTTAGTAAATTCCCTTAGAAATACACCCCAGAAAGCCTTCCTCTTCCTCTCTAATGGTAACGGTAGTGCAACAAAATCAGTAACAATTTTAGAAAGATGAAACAGATAACTTCAGTAATTCGCAAGTTAATATATGCCCAAAATCAAGGAAACAAGTCATGTTTATCCTAAGGATAATAAACTTATTGTTTGGAAAATAATATCATAAACACATAACCTCTGGATATGCTTTATTATGCCACAAATTTCCAGGAAATATAAGATATATTTCTGAATGGGACTAATACTTTCACAAATACTAACACTTTATTGACAACAGTCAAGTATTTTAAGATAGTGTACATTTAAGTAACCTTTTAAAAATCTCGATGCTTTCTATAAAATTTAAAGGGACCTGTAGCAGATCCTACTTTGCTTTTCAACATTCGGTGTCAAACCTGTATGTGATATAAATGCACATTTTAAGGACGGAAGGGAAGACAGCACGTGACCTGCTCTGCCAAAGTGGTCAGGCTCCTTCCTGCATCCGTACTACGTGCCACCATGTAAGAGTTCATTATTGGAGACGCGCCTGGAAAACTGAAATAAAGGGGAAATTGTAACACGGCTGGGTCTTTAAAAGCATTAGCACCTGCTATAAATTTAAAGAGGGAGATGAGATATTTCTTTACTTCCCAATGGATTAAACAGAAAATTCAAAATACTTCTCTTATTTGGAGAATGAGTACACAAATATATTTTAAGGCCGGATACTGACACCATTTTCACAATATCCAGACTACGGATGGGAAACAAGGCAATGCTGATATTTCTGCCACACATCCAAGGGTAAAGAAAGGGAGATGAGGACTTCACAGCCAAAGCCAGTGACTGAGCCTGGCATGCCACGTTGACAAGAGGGCGGCAAACCACTACTCCCACGCTGGGAATATTCTCCAAAAGGAGGCCCTTATGCAGTAAGTCTACAACTATATCAACTTTGGTAATCTATCATTGAACTTTTGGGTAAATATATATCCTTGGACATATGAGGAGTTTTCCAGAGCCAAAGTCCATTATTAAATAAACTAACGGGTGAAATAATGCTGATAGCTAAAATTCTGTTCATTTCAGTGATTCCAATGGAAGTTATGGGAGGCAAGAGGCAGGAGGAGCTGTTTCCAAACCGAAATGATGATCCGAATCACCACGTCTTGAGCTTATTCTACCCAAGGTCTCAAACCTACCAGGAAGTGGTAACCCAGGAACTCCTTTTAAGCAATCCCGCTGTGTGAGGGGAGGCAGTTTTTGTTTTGCGGGGTTTTTGTTGGCCACACTGCAAGGCTTGCAGAGTATTAGTTCCTCAAGCAGGGATTGAACCCTTGCACCCTGCAGAGATGGCACATAGTGTTAACCTATGTTAACACTTTGTGGGAATTCCTGACGCTAAGCTGTTTTATGGGCTTCCCTGGTGGCTCAGACGGTAAGGAATCGGCCTGCCAAGGCAGGAAACCTGCGTTTGATCCCTGGATCAGGAAGATCCCCTGGAGAAGGGAATGGCTACCCACTCCAGTGTTCTTGCCTGGAGAATGCTATGGTCAGAGGAGCCTGGTGGGTTACATTCCATGGGGTTGCAAAGAGTCAGACACAATGGAGGGAATAACACTTTCATGCTGTTTTTCCCCACCAAGCTTCTGACATCAATTATGTTGACAACTTTTCCAACACCACTTCAACAACTCTCAGAAGCACCAGCTGGGTGTCCAACATTGCGTTCAGTTCTGACGCTTGTTACCCAGAGTTAACACGGTCTCCATGGGTGAAGGGCTCACTCCACAAGACTGGCCCCACTCCAGATGCCACTGGCACATCGGGTCCCCGGAGTCCCACCACTCCCCGTTATGACTTGCTAGAACTGCTCCCGGAACAAGAATCTGACTGCGAGTCAAAGCATTTAGGAATGACCAGGTCAAAGCTCTGTCTGGTAGTCTGGGGCCAAGTAAGGTACATGTCACACAGTGGTGTTACCCAGAAATAGCAAGTGTCCACTCCCTGCTGAACTTCATGTCCTAAATATCATGGTATCCTGATCAAATGTGGGCTGTTTTGGCAGTCGCTGTACCGAAAGACTCGGAGAAGGCAATGGCACCCCACTCCAGTACTCGTGCCTGGAAAATCCCATGGACGGAGGAGCCTGGTGGGCTGCAGTCCATGGGGTCGCTGAGGGTTGGACACGACTGAGTGACTTCACTTTCACTTTCACTTTCACGCATTGGAGAAGAAATGGCAACCCACTCCAGTGTTCTTGCCTGGAGAATCCCAGGGACGGGGGAGCCTCGTTGGCTGCCATCGATGGGGTCGCACAGGGTCGGACACGACTGAAGCGACTTAGCAGCAGCTGCAGCAGTACCCAAAGACTGAGGAACACTTTGTGGTATTAAGAAACACCTGTTGCTATTAAGCTGGTTAGTTCACTGGCCTGACTCTAAGGCATGAAACCTGTTACTCTTTACTTTGGCAGCTAGGTGAGAGTGGGCCAGTAGAGTTGCCAATAGTTTTATCTTGATAAAAGCATTGACTAAGGTTTCAACTTTCAGCCATATTAAATAGATTTAAAACCTTTAGATCTTTTTCACACACACATATATAAAAAGTCCAACTCAGCTCACTTTGCCAGGGACTTCCCTGCTTTGGGCACTTGAAAGTCCTACATCCTGGGAAAACTTTTGGTCCCAGACTCACTGGGATTGGGTCAAACCCATGCCACTTGCAAATGTCGGGGTAGGTCTGCCTGGCCTATAAATCTTCAGGAGGAACAGTCCTAGGATTGTTCATCTTATTGGGCAGGAAACAGCCTCACCGCTGGCTAGGAGACAAGTGAGAAAGTCACAGAGGAGAGACCAGCTCAGAAAGGAAAGAAACACTCAGCCATCTTCACTGTTTATGGTTCTGTATTCACAAACTCACCTAGAACTCACTGGAGCATATTTATAAATCCAGATTAATGCAAACAGCTCTGTTTTGGGCCATTCATGGGTATCTGCAGAGCAGCCAAAACGTTCAAGTTGCCCTATACCTGCCGTTCCCAGCTGTGGCTGACAGCTGTGCCTTCCTGTCTCAGTTCAGTTCAGTCGCTCAGTGGTGTCCACCTCTTTTCGACCCCGTGAATCGCAGCACGCCAGGCCTCCCTGTCCATCACCAACTCCCGGAGTTCACCCAGACTCACATCCATCATGTCAGTGATGCCATCCAGCCATCTCATCCTCTGTCGTCCCCTTCTCCTCCTGTCCCCAATCCCTCCCAGCATCAGGGTCTTTTCCAATGAGTCAACTGTTTGCATGAGGTGGCCAAAGTACTGGAGTTTCAGCTTTAGCATCGTTCCTTCCAAAGAAATCCCAGGGCTGATCTCCTTCAAAATGGACTGGATAGATCTCCTTGCAGTCCAAGGGACTCTCAAGAGTCTTCTCCAACACCACAGTTCAAAAGCATTAATTCTTCGGTGCTCAGGCTTCTTCACAGTCCAACTCTCACATCCATACATGACTACAGGAAAAACCATAGCCTTGACTAGACGGACCTTTGTTGGCAAAGTAATGTCTCTGCTTTTGAATATGCTATTTAGGTTGCTCATAACTTTCCTTCCAAGGAGTAAGCGTCTTTTAATTTCATGGCTACAGTCACCATCTGCAGTGATTTTGGAGCCCAGAAAAATGAAGTCTGACACTGTTTCCACTGTTTGCCCATCTATTTCCCATGAAGTGATGGGACTGGATGCCATGATCTTCATTTTCTGAATGTTGAGCTTTAAGCCAGCTTTTTCACTCTCCACTTTCACTTTCATCAAGAGGCTTTTGAGTTCCTCTTCACTTTCTGCCATAAGGGTGGTGTCATCTGCATATCTGAGGTTTTTCATATTTCTCCCGGCAATCTTGATTCCAGCTGTGTTTCTTCCAGTCCAGCGTTTCTCATGATGTACTCTGCATAGAAGTTAAATAAGCAGGATGACAATATACAGCCTTGACGTACTCCTTTTCCTATTTGGAACCAGTCTGTTGTTCCATGTCCAGTTCTAACTGTTGCTTCCTGACCTGCATACAGATTTCTCAAGAGGCAGGTCAGGTGGTCTGGTTTTCCCACCGCTTGAAGAATTTTCCACAGTTTATTGTGATCCACACAGTCAAAGGCTTTGGCACAGTCAATAAAGCAGAAATAGATGTTTTTCTGGAACTCTCTTGCTTTTTCCATGATCCAGTGGATATTGGCAATTTGATCTCTGGTTCCTCTGCCTTTTCTAAAACCAGTTTGAACATCAGGAAGTTCATGGTTCACATATTGCTGAAGCCTGGCATGGAGAATTTTGAGCATTACTTTACTAGCGTGTGAGATGAGTGCAATTGTGCGGTAGTTTGAGCATTCTGTGGCATTGCCTTTCTTAGGGATTGGAATGAAAACTGACCTTTTCCAGTCCTGTGGCCACTGCTGAGTTTTCCAAATTTGCTGGCATATTGAGTGCAGCACTTTCACAGCATCATCTTTCAGGATTTGAAATAGCTCAACTGGAATTCCATCACCTCCACTAGCTTTGTTCGTAGTGATGCTTTCTAAGGTCCACTTGACTTCACATTCCAGGATGTCTGACTCTAGGTGAGTGATCACACCATCGTGATTTATCTGGGTCGTGAAGATCTTTTTTGTACAGTTCTTCTGTGTATTCTTGCCACCTCTTCTTAATATCTTCTGCTTCTTTTAGGTCCATACCATTTCTGTCCTTTATCGAGCCCATTTTTGCATGAAATGTTCCCTTGGTATCTCTAATTTTCTTGAAGAGATCCCTAGTCTTTCCCATCCTGTTGTTTTCCTCTATTTCTTTGCATTGATCGCTGAGGAAGGCTTTCTTATCTCTTCTTGCTATTCTTTTGAACTCTGCATTCAGATGCTTATATCTTTCCGTTTCTCCTTTGCTTTTCACTTCTCTTCTTTTCACAGCTATTTGTAAGGCTTCCCCAGACAGCCATTTTGCTTTTTTGCATTTCTTTTCCATGTGGATGGTCTTGATCCCTGTCTCCTGTACAATGTCACGAACCTCATTCCATAGTTCATCAGGCACTCCATCTATCAGAGCTAGGCCCTTAGATCTATTTCTCACTTCCACTGTATAATCATAAGTGATTTGATTTAGGTCATACCTGAATGGTCTAGTGGTTTTCCCTACTTTCTTCAATTTAAGTCTGAATTTGTCAGTAAGGAGTTCATAATCTGAGCCACAGTCAGCTCCTGGTCTTGTTTTTGTTGACTGTATAGAGCTTCTCCATCTTTGGCTTCAAAGAATATAATCAATGTGATTTTGGTGTTGACCATCTGGTGATATCCATGTGTAGACTCTTCTCTTGTGTTGTTGGAAGAGGGTGTTTGCTAGGACCAGTGCATTTTCTTGCCAAAACTCTATTCGTCTTTGCCCTGCTTCATTCCGTATTCCAAGGCCAAATTTGCCTGTTACTCCAGGTGTTTCTTGACTTCCTACTTTTGCATTCCAGTCCCCTATAATGGAAAGGACATCTTTTTTGGGTGTTAGTTGTAAAAGGTCTTGTAGGTCTTCATAGAACCATTCAACTTCAGCTTCTTCAGCATTACTGGTTGGGGCATAGACTTGGATTACTGTGATATTGAATGGTTTGCCTTGGAAACGAACAGAGATCATTCTGTCGTTTTTGAGATTGCATCCAAGTACTGCATTTCAGACTCTTTTGTTGACCATGATGGCTACACCATTTCTTCTGAGGGATTCCTGCCCGCAGTAGATATAATGGTCATCTGAGTTAAATTCACCCATTCCAGTCCATTTAAGTTCGCTGATTCCTAGATGTCGACATTCACTCTTGCCATCTCTTGTTTGACCACTTCCAATTTGCCTTGATTCATGGACACGACATTCCAGGTTCCTATGCAATATTGCTCTTTTGCTGCTATAAACAAGGGTCCTTTCTGTCATCGGTTTACTTCTTTGTTTCACATTGTGGTGCCCTTTGGTGGCGATTTTCCAGCTTAAAATGGTCCCCAGGCATAGAGCTGAGGGCCCCCTGGTACAGCCAAGCTCAAGAAGGCTGTGCCGGCCTCACTGTGGAGACGATGGCGTGTCAGTGAGCTTAGGAACGGCACCAGTGGCAGTTCCACATCCGTGAGTCATGTGTGCGTCACATGAGGCGTCTTTACACAGAAGCGCCCATCACACAAGGCTGCGTTTTTTCTAAGTATTTACTGATTCATCTTGCAGCCCCTGGTCTTCAATGCAGCATCAAAGGGATCTTAGGTGCAGTGTGCGAACGCTTAGTTGAGGCATGTGAGGCACGTTGAGGCACTTGAACTCTCAGTTGTATTAACAGCCTGTGGGATTTAGTTCCCTGAGGAGGGATCAAACCTCAGCGCCCTGCATGGGGAGGGCAGCGTCTTAGCCACGGGATCATCAGGAAGACCTTCTTTTTTATTCCAATCCTGGTAAAATACGCAGAATGTAAAATTTCCTATTTTAACCAATTTTAAGATCCAATCAGTCAATCCTAAAGGAAATCAGTCCTGAATATTCATTGGACGGACTGATGTTGAAGCTGAAACTCCAATACTTTGGCCACCTGAGGCAAAGAACTGACTCATTGGAAAAGACCCTGATGGTAGGAAAGACTGAAGGCAAGCAGAGAAGGGGATGACAGAGGATGAGATGGTTGGATGGCATCACCGACTCAATGGACATGGGTTTGAGTAAACTCCGGGACTCGGTGATCGACAGGGAGGCCTTGCATGCTGCACTCCATGGGGTCGCAAAGAGTCGGACACAACTGAGTGGCTGAACTGAACAGCACTGAAGTGTATTTGACTTTCTGTGGTTCTAAGTTGGAAGCAAGACAAAAACTGGGGAAGCTGTAAGTGATCAGGGCTTCCCTGGTGGCTCAGACGGCAAAGACTCTGCCCACAGATCCTGGTCTTGTGAGGATGGCTGTCACCGGGTTATTGTTTGGCTTCCTGGACCGGTTGCTAGAGATAGTGATCTGACCGCCTACAAGTCTGACTCCCCTTGTGGCGGGTGTCCGGGGCCAGTTACTTCAGATGCTGAGTTGGTTTCCTTGGCTGGTTGCTACATATGTCAGAATTCTCTTTTTATACATGGTCTGGTGCCGGAGTCCAGCTCTAGCAGCCAGGGATTCAACCTGAAGGGGTGAGCAGTGTCGGCGAGAAACTGAAGCAGCCTCTCAGTTTTCTTGGACTGCCTGTTTATTTCAAGCTTATGATTCTCTTTTATACTTTTACAAAAGCATTAGGTCAGAGGTTTGGTATTTTTAGTTCCCATGGACCCAGATTTATTTTTGTCCAGAAATCATTGTTGCCCCTCAAAAGGAGTTCCTTCCTCAGCGATTTTCTTATCTACTTTTTCTCATGTGTCCTTGTGAATACACTGTAACTCATGCTAATGTCTGGGCTGCATACCACATTCCGCAGTTTAATTCTTATCTTTCTAAGTCCTGTTTGCCCCTAGTATCCTAAGCTCACTATTTCTTAGAAAGGGCTTCTACCTAATAATATCTCTAAAGTCCCTAATTTCTATAAGCTATAGTAGACTATGCTAACATTACAGCAATCCTTAAATCTTTAGCTTCTAATTATTTTAATTATTCCTAAGCCCTCAATTCAGCCAACTCCTTTGCCATAAACTTTTCTCACAAATGGGCTTCAGATAGCAATCCCTTCCATGGCCTCAAGCTGCGGCCTGTGTGCTCAGCCTGGAACACTTTTTTGTAAAAGTCCTTGAACAAATATCAGTGATTAACTTTATGAATTATTCTTTGAGCACAGCTGCAGAAGGCTTTATGCCTTCTCATGCTCCTCTCAAAAACAAAAAACACCTTAATATTCTCCTCAGTCAACTCAGCCCGAGGAAAGGGTAAAACAAGTCAGAATCACAAAGCCTAACTCCTTCATTCTGGGTCCGTGCCTACAGAACAAAGGGACGGGTTTAGGGCTGTACCTCCATTTTGTCAGTAATGCCTAACGTGGCTCCCAACATCTCCCCCTTTTTCATTTTTTAGAGCATAGGTATGAAACTCACACGCTAGTAAAGTAATGCTCAAAATTCTCCAAGCCAGGCTTCAGCAATATGTGAACCATGAACTTCCTGATGTTCAAGCTGGTTTTAGAAAAGGCAGAGGAACCAGAGATCAAATTGCCAATATCCACTGGATCATGGAAAAAGCAAGAGAGTTCCAGAAAAACATCTATTTCTGCTTTATTGACTGTGCCAAAGCCTTTGACTGCGTGGATCACAATAAACTGTGGAAAATTCTTCAAGCGGTGGGAAAACCAGACCACCTGACCTGCCTCTTGAGAAATCTGTATGCAGGTCAGGAAGCAACAGTTAGAACTGGACATGGAACAACAGACTGGTTCCAAATAGGAAAAGGAGTACGTCAAGGCTGTATATTGTCATCCTGCTTATTTAACTTATATGCAGAGTACATCATGAGAAATGCTGGGATGGAAGAAACACAGCTGGAATCAAGATTGCCGGCAGAAATATCAATAACCTCAGATATGCAGATGACACCACCCTTATGGCAGAAAGTGAAGAGGAACTCAAAAGCCTCTTGGTGAAAGTGGAGAGTGGAAAAGCTGGCTTAAAGCTCAACATTCAGAAAATGAAGATCATGGCATCCAGTCCCATCACTTCATGGGAAATAGATGGGGAAACAGTGGAAACAGTGTCAGACTTTATTTTTCTGGGCTCCAAAATCACTACAGATGGTGACTGCAGCCATGAAATAAAAGGTGCTTACTCCTTGGAAGGAAAGCTATGACCAACCTAGATAACATATTCAAAAGCAGAGACATTACTTTGCCAACAAAGATCCGTCTAGTCAAGGCTGTGGTTTTTCCTGTGGTCATGTATGGATGTGAGAGTTGGACTGTGAAGAAGGCTGAGCGCCGAAGAATTGATGCTTTTGAACTGTGGTGTTGGAGAAGACTCTTGAGAGTCCCTTGGACTGCAAGGAGATCCAACCAATCCATTCTGAAGGAGATCAGCCCTGGGATTTCTTTGGAAGGAATGATGCTAAAGCTGAAACTCCAGTACTTTGGCCACCTCATGTGAAGGGTTGACTCATTGGAAAAGACCGTGATGCTGGGAGGGATTGGGGACAGGAGGAGAAGGGGACGACAGAGGATGAGATGGCTGGATGGCATCACTGACTCGATGGACGTGAGTCTAAGTGAACTCTGGGAGTTGGTGATGGACAGGGAGGCCTGGCGTGCTGCGATTCATGGGGTCGCAAAGAGTCAGACAAGACTGAGCGACTGATCTGATCTGATCTGATCTGATGAAACTGGGTAGATAGAGCAGAAACATTTTGGCTGAGTATTCTGAAAAGGCAAGGGGTTATTACACAAATCAGAACTAACAGGCATAAGCACATGGCCGCATTAATCATTATTGTAGAAAAGGATCCATGGGAAAGATTCCCCTCCAGATTTTTAAAGAGGGAATTAGAAAGCCATTGAGAGGAAAAGTCGGACTCCACCTGCTTCATATCCTGAATATTCTGATGTAATTTAGAGATATCAATACTAAAATCTGAATGATTCCAGATGCCTAAAATATGATTTTTAATGCGTTTCCAAGGACACATGAACTCATTCACTTGTAGAGGGGTAACCCACATCCATTTAAATTCAGCATGGCACCTTAAAGATAATTTAATTTTTAAGTTTGTAATTTCTTGCCCCATAAGCAGAACTGCTTCTTCTAAAGCATTGACCCTATTTTCTATTTTCTTATCTATAATTTCCTGCATAGTAAGAGCTATGGAGACATTTTTGGACAGCTGATCAACAAACAAGGCCGTATGCACTTCTTTTGACAGGGCAACAGCAGAAACCGTGACTGATGCAATTATGGCAATCAAGGCAGTTATTCCCACAACCAGAGCTGCAATGAATCTCTTAGGTCGAGAACTTAAGCCATTAAGTTCATATAAAACTTTCAATGCATAATCATCAAACCATTGTCCCTCTAATTTTACAGGAACCATCAAATATGATGGTTGCTTTACGATCATCACAGCCTTATAATTATTATAATCATTTCCATCAACACAATTTGATATAAAACAATTCACACATATAACATTGTAAACAGTTTTTCCTTTAGAAACTTCCAAATCACTCTGATTTCTGGCCAGTTAAAAGGCATAGGGAGAGTGCATGCAGGCCCATACGGTATATCTTTGTTCATTTAAAGGTCTATGTAAAATCACAGGTGCCACAGCAGCCAACACTTTCAGTAACTCAGGCTGCATGGGACCTGTTCCATCGAAGCTCAATAAAGGAGGAACCCATCCGTTAGCATGTCACCTAGTAATTACTAAAGGCATAGGAAGAAATGAATTATTCCATGTGAACCTATAAGGTTCTACATAAATCAAGCCCCATCGTTGATTCAAAAGATAGGGGCACCTGCATTCGGTCAGAAAATGTCTGGTGGCAGCAATGGGAATAGTAACTTTATGGCGTACATGCATTCTTTCCAACGAGGAAAGCCAGAAATTCTGCTTATGCTTTCCCAGGCCTGCAGTCCTTGTTCATCAGAGTCCGAAGTGGGGAGTGCACAGCTCCATCCTTTGAATGAGGGGCTGCCTTTTTTAAGGCATCAAAAAGTCTTTCTTATGCCCCCGGCATCAGCAGCTGTAAAGACCAAAAGTCATCGCTTCTCGGAGAATCAGTAAGCATGACTTTCAAGGAAGCGCTAACACATCCATTCAAAACCGGAGCTGATCCTTGTAAAGAGGAAGATATGGCAAAGCAAATAGGTGGATAAATGGACACGCCTGAAAAATTGAAGGAAGTGCTGACCACTGTTTTAACATTATTAGGACAGATGAAAGCCCTGCCCAAAAGAAGAGTATCATTAACAAAAACATGAATGGGCTCATTCATCCAATCAACAGGCTGGAAAGAAGGTGGATTAGATAAATAGGCCCAGTCTGACAAGCCAACACAGCAAGCATAGCCACAAACATCACTATAGGAGTGGCCTCATATCTCCCCCTTTCTATTAATTCTTCAGCCCGCTGAGCGAGATGTTTTAGCTGGCCCCAAGTTGGTACCATGCTGGAGGCAGTTGTTGAGTACGATGACAGCAATGAGATGGAGCAGAATACCGCTGAAGTCGATCAGCATGTCTCTCCCGAAGGGCCAGGTGCCTGAAGCGATGTACTAGCGGTGAAGCCTCAGGTGAAGGGTCATTTGCCCTTTGGCTTTTCCTTGGTTCTCTCAGGTCTGGACTCGACGAGCTTCTGATCTCCCCATTTTCCCTTGGTCCCGGACTCTAGGACTCCAGGAATCTCAGTAACCTCAGGGGTCCGAACAGGAGAAGTGGAATCCTGTGGAAACACACAAGCATGCCCTCTCCCACAAGTTAGCAACACATCTGGCCCTTTTCACTCTCTGCTAAGGAGGTCTTTCACTTGACCAGGGACCGAGTCGTAGCCCCTTCAGGAATCTAGTGTCTCACCATTGCGATCTGCCCCTGTGTGTCTACATTTAAATGATTAATTACAAACAAAGCACGGTGTAGAACATGATGTGGAGAGGAAAACTTAAATTTTCTCCGTCTTAGCTATCTGATTTTTGAAAGTCTGGTGTGCCCTTTCCACTATGGTTTGACCTTGGGGATTATAAGGTATTCTTGTTGAATGTACTATGGAAAATTGTTGACAAAATCTCTTAAAAGCAGCAGAAGTATAAGCTGGGGCGTTATCTGTTTTTATCTGTTTGGGGAGTCCTATTCGGGAAAAGCAATGAAACAAGTGCTGAATTACGTCTCTTGATGCTTCACCTGATCTAGCAGAGGCTATAATATCATGAGAAAATGTATCCACGGTAACATGTACAAAGGACAGTTTTCCAAAGGCCGGGATATGAGTTACGTCCATTTGCCAGAGAGCATTAGGCCTAAGGCCTCGGGGATTTACTCCTAATGGTGGAGTTGGATTAAATATTGGGCAATTTAGACATAAGTTAACTATTTGTCTAGCTGTTTCCCTAGGGATATGAAATTTATACCTTAAACCAGCTGCATTTTGATGGTGAATTTTGTGAGAATTTTTGGCCTTGTCAATCTTTTTATGTAAGTTTAAAGCAATTATTTAGTTAATGCATCTGCCAAAGAAAAGGGCCAGGCAAGCCAGAATGGGCTCTAATATGTCCCACAAAATATTTTTTATCTCTGTGTTTAATCTCTTTCTGTAAATCAGATAACAAGGAGAAGATAGTAGTTTTATTTTCCGGAATATTAGCAGTCTCTATATGTGAACCGTGAACTTCCTGATGTTCAAGCTGGTTTTAGAAAAGGCAGAGGAACCAGAGATCAAATTGCCAACATCCGCTGGATCATGGAAAAAGCAAGAGAGTTCCAGAAAAACATCTATTTCTGCTTTATTGACTATGCCAAAGCCTTTGACTGTGTGGATCACAATAAACTGTGGAAAATTCTTCAAGAGATAGGAATACCAGACCACCTGACCTGCCTCTTGAGAAATCTGTATGCAGGTCAGGAAGCAACAGTTAGAACTGGACATGAAACAACAGACTGGTTCCAAATAGGAAAAAGAGTACGTCAAGGCTGTATATTGTCATCCTGCTTATTTAACTTCTATGCAGAGTACATCATGAGAAATGCTGGGATGGAAGAAACACAAGCTGGAATCAAGATTGCTGGCAGAAATATCAATAACCTCAGATATGCAGATGACACCACCCTTATGGCAGAAAGTGAAGAGGAACTCAAAAGCCTCTTGATGAAAGTGAAAGTGGAGAGTGAAAAAGCTGGCTTAAAGCTCAACATTCAGAAAATGAAGATCATGGCATCTGGTCCCATCACTTCATGGGAAATAGATGGGGAAACAGTGTCAGACTTTATTTTTTTGGGCTCCAAAATCACTAGAGATGGTGACTGCAGCCATGAAATTAAAAGGTGCTTACTCCTTGGAAGGAAAGTTATGACCAACCTAGATAGCATATTCAAAAGCAGAGACATTACTTTGCCAACAAAGGTCCGTCTAGTCAAGGCTATGGTTTTTCCTGTGGTCATGTATGGATGTGAGAGTTGGACTGTGAAGAAGGCTGAGCGCCGAAGAATTGATGCTTTTGAACTGTGGTATTGGAGAAGACTCTTGAGAGTCCCTTGGACTGCAAGGAGATCTAACCAGTCCATTTTGAAGGAGATCAGCCCTGGGATTTCTTTGGAAGGAATGATGCTAAAGCTGAAACTCCAGTACTTTGGCCACCTCATGTGAAGGGTTGACTCATTGGAAAAGACTCTGATGCTGGGAAAGATTGAGGGCAGGAGGAGAAAGGGATGACAGAGGATGAGATGGTTGGATGACATCGCCGACTCAAAGCAGCAGCTGCTGCTAAGTCACTTCAGTCGTGTCCGACTCTGTGCGACCCCATAGACAGCAGCCCACCAGGCTCCCCCATCCCAGGGATTCTCCAGGCAAGAACACTAAAGTGGGTTGCCATTTCCTTCTCCAAGGCATGAAAGTGAAAAGTGAAAGTGAAGTAGCTCAGTCGTGTCTGACTCAGCAACCCCATGGACTGCAGCCTACCAGGCTCCTCCATCCATGGGATTTTCCAGGCAAGAGTACCGGAGTAGGTTGCCATTGCTGAGTGCCGGGGACCAGCCCCGGCTGATCCAGGGTATTCGAAGGAGAGACGGCGTAGGCAACGATCAGGAAACAACTGCTTAATTAAACGTTAATTAAGGATATAAAGAGTAATAGAATAAGGATAGCTCAGTAAGAAAATTCAGTGGAGAAAAGAGGCTGAGTGGCTTGGTTTACGCGGGAGACCAATAAAACTTCGAGACAAGAAGTTTGCACCACTTATGTAGGCCACAGGCGTCCTTCCGTTCTCCCGAAGGAGAGGAGACACTGAGGCCTCCCCGGTCGGATCTTAGAAGCCCAGGCATAATTAGTAAGCATGGTGGGTTCCGCGCTCCAGATGGAGACTCAGCCAGAGTGAAAGAGAGAGAGACATGGGGAGACCAGTATTTCAAGAAACTGATCCCCATTCTTTATTTTCCATGGTCTACTTTTATACACTGAGATGTTATGCAAAAGTCACGTGGGGTCAGCAGTCCTGACTTTTATCAAAGTCAGGTGCTTCATACAAATGTATACAGAGGTCTTAGGGGTGTTACATCATCTTCTGGCCAGGGGGGCCTGCTGACAATTTATGACCCTCTCCTTGTGACAGCGGTCAGTCAACCAGGACACTTATTTCTCCAGGGGTGATTATTCTTAAAACAGACACCACCCAAATAAAGTTACATTCCTATAAGGTGACGGTGTAGTGGGTTTTAGTTAAGAAAAGAATTTACTTAGCCTAAGGTCTAACGTGATTAATATCAAAGGTTAATACTTATTTCTTCTATATATTCATTAACGTGTGTAAGGGCAGGGGATGTGGAGACTTAGCAACAAACATTGGCTCAACAAATGAAAAACCCTTCACCAATACAATTTCTAATCAGCCCATTATACTTATCCTAATAGTTTTCTAACTTTTCTAAGGAACCTGTTTTTAGAAGGTTTAAAGCATCTCGTGCCTCTCACGGTTGGGAGGCTGGGAGCAATCACATGTGGCCGGACAAGCCTGTCAGGCAGGCTAGAGAACCTTTAGAGGAGTTTGTAGGTTAAAACACTCTTATCACGCCCAGGAATTATTATTAATTGGAGCTCTAAGTTAACTCCTTCTCCGAAAGAGGTGGTGGGGGACAGCCCCCCGTAAAGTCAGAGGTGTAGGTGAGAGCACAAAGTAGTAAAGTAGGCAGGCTCTGGTTATGGGGGTAGATGCTCGAGGATTTCCAGGGGGACTCCTGAGGCTCGATCCCGCCTTTGCGTATGTTGAGCCTCCTTCCTCATGACCTTTGCCATGGGCGGAGTACCTCACTCTGGCCCCCAACAGCTGAGTTTGAGTAAACTCCGGGAATTGGTGATAGACAGGGAGGCCTGGCGTTCACCGGGTCACAGAGAATCAGGCACCACTGAGTGACTGAACTAAACAGAAATTATAGCCTGCCAGGCTCCTCTGTCCATAGTATTTCCCAGACAAGAATACTAAAATGGGTTACCGTTTCCTTCTCCAACTATATAAACCGTATATTAACTATCATAAAATCGATAAACCACAAGGTTCTACTGTATAGCGTGGGGAACTATAGTCAGTAACCTGTGACAAACCACAGTTGGAAAAGAATATGAAAGAGAATGTGTACATATGTGTAACTGAATCACTTGGCTGTACAGCAGAAATTAACACAACGTGGTGTATCAACTATACTTCAGTCAAATAAGTTAAACAGAAAAAAGAGCTGTCCTTACAATAGATAAGCTACACGGTGTCAGGGGAAGTCATTGTGGGGTGACCAGGGGAAACTTCTCGAACATCAGTGCTTTAACAACATGTGTGATAAGAAGGATCAGCCTCGAGAGAATGCAAGGGAAGGAGCCAGAGGGAGACCCAGTCCAGCTGTACTGGCAAGTCTGGCAAATTCAAGTCCGCACAAATCTCCCCAGGCTGGAAGATAGAGCAGGGGGTTGGGGAGGGAGGTGCCTGCCAGGAGCTCAAGCAGAGAGGTGAGGTTGTTGCAGAGGCTGCCAGGGAGGAGGCTGGAGCCAGGGCTTACAGAAGAGGAGCCGGGAGGAGGTGAAGGGTCCCAAGGGAGCGACTGCCTTTGGTGATGGAGTCGGGCACCGTGGGGACAGGAGTGAGTGCTGTCGACATGGGAAGGGACTGTGCTCTTTCTGGCAAGAGCCAGCTCACCAATGAGTGTGAGGAGGAGGGGGTGGGTTTTAGGGACTGAGAGTAGAGGTGAGACGGGGTGCAGGTTTTGTCTGGCCATGCTCAGCCAGGAGACCCGAGCCTCCTCGTTGAAAGGGAGCAGGCAGGTTCACTTAGATTAGATTTAGCTGCTGCTGCTAAGTCACATCAGTTGTGTCCGACTTTGTGCGACCCCATAGATGGCAGCCCACCAGGCTCCTCCGTCCCTGGGATTCTCCCGGCAAGAACATTGGAGTGGGTTGCCATTTCCTTCTCCAATGCGTGAAAGTGAAGTCGCTCAGTTGTGTCCGACTCTTAGCGACCCCATGGACTGCAGCCTACCAGCCTCCTCCATCCATGGGAGTTTCCAGGCAGCATCTAAACCCAGACCTAAGCCAGAAAGACCACTAGGTGAGGAGACGGCAGTCTGAGGACAGCCAACCCCACAGCACCCGGGGGCTTCCCACATAAGGCTCGCCCAGGACGCAGCCCACGCAGGACTCTCCTGTTGGCGAGGCTTTGCCTCCCTGTCTCCTGTGGGTGGTGTGCTCCTAACCACTCCCCATTTGGCACTGCCCAGGTCGAATTGATTTTTGCTCAAAAAACTCAACATTTTTTTATATACTTGTTTATCCTTTTAATGAGCACGTGCTTAGTCGTTCAGTCGTGTCTGACTCTTTGTGACCTTGAGACCCTTTGGACTGCACACAGTTCAGTTCAGTCTCTCAGTCATGTCTGACTCTTTGCAACCCCATGGACTGCAGCACAACAGGCCTCCCTGTCCATCTACCAACTCCTGGAGCTTGCTCAAACTCATGCCCATCGATGATGCCATTCAACCATCTCATCCTCTGTCATCCCCTTCTCCTCCTGCCTTCAATCTTTCCCAGCATCAGGGGCTTTTCCAATGAGTCAGTTCTTCATATCAGGTGGCCAAAGTATTGGAGTTTCAGCTTCAGCATCAGTCCTTCCAATGAATATTCAGGACTGATTTCCTTTAGGATGGACTGGTTGGATCTCCTTGCAGTCCAAGGGACTCTCAAGAGTCTTCTCCAGCACCACAGTTCAAAACTATAAATTCTTCGGTGCTCAGCTTTCTTTATAGTCCAACTCTCACATTCACACATGACTACTGAAAAAACCACAGCTTTGACTAGATGGACCTTTGTCAGCAAAATAACGTCTCCGCTTTTTAATATTCTGTCTAGGCTGGTCATAGTTTTTCTTCCAAGGAACAAGCGTCTTTTAATTTCATGGCTGCAGTCACTATCTGCAGTGATTTTGGAGCCCAAGAAAATAAAAACTCTCTCACTGTTTCCATTGTTTCCTCACCTATTTGCCACGAAGTGAGGGGACCGGATGCCATGATCTGTTTTTTGAATGCTGAGTTTTAAGCCAGGTTTCCCACACTCCTCTTTCACCTTCATCAAGAGGCTCTTCAGTTCCTTTTCGCTTCCTGCCGTAAGGGTGGTGTGTTCTGCACACGTGTGGGCCTTGTTCCTGGAGCCCAGATTAAGAGTGTGTGTCTATGCTGAGTCTTTGCGACCCCATGGACTGTAGCCCGCCAGGGCCCTCTGTCCATGGGCTTTTCTGGACACAATACTGGAATGGGTTGCCATGTTCTCCTCCAGAAGATCTTCCCAACCCAGGGATTGAACTCACATCTTTTGTGTCTCCTGCATTGCAGGCGGATTCTCTACCACTGAGCCATCGGACAACCACAGAACATAAGCTGAGGAAGGTGGAAAGTGAGGACCTGAAAGGTCTTGTGGGTCGTGGCAAGACTGTAGGATCAGAGTCTGGGTGGGGGTCGTGGGGCTGGAGCCTCGCTGGAGTAGGAGAGCATCTGGAGTGGGAAGGGGCTAACACCCCTCCTGGGAGAGGGGCGAGGTGTGGCAGCAGTTTTCTAGATGTCAGAACACAAAGCATGGGGAGACCCTGACTCAGAGATCGGTTTTGGAGGGAGGAGCCCAGGTCACCAGCTCAGGGGCGGGGGCTGAGGCAGGTGGGTCAGACTTTGTCGAAATCAGGTGTGAGTGCCAGAGACCTCATTCTCCTTCTTTGAACAGAGGCCGCGATTCAGAGGCTAGGAGCCCCGGGGCCTGTCACAGGGTGACTGATCTGCCCCCAGTTCCTTCCGTGCCTCGTCGGCCTCTGTGCAGTGCTGGCTCATGCTGCTGCTTAAATTTATTTTATTATTGGAGTATAACTGCTCTACAACCTTGTGTTAGTTTCTGCTGTTTAACAAAGTGAATCAGTTATATGTATTCATATATCCCCTCTCTCTTTAGCCTCTCTCTCACCCCTCTAGGTCATCAGAGAGCCCCGAGCGGAGCTCCCTGTGCTGTGCGGTAGCTTCCTGCTAGTTATCTATTTCAAATGGCACCCCACGCCAGTGCTTGTGCCTGGAAAATCCCATGGACGGAGGAGCCTGGTGGGCTGTGGTCCAAGGGGTCGCTGAGGGTCGGACGTGACTGAGCGACTTCCCTTTCACTTTTCACTTTTCACTTTCATGCATTGGAGAAGGAAATGGCAATCCACTCCAGTGTTCTTGCCTGGAGAATCCCAGGGACGGGGGAGCCTGGTGGGCTGCCGTCTATGGGGTCGCACAGAGTCGGACACGACTGACGCGACTTAGCAGCAGCAGCAGGGTATATACACCGCATTCTCCACAGCTGAACTGGGCTTCCCTCATAGCTCAGTTGGTAAAGAATCCACCTGCAGTGCAGTAGACCCCAATTCGATTCCTGGGTCAGGAAGATCCCCTGGAGAAGGGATAGGCTATCCACTCCAGTATTCTTGGGCTTCCCTTGTGGCTCAGCTAGTAAAGAATCTGTGAGGGAGGCCTGGGTTTGATCCCTGGGTTGGGAAGATCCCCTGGAGAAGGGAAAGGCTCCCCACTCCAGCATTCTGGCCTGGAGAATTCCATGGACCATATAGTCCATGAGGTCGCGAAGAGTTGGACACAACTGAGCGACTTTCACTTTCACAGGGTATATGTGATGCTGAAGCTCTAGTACTTTGGCCACCTGATGCAAAGAACTGACTCACTGGAAAAGACTCTGATGCTGGGAAAGATTGAAGACAGGAGGAGAAGGGGACAGCAGAGGATGAGATGGTTGGAGGGCATCACAGACTCGATGGACATGAGTTTGAGCAAGCTTCAGGAGTCAGTGATGGACAGAAGAGCCTAGCACACTGCCCTCCATGGGGTCACAAAGGGTTGGACATGACTGAGCGATGGAACAGCACGCTGTGCTCCCGATCAAGCCAACCCTCACCCTCTTTCCCTGTGGCCACAAGTCCATTCTCTACATCTGCATCGCCATTCCTGCCCTGCAAGGAGTCTGCTTTTTAAAGTGCATCTGAGACCATGGGGCACCCCCAGCTCTTCTGGCGGGGTGGCATGAAACAGACCCTGGGAGAGGGCCCAGGCCAGGCATTGCTGACTGTCCACCATGGGGCCACTTGACCTTGGAAGATCCAGCCAGGCACAAGCTGGTACGATTCTGAGACAAGGGCTTCTCCCTAAAAATGTGTGTTATGTGTTCAACCGACAGCAACAGTGTGACAGCTGTCCTTGGAGAGCGGCCCGCAGACTGGGGCCTAGTAAGAGTTAGCTTGCAGCATCCCCGTCTGTTTCCCAAGGAGGAGGAACCGCCTGCTGTCCTGCCTGCTGTTTTGTAAGTCAGGCGCTTTAGGGAGGACAGGACTTTTGCCATGGGAAGAGGTGTGGGTTTGGGAGCACCGAGGGCAGGGGCGTGTGAAGGGCCAGCCTCCCATCCTTCCCCCATCACCCACCTTCCTCTCTAGTATTTACAAGGCAATGTCTGATCCACAGGTGCTTCCCTGGTGGCTAAAGAATCTGCCTTCAGTGCAGGAAGACATAGGTTCAATTTCTGGGTGGGGAAGATCCCCTGGAGAAGGAAATGGCAACCCACTCCAGTATTCTTGCCTGGAGAACTCCATGGACAGAGAGGCCTGGCTGGCTACAGTCCATGGGATCTCAAAGACTCAGACACAACTTACCATCTACACTTGAGCCATAGAATCATACCTTCCTTGGAGCCAATTGCAGACCTAGGGTTGCAGAAGCTCAGACTCTTTCCACACATCCAGACTGGCGTCACCATGACCCTGGCTCTCCCTGGATTCTTGCCTGCCTGCAGGCCTTCCTCCGAGCAGCCTCTGAGGCCTTGTCCTGACAGAGAGCCTTCCAGAGTGAGTGAGAGGAGATGACGGAGCTCAAAGATCCAGCCCAGATCGGCCTGGCCTCGGAATGCAGAAAGGCTGCCTAGGTCCAGCCTGTACACAGTGGAGAGCTTCAGACATGGCCCGGGGACTTCCCTGGGGGTCCAGTGGTTAAGAATCTGCCTTGCAACGCAGGGGACACTGGTTTGATTCCTGGTCTGGGAAGGTAGCCCGTGGGCCGCCACTACTGAAGCCAGTGAGTCTAGAGCCCACGCTCTGCAGCAAGAGAAGCCACCACAATGAGAAGCCCCCACACCGCAGTGAAGAGTAGCTCCCGTTGCCACAACTAGAGAAAAACTGGTGCGGCAACAAAGACCCACCACTGACAATAAAACAAAACCAAAACCCGCCTCCTGGGGCTGTGGGCCAGTCACACTGCACCTTCACCCCTACCTGGGCTTTCGGGCCGAGGTGACCCTTGGTCCTCTCTCCCGGGCCCTTTCCCCACCCTCTTCCACTCCCCTCGCCAAGCCAGGGGGAGCCAGGCACATCCCAGCTGGACTTTGGATTCCACCACTTGCTCTGACCTTGGCAGGTCGCACAGCCTTGCTGAGCCTCAGTTTCTGCATCTGTAAAATGGGCGTGTGCTCCGCACCTGGAGGCTCAGTGTTCAACTCAGCGCAAAGCTCAGAGACAGAAGACACCCCAAATCTGGAATTTGGTGGGAAGTTGATGGAGTCTGAACAGTCTGTGGCTCATTAGGTACCTCAGTTTTGTGTTGAATGAGAGACACCAGCTTGTTGGTGCCCCCTAATCCCCTGAGAAGTGAACCCCTGCTTGTTCGTCTCAGGAACTAGTTCAGCTGGGAAAGGGGAGCACCCTCAATTCAACCCTTCTGGATGTTTCCCTCTTCAAAAGAGCACTCTGTCCACGTGCCTCATGCAGAGACACAACTCTGGAAACCAGGAGGTCTTCGCTGGTCTTTATATACATGCTGAGGAGGCACCGGTAATTTTGTTCCCACCCGTGGGAGTGCGTTTCTCAGGGGAGAGCCTGCTGACCGGCCACAGACAGGTTCTAAGCTGACTCTGGAGGTGGGCCTCGGGGTCCCTGACACTGTGGCCCCTGCGGGCGAGTCTGTGCACAGGGCTCGGGGCTTTCTTCACACTCTTATCAAGCATCTGAGGCCCCAAGAGGATGAAGACCCCACTGCCCTGTCTGTGCCTGGAGGCTGACATGAAGCAAAAGTCTGCTGAGGGCAGGAGCAGAGACAGGCCGGCCCAGCTGGGCCCTGCCCCACCCCAGCGCCTTCTCCAGGGGCTTCTCGAAGCCCCTCTGAGGGCCCCTTCAGACAGGATCAGAGGCTATTTGGGTTTTTGCTGTGTGACTGTGGCCAACCCCTTGCCACTTCGGGCCACAGCCCCACCCCATCAAGACGTTCGAGGCTGGGCCTCGTGGGGCCTCACCACCTCCCACATGCAAGTGGCTGTTCCCAGGTTCGGGCGTGGAGGGGGCCCCCACGGGCCCCAAATGTCATCCAGGAGGTGAGGCTCCAGAGCTGGGACCTGTGAAGAAGGAAGGGAGGGGGTTCCGCAGGACAGATCCCCTGTATCACCCTGTGCCCTCTGCGTCAGCAAGGGCCCTGACACCCAGATGGGGCGGCACCCAGAGGGGCAGGGTCCCGTCATCTCTTGGGGCTGCACGGGGGCTGATCAGGACCCAGGCCTCCTCACAGGTCCCCTTCCCCTGGACCTGCTGTGGTTTGTAGATGGCACAGGAGTCGTAAGTACCTGGGTCAGGGCTGAGAAACAGACCCTCCCTGGGAGTGTCACCGAGATGGACACAAGCCCACCTGGACCACGCGCAACAGTGTCCAGGAGGGAGTAAGTTCTCAAGAAATGGTAACGAGAAATGGTCAAGAAATGGTGTGACAGTCATCATTCCTGCTGCTGGTTTTTTTTTTTTTTTTTCCTTTTTCATCATTGTAGAGAATCATTTTATTTTTTAATTTATTTTCATTATCTTAAAATTTTTTTTCTATGAGTTTTTATTGGACTATATATGCTTCCCCAGGTGGCTCAGTGGTAAAGGCTCTGCCTGCCAATGCAGGAGATGCAGGAGACTTGGGTTCGATCCCTGAGTCAAGAAGATCCCCTGGAGGAGGAAATGGCAACCTACTCCAGGATCTTTGCTGGGAAAATCCCATGGACAGAGGAGCCTGGAGGGCTACCGTCTGTGTGGTCGCCAGGGTCGGACACGGCTGAGTGAATGAGCACACAAATAGTTGCTTTCCGTTGTCGCGTTGGTTTCTACTCTACAGCAAAGTGAATCAGCTATGCGCTCACATATGTCCTATCTTTTTTTGGATTTCCTTCCCATTTAGGTCACCACGGAGCTCTGAGTAGAGTTCCCTGTGCTCTACAATAGGTTCTCATTGGTTATCTAGTTTATCCTTAGTAGTGTATATCGGTCAATCTCATTGTTACTACTATTAACTTTATTGTTTGCCAGGAAGTTTTCTGGGAATGCAGAAATGAATGGTTCATGGTCCCTGCTCTCTGGAAGCTTAGACATCAAGACATATGCGTGAATAATCAAAGATAGGAAGTCCTATAGCAGACAGAAATACAGGGCAATAGTGATTTTAATAACAGCAACAATAATAGTAGCGAGTACTATCGGGAACATGCTGTATGATAGCCCCTATGCTAGGAGTTGTATCTGGATTTGGTTTCATGCTTGCAATAACTCTGTGGGGTAAGGAATATTGTCACCTTCTCTTACAGATGAGGAAATCGAGGCTCAGAGGTGGAGTAACTGGTCTAGAGCCCACGGCCAGCAGGAGGTGGAGTCAGGGCTTGAACCTAGGCAAATTTCTTCTTCACTGAGACAAAGGGCACCTCCATTGGGAAGGAGGAAAGGGAGTCAGAGAGGGCTTCTGAGAGGAGGTGACCTCGATTTATTTACACATGCACATCTCGGCAGCCCCGCTTCCCCCCCAGAAGCAGGGACACAAGTGAGCTGACCCACATCTTGTCCCCAGTGCCCAGCGCAGGCCCTGGGGCAGGTCAAGGGGACTCGGTGACTTTGATGAAGGAATGTGTAAGGGGTGTCCACTCTGCCCCAGTTGTGGCCTCATGAAGGGCCTCGTTGCCAGAATTTCTTGCCCACTAGGACAGCCCGCTACCAGCCTTGCTCTGGAACACCAGGTGCCAGCCCCATGGCAGGGCAAGCTCCTCCGGGACAAGGCAGAGGGTGGAGCAGCAACGTGAGGACAGGTCCGTGCTGGAGGTGACCGCTTCCCTCAGGCTGATGTTCACAACAGGAGGGTCTGGCTTGTGAAGCGAGGACCCCACCTCCAACTGCCACCCTAGCTGGCTCCAGTCCCCACAGCCTTCAGCCAAGCCCACCTCCCACAGACCCTCAGATCAGCCCTACCCCCACCCCCCCCACCGTTATCACTGGCCCTTTCCTTTCCCCGTGAATCTCCATGAATCTCCGTGAATCTCTGCAAATGCTGGCCCCTAAGCTTCTTCCTCTGTGTGACTACAGAGCTCACCTTGGTGCCAGCCATCAGCCCACAGGTGACAGGAGCCGGGCCTAGATTGAGGAGGGGACAGATATTTCAGAAACTGTGTGTTGAGGGGTGGGAGGAACACTGGGGCCACACGGCTTGGAGAAAGGACCCCAAGTGCTTCTGATGCACCTTCCTCAGCTGGAAATCCAGCTTTAAAAACTGTGACAGTCTACTGTTGTTATTGTTCAGTCGCTAAGTCATCTCCAATTCTTTGCAACCTCATAAACTACAGCACGCCAGGCTTCCCTGTTCTTCCCCATCTCCCAGAGCCTGCTCAAACTCATGTCCACTGAGTCAGTGATGCTATCCGACCATCTCATCCTCTGTCATCCCCTCTCCTCCCACACCGTCAATCTTTCCTAGCAACAGGGTCTTTTCTGATGAGTCAGCTCTCTGCATCAGGTGGCCAAAGTACTGGAGCTTCAGCTTCAGCATCAGTCCTTCCAGTGAATATTCAGGATTGATTTCCTTTAGGATGGACTGGTTGGATTTCCTTGCAGTCCAAGGGACTCTCAAGAGTCTTCTCCAGCTCCACAGAGATCCTCGGAGGATGCAAACAAAACCGTGTGCACACAGGGCCCAGGGCAAGGAGCAGCTACCTCCGCAAGAGACTGAGCCACACCTGCGTTTGAGTGTGTGAGTGTCTCCTGTGGAGGCATAGAGAACTTCCACAGGACTGGGAGAAAGAGACTCTTGGAGGGTACAAACAAACCCTGGTGTGCACCGGGACCCAGGAGATAGGAGCAGCGACCCCACACGAGACTGAGCCAGATTTGCCCGTGAGTGTCCTGGATCTCCGGCAGAGGCTTGAGTTGACAGTGGCCTGCTGTGGGGTCAGGGGCACTGGCTACAGCAGTGCTGGGAGCAGCAGCGTGCTGGTATAAGTCCTTTTAAAGGAGGTCGCCATTACCCCATTACCCCTCATGGCAGGAGAGGGAACACAGCCCTGCCCATCAGCAGAAAATTGGATTAAAGATTTACTGAGCCTGGCCCTGCTCATCAGAACAAGACCCAGTTTTCCCCACAGCCAGTCCCTCCATCAGGAAGCTTCCACATGCCTCTTATCCTCATCTATCAGGGGGCAGACAGAATGAAAACCACAGTCTGTGCATGAGTTCTAGGCAAACCATACCTTTGACTATACGGATCACTGTTGGCAAAGTAATGTCTCTGCTTGTCAGTACGCCATCCAGGTTTGCCATGGCTTTCCTTCCAAGGGAAGTCTATGGTGAACTGGAACGTGTGTTTCTAAATGGAGGTTGGCCCACAGATACACTTAATTTTACTTTTAAAAAGCCCTCATATCTATTTAAAGAGATCTGAGGGCATTTTTATCCTGGCAACAGGTTCCTTTTGAAGAAGCTTCAAGGAGAGCTGCAGAGGGAGGAGGGGGGCAAGGCCAGCCTTGAGAACACACGCCTGCTTCTGGAACATCCAGCAATGAGGCGTGCCGGCTGCAGACGTGGGGTGACTCTGAATGCTGGTCATGATGGCCGTGGACTTTGGAGGGAGGAAGGCCCTCCCAGACGGGCCTTTGGAACAGCTGGCCTGCTTTCTGGAAGAAAAGGCAGCTGAGTGGAACCAGAAGCACCTGGACTGTCCCAGTTGGCAGGGCACAGAGGTGCAGGACGCAGTGATTTGAAACACCAGGATGCAAATAGCTGCCCCCACGTGAAGAGCCTCGGGTAACAGAAGACTCGGGTAACAGGGACGGAATTTCTGGCAGGACTCTGTCGCTAGAAACAGCCCTGAGACAGGGCGGGCCTGCCCGGTTACCCAGAGATGCCGGGGGTGGGGGCAGGAGCCACCGGCCAGCCTCCTCCTTGGTGCGTGAGATTTTAAACTTGCAGGAGGACAGGGCGGGGCTGGGGCTTGCCGGGTCTCTCAGGCAAGGTGGAACCAGCCTGGGATTGGCGGCCTCAGGGCCCATTGGTCATTACCAGATGAGTTTACCTCTTCCAAGTAGGAGTCAAAGCTTGGGGCCATAAGGAGCACACAGAGCCAATGCAAAGGACTCCTGACCTCTGCCAAGAACTTGGAAGAACACAGAAGCTAAAGGTCATTCCCCAAGTAATTCACCAGGGTGCTGGGTGAGGACGGGGCAGACCCACTGCGGGGCTCCGACAGCAGCCACAGACACTCAAACCCCCGTCCAGGCCTGCAGCTGCCCTGTCCACTCTCCTGCTCACTGGGCTGCACTGGAGTCTCACTCTCCCTTCTCTTCCCTGCCCCGGGGCCTTTGCTCCTATTCTTCCTTCCGTGCCCACCCCCTTTCCCTGCTAGGGGAATCCTCACTCAGCCTCTAAGCCCTGGGACGGCTGGCCTGTGACCCCCCCCATTCTGAATGCACACCAGCTGCCCTAGCTCCCCACCCGCCCAGCCTACCTCGACTCTCCTCCAGCCCGTCACTCCTGCGTGTGTGTTTTCCTCTGTGGATGGTGGGCTCCCTGGGGGCAGCCACCTGCTCACGCCTCTCAGAGACACCAGGGGTCTGGGAGGGAGTACGTACTGGGAGATATCAATTTCTACTTTGGATTCTAGACCTGTGTTCCCTTGTGTGTGTGTGTGTGTGTGTGTGTGTGTGTGTTTGGTTGTGGGTGGTCCTGGGCTTTGTTTGATGTGGTCGGATTCCTCCCCAGGGGCCAGAATCAGCTGGGGCCTCTGACTGACCCCCAGCTGCGGCCCACTCTAGAGAGAGCCTTGGGTTATTTGCCACCAGGCCAGGTAAGTTAGTTCAGGACAGACAGTGTGAACTTTCAGCTCACAGTATCTAAATCGAGGATGCTGCTAATGCAGGCTTCCCAAAGCAGCTCAGTTCTCGAGCCGGACAGAAGGACAAAGAGACCAAGAAATTCAGAGTCCAACCCCAGAGAGTAGGGCCTACAGAGGGTGTCACTGGATTAAACAATAGGGTATTTGTTCATGCAGAAGACGTGTCTGGATGGAACTCTTCTTATGGACATTTTCAAATACAGACCCAAGGGGAGTCTACGGCCATACCAGCCTGAATGCGCTTGATCGTGTCTGATCTTGGAAGCTAAGCAGGGTCAGGCCTGGTTAGTACTTAGGTGGGAGACCGAAGTGGAGAGGTTGGTACTGCAGACTTCACAGATTTTCACCTGGATACATCTGTGAACCAGCCATGGGCCCTGGTGGAGCTGCGTCTGGGGGCAGTTTAGGGGAGCTGGGTTCCACTTATAGAAGCCAGGCTCTCTTCTGGTCATGAGACATTTTAAACAATAGTGAGGAAGTGAGGCATGACATCCCTGTCATGGCCAGCGCCTTGCTGTGTGGGGGCTGGGGCATGTCACTCTCTGGGTCTCACCTGCCTCAGCTGGAATTGGGGGGCCTGACCTAGATGTTTTCCAGACCCCAGAGACATCCGGAGCTGAATTCAACACCTGTTCCCAAACCTGCTCTGTCCCCCAGATCCCTAGCTCAGTCTATGTACTGCTGTTCCCCCAGGCACCCAGAGCAGAAACCTGGGTGTTCCAGACTGCTCCCTCTCTTTCACCTCCCTCCAGCCACGGGCCCTGCCCCTTCTCCCTCCTGAGTGCCTTCTGCTGTGGCCATCTTAATCCCAGCCCCACCAGCATCGTCGTCCCTGCTGCCTACTGCACCAGTCCGAGCCATCGACAAAACAAAAAGACAGCCTGCTGAATGGGAGAAAACATTTGCAAATGATATAACTGATAAGGGACTCATATCCAACATATATAAACAGCTCATCCAACTCAATATCAAAAAAATTCTCAAGCGGGCAGGGGACCTGAATAGACATTTTCCCAAAGAAGGTATATAGAGGGCCAACAGGCACATGTAGAAATGCTCAACCGTGTTAATTATCAGAGAAAGGCTAGTCAAAAGCACACTGAGACATCACTTTACACACGTCAGAATGATGATCATCAAAAAAACAACAGCAGTAACAACACACAAATAATAATGGTGAGGATGTGAAGAAAAGGGAGCCCTTGAGCACTGTTGGTGAGAAAGTATATTGGTGTAGCCACTATGGAAAACCGGATGGAGGTTTCACACGCACACACCAAAAATAGAATCACCATATGACCCAATAATTCCATTCTTTGATATATATCCCCCTAACCCAAAAACTCTAAAGGAAAAGATACATACACCCCAATGTTCATAGCAGCATTATTTATAATTGCCTAGATTTGGAAGCAATTGAAGGGTCCATCAACAGATGAATGGATAAAGAAGATGTGGGACATATATTTCTCAGCCATAAAAAGGAATGAAATTTTGCCGTTTGTAGTCACATGGATGGACTTGGAGGGCATTATGCTAAGTGAAATAAGTCAGACAGGGAAAGACACATACTGGATGATATCACTTATATGTGGAGTCTAAAAAGTACAATAAACTAAAGAATATAACAACGAAGACGCAGACACAGATGTAGAGAGCAAACTGGTGGTTACCAATGGGGAGAAGGGAAGTGGGAGTGGCAGGATGGGGTTGGGGTTAAGAGGCACAAACTACTATGCATAAAATAAGTAAGCTAGGAGGATATATTGTATAGCACAGGGAGTATTTCATAATAACTATAAGTGGAGTATCATGCTTGTGCTCACTCGCTAACCTTGAAAACTTGTGAATCACCCCACTGCACGCCTATCATTTATGTGGTATTGAAAAGTAACTATATCTCAATGAAAGCACAGAAAAATTAAAAGCAGCTTTTGAGAGCTGGGAGGGCAAGTGGAAGGTGCATGCTAAGGACAGGAGAGGGGCTGGGAGCCTCCTGCCGCTCGGGACCAGCTCACAAGTCAGCGGCGGCCACGTCTTTTCCAAGGCTTCCTCCAACATCTGTCTGGCTGGTGGCTCCCTCGGGGGCGCCTCTGCAGTGTCCCCACCGCCTTCACACCCCTGTGGGACCATGTCGGCTGACGAGAGCGCAAGCAGGCTCCCCCCTGGCCCCCAGGGCCAAGCTGCCTTCTGCAAAGGATACATTCCTTTAAGGCAATAAGGGATGCATTCCTTTAATCCCCCCGCCCCATCTTTTCCAGGGCTGCCCACTGCCACTCAGGCCTGGGTGCCAGGTCTGCTCAGAGGACTTGCTGCAGGGGATTTTTTGGGGCCCCCCTTTTCTTACCTTCCATGTGGCTTCTACTGGGGGCCCCCATCTGTCTGTCTATATGGGCCAAACGTGCATGCCGGGCCCTCTGTCCGTCAGGGGTGGGAGGGCCGGGGTCGGGCAGGGCAGGCAAGGGCTGTGTCTTGCTGCCAGCTTGCCCTCTTCCCATGCTCCCAAGGGGGCTCCTCCAGAATTGGGGGTGAGCCAGCTGCATTTCCGTGGGCTGACACCTGGCCTGGAACAGCACCAGTGAGCCCCTGCCATTGCCGAAACTACTCCCTGGGGCAGGTGGTCGGGCTCCCCATCAGGCTGGGCTCAACACCAGGAAGGAGAGGTTTGGCTCCAGATGTGGCTCCCTGCGTGGGATCGGCAAAGCAGGGACCACCTAGCTCTGCCGAGGTGAGGAGGAGGAGTTGAGGCCCAGCTGGTGTCCAGACTGGTACCTGCTGTGCCCAGCACCCGCAGGGCAGCTTCACTGCTCCGGGAATCCTAACCTCCCTCCTCTTTCTGTGAACATGACCCATCCAGGCAGCCGATCATGCATCCTGTCCACCTTTTCTGAGCCCCACTTCCTCCAGGCACCAGTGGTAGCGTGGCCCCTCCCTCAAGGGGCTCATGGTCCCTGAGAGCATGCGGCATGTGTCACGTGATTAAAATAATAACACAACGGCAACGGTGGATTACATGCTGACCACATGTGAGGAGTGATGCCTCCCCTGCTCTGACTCATTCAGTCCCCACTGCGGTCCTACAGCATTGGCGGGGGTTTAGGCGACTCATTGGAAAAGCCCCTGATGCTGGAAAAGATTCAGGGCAGGAGGAGAAGGGGGCGACAGAGGAGGAGATGATTGGATGGCATCACCGACTCGATGGACATGAGTCTGAGCAAACTCGGGGACATGGTGAAGGACAGGGAAGCCCGCTGTGCTGTAGTCCATGGGGTCACAGTCGGAGACAACTGATCAAGCGAGCAACAACAGTGAGTGAGGAGGTATGGATCAGCTAAATTACCCAAGGTCACCGGCCAAGACGCACTCGGGGCAGAACAGGAATCCAGGCCACGTGTATCATTGTAAGCCAGCCAGGGTGGGCTGGCTGAACAGTTCATAAAGCACTTTGGGGTGTATTTATTGGTCTTTCCATTCTCTCCACAGATCTGTATGAATCTCAGGTAACCCATACTTCTAGGGAAAGGGGGCCATTCTCCTATGTTCTAATTCTTTGAAGATGATTATGCATACACAGGAGAGAAGGGGATAGCAGGAACGTGTGTCTCCCCTGATAAATCCCTCCATCTCTGCTCCCCAGGGGCATCAGCGTTATAGTACCTGTGGATCTCCCCAGAGATAGTTTACCCTTATATTCTCACGTGTTTATATTCTGTATAAAGTGAAAGTGAAGTCGCTTAGTCGTGTCTGACTCGTCGAGATCCCATGGACTGTAGCCTACCAGGCTCCCCTGTCCCTGGGATTCTCCAGGCAAGAGTACTGCAGTGGGCTGCCATTTCCTTCTCTATATTCTGTATAATTCTCCTTAAAAAAAAAAAAAAATCACTCGGATTTCCCTGGTGGTCCAGTAGTTAAGGGGAAATGGTTTCGATCCCTGGTCCGGGAAGATTCCATATGCCAGAGCAACTAAGCTTGTACGCCATGACTACTGAAGCCTGCGTGCTCCAGAGCCCGAGTGGCATGACTACTGAGCCCTTGATCCAAAGTGCTCGGCAACGAGAGAAGCCTCTGCTCACTGCAACTAGAGAAAGCCTTCGGGCAGCAACCGACCCAGCTTAAAAAAGGAAAAAAGAAAGAACAAGATCCAGGCGGCGGAACCCGATGTGCACTGAAGTACCCTGCTGCATGTCTTCCCCTCGGGTGCGCCTTTGTGGCTTCACCTACCCGCGCTCCTCTCAAGCCGGACACTCCCTGACAACGCTGCTGTTTGCCTCTGGACGAGTTTGGTTCTTTCTCGGGCCCCCTTTTCGGTGTGGTGCATCTTTTGAAATCGTTCCCTCTATGGTGTGAGTTGTTCTCTGCTGTGTGTATGTGCGTGTTCCTTCTGATCACTCGGAAGACCCGTTGTCAGCCAGCAGCGAGGCAGATAGGCACCATCAGCCCCGATCAGGCTAAGAGAGGGGCAGTGACCTGCCTGCGGTGGCCCAGCCTGGGAGGTGTGAGCCAGGACCCAGCTCAGATGTGCGGTCCCAGGCTCCGGCCAGCGCCTTCTCCGTAGGGGCTCTTTATGGAGACAGCAGCAAGACCTGCCTGCCAGGAGTGGGGTGGGGGTTCAGCCATTGTGGCAGGATCCGGAGGCACATGGCGGTGTTCTGTCTTGGAAGGGTTGGGCTGACACCTGTGTAAATAGGTCGGCGAGGGGTCTGGGGGAGGTTTGTGAGCCACCTTGGAGACTGTGGGAGGCAGTGGGAGGCAGCTGCAGATGATGGGGTGAGAGGCGATGAAACGTGGCCCTGCCGGGCACTGGGGAGGAGGGAAGAGGTGAGATGCTTAGGGAACCCAGGGAGCTGGCAGGGGTGGGGTGGGAGGGGAGGCTCAGCATGCTCGATGCTTGATTTCCAGCCGCATCCCCGGGAGAGGATGAGAGGGAGTGGAGAGGTAGGGGGAGATTGTTCTAGGGGATGGAAAATTCAAGGCTGGGGGAGCATCTCCAAAAGAGATGGGGTGGGGATTTTCCTGTGGTCAAGGGGTTAAGACAATGTGTTTTCACTGCAGGGGGCGCAGATTCAAATCCTGGCCGGGAAGGAAGATCCCACAAGCCATGTGGCACAGCCGAAAATAAAGAGAGAGAGATGGGGGTGGGCTGAGCGAGGGCCGCTGCCTTCAGGAAGACAGGCGGGGAGAGAACCTGGACGATAACCTGGGGCCAGGAGAAGAGCACGCCCCTTCAGGGGGGTGGGAAACGCACACCTGTTCCCAGCCGCCCCACCCGGCAGCCTGTTCATCGGGAGCTGACTGGGCACCTGGCTGCCCGGGAGCGGGCACCTGGCAGCCACAAGGACAGGGGTTTTCAGTCGCCCGCTCTCGGGGAAGGGTGCCTTTCCCAGTGGTCTGTGCTGCCCCCCAGTGGGCTCTGCCCGCCCCGCCCCCCCGCCGCATTGCCCTAGCCCACAAAGGTTGTCCGGCCACAGCCACCCTTCTCCTCCCCAGCAGGCCGCCCTTGGCCTTGGCGGCTGGTGAGTCTGCAGAGCTCTGTCCTGGCCCTTCTTCCTCCCGCACCCCGAAGGCCTCCTAAGCCCAGCTCCCCAACCACAGGGAGGGGGAAGTGGTGGCACAGACCCCAGCCCAGTCACCATCTTTCATACACGTGCATCTTTTGCAAAACGCTTGCCAGTCAGAGGCAGAACGGCTCTTCCCTTTACACAGGGGCAGAGATAAGCTCATAGAGGGCAGAGGATGCACTTCAGCCCTGCTGGGCTCAGTGTCCCGCCACCCCCCCTCCCCGGTGTCCCCACCCCTACAAGGGAGGCTGGAGCCATGGGGAGGCCGAGGATGCCAGTCCCAGCTGCCCAGACACTGCCCTGCTTCCCTTCCTGGAGGCTTGGGCCCTTGGATCCCAGAGGGGCACGCCTGTAGGGGGAGGGAGGCCCGACTCTCATGTGTTCCCACACAACCTGGGCCCAGCTGCTAACAGGGCACTTCCTGCCCGGACCCCTGCCCAGCCTTGCCCACCCACTAGAGCTCCATCTGCCTCACCAGCCTCATCTGGAATCTCTTCCTTCCTGTCCATTCTAAGAGCCCCTCATCGAGTCCCAGGCACACCCCACGCTCTCCTGCCCGTGTGGTTTTGCTCTAGAATGCCCTGCTTGAATCTCTCTGCCTCCCTCCCTCCCCACTCCTCCACCCTTCCAGGCTCTGCTCAAACCCCTCCTCCAAGCAGCCTTCCCTGATTGGTCCCCTTTCAGGGGTGAAGAGGACAGAGAGGGAAGACCAGCTTGTAGGGAAAAGGGCACTGGCTGTGGGCCAGCCTGGGCTTCACCAAGAGACCCCCAAGAGACTGGAGCGGCTCAGCATTCACACCTCTGTTTCTGTTTTTGCCTCACTGTGTGGCTTTGCAGGATCTTAGTTCCCGGGCCGGGAATTGAACCTGGGCCCTCAGCAGTGAGACTGCAGGGTCCTAAACACGGGAGCTCCTGGGAGTCCTCCGTAAGTCCTCTGTGGATGGAGGTGGACTAAAGAGATGAGAAGAGGAAGGAAGACCAGCTTGGTGTTTGATCTGTAAGACGCATGGTTCCCGTCCCCTCAGAGCTCCAGTGGTCATCTTGAGGGGTGTCCCGGGCTGAGGGGTCCCTTTGTCCCATCTTGGGTGGGAGCAGGGGCAGGTAGAGGCCCCTGGCCTCTCCCCAGGGCTGGGGCTGGAGCATGGAAGTCAGGTCAGCACCCTGCACCTGGTGCCCTAGAAGTGGGCTGGGAGCGAAGGCTGAAGCGCTGGGTCACCGCACTCAGAAGTCCTCCCCATCCCAGGGCCGTCCAGTGGAAATCCACTAACCCAGACAGTCCCAGGCCACCCGCGGGCACCTCGCTACACTGAGGCCGTCTGGTTAGCAGGTCAGCCCCTGGGCTGCATGCTCCCCTTTCCGGGGCCGGGCCTTGGTGACATTGTGAAGAGCTGGCCCCTCTTCCCTGGCAGAATTGAGGCAGCATTTCAGGAGCAGGCAGGTCTGGAGGCCCAGCAACCTGGTCCTGGCAGGACCCTAACCCGATGTGTGACTCAGGCAAGTCCCTTGGCATCTCTGGGCTCCAGTCCCTTCATCTGCGAAAAGGGGATAATTAACCCCGCTTCATGACATCAGACGGGGGCTGCCGAGGAAGGGCTCTGCACCTGGCCCTGGAAAGGGCGGACCTCCATCCTTGGTCTCCTGTTGGACGCTGCACCCTGAAGGAGGCCTGGGGCACCATCCCAGCCCCTCCCCATCCTCTATGGACCTCTGCTGGGTCTCTGTCGGTCTCTCTGCCCTGAACACACTGAGAGAGGGACCTGGGACAGCCCTGCCGGCCTCTCAAGTCCCATCTATCCAGAATAGCTCCAACTCCCAATATCTCACAGGCAAAGTCTCCGCGCTGATGGCCTGAAGTCTTTTGATAGATACTCCGTGGAAATTGGGAGAAGGCAATGGCACCCCACTCCAGTACTCTTGCCTGGGAAATCCATGGACGGAGGAGCCCGGTAGGCTACAGTCCATGGGGTCGCACAGAGTCGGACACGACTGAAGCGACTCAGCAGCAGCAGCAGCAGCCGTGGAAACCATTCTCCTGGATTTCTTCAAGTGGGACTTGGATGGACTCTCCGATCCCAACACCCATCTCCCTTGGAGCTGGACTCAGCCGTGTTGCCTCTGGACTTAGTCAGGACCTACTGTGTCCAGCCTCCGTGTTGGGCAGAAGGGAACTGGCGGAGGCCCCGGACCTGGGCCCACCACGTGAGCCTGGTTTGGAGGTAAATAGATGACTCTGCACACACAGGGACAAGCGCTTTCCAGTCCTTGTCTGGAAAGTATCAGTTGTACTGATACTCTGTACAGTACTTTTCCCAAGTGTTGCTGGATTCAGGGCCGCTCTCGGTGGCTCGGGATTCTCTCCATCAGTGGATGCTAAGAGGTCAATTGACTCAGGCGACTAAAAGGTCAGGTGACTCTCCAGGTGTGCCTGTGTGTGAAGCGACACCCTCGTTCCGGAAAAGGTTGGAGGCTATGATGTAATGATTCCCCCAATTCACAGGTGGGAAGAGAGAGGCAGAGAGAGGCAATTACTTGTCTCAAGCCCCAGGGACAGAGTCCACTCCAGAACCCACGTAGGTGGGTGGCCGCTTCTTACATCTGGGTCTTGGGTCCTGGGTGAAAGGCTCTTGGAAGATCCCGGCACAACCCCAGGGACCAGATGCAACAGTCAGGATGGAGGCAGGCCTGAGGGTGAGTGGGCACAGGTTCTGCCCGTGGCCCAGCAACCCTTCCTGCCTCCTTCTGCCCTTTTGCCAGTGGCCTGGACCATGTGACCGGCTGGCGCTGTGTTTTCACAGCCTTTCACAGCCTTTCACAGCCTTCACCACTCTGCTATCCCTGCCCCGACGTGGTCCTTCATGCCGCCAGTCAAGCAGCCCATCTTCTCCTGTTTTAAGAATATGGGCAGTGAAGAAGGCAGATTTGATGCCTCTGACTCCTGTGCCGGTTTATGTCAGAAAGCCTGGCCTTTCCACCCAGCACTGCCCAGCCGCTGACCACGGGCCATTTCAACATCCTCCTCCTCCCTTGGTTTGCCACCCACAAAACTGCATTCCCAGTTTTCAAAGCTTGTAGAAATGAAGTCTGCTCTGTGAAACAACAGCCACCCAATCACAGTGCTCGCCGGACGTCTTCCCCATTGGGTGCAGACCTGGCAAGGACTCCTGGTGCCCACGGTGCCCTGCAGCCTGGCAGCCCCTTTTCACTTCCAACAGCTTGTGCCAGCCGCCTCCATCACCTAAGTCCATCTGGAGGCTTGTGGTCCAGCCAGAAGTCAGACCGTTCTGTAGCTCAGGTGGCGATCTTCACCCACTTTTAAAGGATGAGATCACTCATGGCTGGGAGAAGAATACAGTAACTTATTAAAGTTTACTTGTTCCCCTTTTAATGTTAAAAAGAGAATAGAGAGTGCAGGTCTGAGCCTCAGGAAGGCCTGACCGATCAATATCAACCCTTATAAAAAGAGGGACTTCCTGGTAGTCCAGTGGCCAAGACTCTGAGCTTCCATATTGGGAGCTAGGGGTCCTAGGACCAATCCCTGGTCAGGGAACTAGATCCCATACAGTGCAACAAAAGATCGAAGATTCTGAGTACCGCAACTAAAATGCTACACAGACAAACAAATACATATATTTTTTATTATTATTTTAAAAAGAGATCCAGGGGTTGGAGGAGCCAGGGGAAGTCCCAGCAGTGTGGGGGCAGGGAAGAGGAACGCTGATGAATCCCAGGGTCGGGAGGCATGGGCAATGATCTTTAGATCCCTGCCCTGGACCTGAGGCTCAGGGAGTAGCCACCTGTGCCCTTTCCAGACCAGAGTCCCATTCCTTCGAGTAGAGGGCAAGTTACTGAGTCCCTGCTCACTCTGCTAGCCACACAACAGGCCTGTGAATCGGGTGACAAGGTGTTAAGGCAAGGAATAACCAGCAGATCAAGAAGATGGAAGCCTAGCATCTTAAAATAACCATCTTACCGGGGTCTTATCGGTCCAGTGTCTTTTATAGAACATAGAGGAGGAAGAGGAGAGGAAGTGAAATACAAAGGCCATTAATCTTGCAAATACCTCCTGTTATGGCCAGTCTCAGAGAGGGGATGAGCTAATTTCTTCTTTCTTTCAATCATTCACGGGTGGACAGGGTCAGGATGACTTCCTGAACACTCTTTGGTTCAACATTCAGTCAGAGGGGCAGGGCTCCCCAGTGCAGGTCCTTATGTATGGACACCATCCTTTCAGTGAACAAAAGCCACGGGAAGAAAAGGTTAAAGAAATACAGATCCAGCAAAGACTCAGATTCGGTCCTTCCCTGTAACAGACACGCTGCTTCAAGCCGTCGTCAAGGCTCAGAAACCACTTCCCCACTTCTGTCTTCTCTTCTTTTTTGGGGTGTCCCTGTCCTCACCTCCCAGCTCACCCCTCCTCTCGCACGCCACGTGGCCTTCCCTCTGCTCCCTCCTTTTTTTCCTCCTTTTTTCCTCCTCCTTATCTTTTCCTTCTTGCTCAGTTAGGGAGCCACTGGGAAGGTTTCCTTATTTCCTCTTTTGGCCTCCTGCTTGGGACATTTACTGCTTCAGCAACCAGCTCTCTGCAGAATCTCTGAAAAAGGCACCACTCTCCCCTCAGTGAGCCCGTGATCTCTGGCGAGTCTAAAACCCCTATCCAAACACTGATGCTGAATAGAACTCACCACTTACAGCTGAAGATAGACGCCCCCCATCTCAAGTCCGCTGAGCCAGGCCAGAAAGGGATAACTGTCTCCTGTCTTTTTCTTTTTGATATGATCTCATGTTTTCTTGTAGAGAAGTTGCAAGAACTGGGCCCCCAAAAATTCTCATGTCCCCGTAACTCAGGTTCTGGGATCAGTAACATTTGGCATGTTTTGCTTCTCTCTCTAGATAACAGACAGAGACAAATAGATGTGGTTTTGAGCTATAGAAAGATAGTGATTTTTTTTTGTAACTGCTGGAAATTAGGTTGCAGATACCATGCCTCTTCGATCCTGAATATCTCGATGTATTCCCCAAGAACAGACTTTCTTTTATGTATCCACAGTACAGTTTTCAAAATCGCCAGTGTAACATCAGTGCAGCTCTGCGATTTCATTTATGGCTTACATGTACACTTTGCCAATCGTCCGCACAATGTCATTTAGGGCTGTTTTCCCTCCAGGCCAGGATCAAATCCAGAGCTGTGTGTGGCTCAGATGCCCCATCTCTGGTGTCCTTTAATCTGTCCGACTCTTTGAGTCCCCATGGAGTCCATGGAATTCTCCAGGCCAGGATACTGGAGTGGGGAGCCTTTCCCTTCTCCAAGGGATCTTCCCAAGCCAGGGATCAAACCCAGGTCTCCTGCATTGCTGGCGGATTCTTTACCAGCTGAGCCACAAGGGAAGCCCAACAATACAGGAGTTGGTAGCCTATCCCTTCTCCAGCAGATCTTCCCAACCCAGGGATCGAACACGGAAGGCTACAGGGGTGATGTGTGTTAGTATCTCATTGCTGCTATAACTTAGCAAGCTTAGTGGCTTACAAAAGCACAATTTTATTATTGGGTTGGCAAAAAAGTCCATTCGGGTTTTTCCATAAGTTGGTATGGAATATTTTAGTTTGGAAGTTTGGAAGTCCAAAAGGGGCTTCACTGGGTTAAAATCAAAGTGTTAGCAGAGTCTGTTCCTTCTAGAGGTTCTAGAGGACAATTAGTTTCCTTGCCTTTTAGAGCCACGCAGTCTGTGGCTCATGACCCCTTCCTCCATCTTTAAAGTCAGCATCTCATGATCTTTAAATCTCTCTCTGACTCTTCTGCCACCCTCTTCTGTCTTTTAAGGACCCTTGTGATTACAATGGATCCACCCAGATAACCCAGAACAATCTCCCTGTTTTAAGATCCTTCCTTTAATCACATCTGCAAAGACCCTTTTGACATATAAAACAACATATTCGCGGGTTCTGAGTATTGGGATGTGGACAAGCCACCATTCCGTCATTTCTTGAACACTTGCTTGCTTTCTGGTATAAGAAGATGTCCTGGGTTCAGGCTTCCAGGATTCCCTGAGAATCGGGGTAGAATGCTCTACCCCGATTCCTGTAGAGAAGCTTCTGCTCCCTAAATTCTGAAGCCCCATGCCCTCCAGCCAGCCCCTCTGGAGTCCTCCAACCTGAAAGATACACTTCCCCATCTGCTTCCTGCCCTACCCTGGCTCCTCCTACACCTCAGCTCCTTCATTTGTAATATGGGACTGATAATATCTCACTGGGCAGTTGTGAAAATAAAATAGATGACCTAGGAAAAAGGCCTGACCCAGTGCCAGGCAGAAGGTAAATACCAGCAAAGGCGTCTTATCAGTCCTCTCCTAACTGTAACCCATCCCTTCTTCTTAGGTCCTCAGATGCATGTTCTCTGTGTTATTTTAATATTTTATTCCTTGCCTCCTCTTCCCCATTTCTGTTTCTCTTGTCATCCACTCCCCATAGTCACACCTGCTGATATACTTAATATCTGACCTTCCAACCCATCTTGCAGGCAGTTAATACATTATGTTTTTTAACTTTTAACAAATGTATTTTAAATACAAAATGCTTTTCAGGAGTCCACAAGTTTTACATCTTTAAAAAAGCGATGTAATTTTTAGGATTCAAAAATTCTGTTCTTCAAAAGAAATGACTAAGTGTTTTCTTCTGTGGTTTCAAACTTTCTACACACAACTATTTGACTGTTCTATGCTACCCCAGACAGGCCTGGCATAACTGAACTGCTTATGTGTTACTGACTTTCCCAAAAGAAAGTTAAAAAAGGAGTTTGCAGTAAATGCAAATCTCTCATACAATGTTTAATGCAATATCTAACACAAAAGAAGATTTAAAAAGATTATTTCTTTCCTCATTTGATTTGCCAGGAGTTAATGTTCTGTAAAAAAAAAAAAAAAAAAAAAATTTACAAACTGTAACACTGAGGGTTCCTTTTTCACTCAAGATGTTTACTACTCAAAATGACAACAATTACATCTGTAAGAATATAATAAAAGGGATGGAAAACAGCAATGCAATCGACAAGTGTAGATGTTAAATACGATTTTTTAAGGGTTCTTTTTACGGAGTAGGAAGGATTAGAAGCTTGGGAAAATCCAAAATTTGAAAAAAATAAATAAATAAAAGGAAAGAGAAAAAGATGTCCTCAACTGCGACCCCTCTGTTTATCAATAGCGTCTTGGGCTGTAGGACGGAGCGCTTGACCATGATCTGTATCGACTACAGTAAGGAGAAGGGATCTTCTGTACCGGTCATCACAGTCTTCATACCTGTTGTGCCCACGATCACACCCTCCATCAGAGTAAGAAACTCGGCTCTGCCACCTCCTCCGCCTCCGCCACCATGGCCACCACTACAAGGCGGGCTGCCAGTGTATATGTACACCTGCTGTAGGTATGTGGCCCTCTGGGTGACAGAACAGTCCACACAAACTCTCCCACCATCCAGTTCCGGTCCATTTGCCCTTTCCTTAGCTTCCCTTGAGTCATCTATTCTCTCGAAATAAACGAAAGCATATCCTCGGGATCGTCCAGTTCGCTGGTCATGAACCGCACTGCCGCCACTCAGTGGTCACACACGCTGAGGGGTTCGCCCTGCTGCCTGTATGTCTCCTCCGGCTAGACGCTGGAGAGTGACGTCGGCTCCTTTGGCGCCAGGATCCTGGTGCACCGGATCTACTTCGAGATCGCCTCTGTGGCTTCAAAGTTGTTCTCCCCTACATCATTCATGCCGGCCAGGTGCTCCCCAGAACTAAATAAGAAACAAGCCTTGGCTTGAGAACCGATGGCCTAATCAACCCACTAACTGGACGGTGGGGAAGAGGAAAGGGCCAGCAACAACGGCCCCTCCACTCATGCTCTGGCAAAAAGGCGCCACTGATGCATTATTTTAAAAATACATGGCAGAAAAGTATTTTGTTGTTGTTGTTATTCAGTCACTAAGTTGGGTCTGATTCTTTGTGACCCCCATGGACTTCCCGCAGAACACCAGGCTCCTCTGTCCTCCACTATCTCCCAAATTTGCTCAAACTCATGTCCATCGAGTTGGTGATGCCATCCAACCATCTCATCTTTTATCGTCCCCTTCTCCTCCTGCCTTCAATCTTCCCCAGCATCAGGGTCTTTTCTAATGAGTCAGCTCTTTGCATCAAGTAACCAAAGTATTGGAGCTTCGAGTTCAGTATCAGTCCATCCAGTGAATATTAAGGATTGATTTCTTTTAGGATTGACTGGTTTGATCTTCTTGCAGTCCAAGGAACACTCAAGAACCTTCTCCAGCACAATTCAAAAACATCACCTCTTCAACACTAAGCCTTCTTTATGGTCCAACTCTCACACTGGTATATGACTACTGGAAAAACCATAGCTTTGACTATATGGATGTTTGTTGGCAAAGTGATGTCTCTCCTATTCAGTACGTAGTCTGGGTTTGTCACAGCTTTCCTTCCAAAGAACAAGCGTCTTTTAATTTCACGGCTGCGGTCACCTCCTACAGTGATTTTGGAGCCCCCCCCCAAATAAAATCTGTCACTGTTTCCACTTTTTCCCCTTCTCTTTGCCATGAAGTGATGGGACTGGATGCCATGATCTTCGTTTTTTGAATGTTGAGTTTTAAGCCAGCTTTTCCACTCTCCTCTTTCACTTTCATCAAGAGGCTCTTTAGTTCTTCGATTTCTGCCATAAGGGTGGTGACCTCTGCATATCTGAGGTTGTTGATGTTTCTCTTCGAAATCTTGATTCCACCCTGTGATTCATCCGGTCTGGAATTTTGTATGACATACTCTGCATACAAGTTAAATAAGCAAGGTGTTGAGATACAGACTCGATGTACTCCTTTCCCAATTTTAAACTAGTCTGTTGTTCCATGTCTGGTTCTGACTGTTGCTTCTTGACCTGCATACAGATGTCTCAGGAGGCAAGTAAGATGGTCAGATACTCCCTTCTCTTTAAGAATTTTCCACAGTTTGTTGTGATCCACACAGTCAAAGGCTTTAGCATAGTCAATGAAGCAGAAGTAGATTTTTCTGGAATTCTCTTTCTCCTATGCACCCCAATGTTCATAGCAGCACTATTTACAACAGCCAAGAAATGGAAGCAACCTAAACGTCCATTAACAGATCTGTATTTGGGGGAGCAGCAATCAGAGCAGAAAGGTCTCTGTAGATGCTCATCCAAGCCCTCACATTATACTGCAAAACTGCAACCCAGACAGAGTGAGGAACTTGAGCAAAGTCCCAGGCACAGGTTGGGGCTGGGGGAGGGCAGCGGAGTTTAGAACCCAGACTCCCACTCCCAGGGCTCTCCTAGGTCCCTGATCCAGCACAGCTGCAGAATTAAGTCTGACTTGACCCCCGAGACCCGATGGATATTATGTGTCCAACTCCCCCACTTCCGGCTACCAGGTTCGCTTGCACTCTCAGTTTCCTCATCCGCGAAATGGGGGCAGGAACAGCCTTTCCATCACGAGTGTCAGAGACCTGGCAGAAGAGCTGGTCCCGCTCACTGGGGCCCCATCACCCAGAAATCTGGGACTGTGCTCTCGGCCAAGGACGTGCGTGTGGGGGCGCGTTAAGGTGCCCACATCCTGCTGACGCTGCCAGGGCACACCTGGTGCACACCCGGGTATGGGGATGGTGGGGGGGCTCGGCTCGAGGGACCTCATTGGCTGGTGGGTGATGCAGCCCGGGGGCGGGGCTTGGGCTCCGGCCTGAGCTTCACCTCTTGGCCACAAGTCCAACTCGGCACTCAACCGGTGAAACTTCCCGCTGGAGCACCCCTTCTCTGCCCCGTCGGCCAGCGATCATCCCTCCCGGCCCTGTTCCAGCCGCACCCCTGGGTCTGGTCCCATTGCCACGAGCTGCTTCGAGAAGGAGGGCAGCTGGAGCCGGTCCTTCGGGGCGCGGCTTTCCTGGGTCTCTACCACGTGGGGGTGATCCACCGCCTGAGGCAGCCAGCCCGCGCCTCCTCCGCGGCCCCAGCCGCTTCTACGGCTCCTCGTCCGGGGCGCTCATCGCCGTCAGCATCGTCAGCGGTCTGTCTGTCGGTGAGTCCGGGGACTGACTGCGTGGATCAGGAGCGCAGGGAGCATCGCGGCTTACCTGCCCGAGTCGAGGCTGATTCCAACCTGAGAGGGTGGGAGCGGAGAGGAGTGTCTCAGGGAGCCTGGCGCGGTGCCCTGCGCTCCCTACAGCCAGCCTGTTCTCACTTAATCCTTATGAGAACCCCTAGGACGGGGGACCACGGGCATCCCCATTTTCCAGAGGATAAATCTGAGGCTTAGTGCCTGGAAAACCGTTCCCAAGGTCAAGAGGCTGCACAGAGCATTTATTCATTGATTTATTTATTTTAATATTTATTTATTTGGCTGCTCCTGGCCTTAGTTGTGGCATACAGGATCTTTTAGTTGCAGTGTGTGGGATCTAGGGATCCCTGACCAGGGATGGAACCCAGGCCCCCAGCTTTGGGAACCCAGAGTCTTAGCCACTGGACAACCAGGGAAGCCCCCTGCACAGGGCGTTTGAAGGCAGTGCCAGACACAGAAATTCTGAGCTGGAGTTGGAGCGGGGAGACCATTCATTCCCCTGGCACCTGGGAGGGAGGGCGGGGCTGAAGGCCCCCTCCCTCCCCCACCCTGCAGATTTGTGCTGCTCCCTCATCCTGGCCATGGTCAAGCGAGTGGAGCAGCTGAGCCTGGGCATCTTCCACCCCGCCTTCATGCCCATCGAGACCATCAGGCAGGACCTGCAAGACTCGCTGCCCACAGACATTCACATCCTGGCCTCCCAGCGGCTGGGCATCTCGCTGACCCACTGGCCCGAGGGCAAGAACTTCATTGTCACCGACTTCGCCACCCGCGATGAGGTCATTGAGGTGAGCAGGGGGCGGGACGCAGGGCCTGGCAGCAGGTGAGTGAGTGCCCTCTCCTACCCGAGTGACCTGCAGGCGCTTTCCAGGGCAGACGCTTCTCTGGGGCCCTGGGGAGGGGGGCGGATCAAGCAGGAGATGTTTACTAACAGGGAGTTGAGTTGCACAGAGGGGCGGCCACGTGAGTATGGCTCCCAAGCCTGCTGTTCGGAGGCCCCTCGGCTCTACATGGAGGGATATGGCTGGGGGTGGGGGGCAAAGTCAGGCTTCTTCAGTCAGAGCCCCCACTGGGTCTGCTCTTCCCGGAAGAGGGGGTGCCTGTGCACCCCCAACCTGGTCCTCCAGGTGCCTTTGGATGCAGCAGAGAAGCATCGATTCTCTGTTATGTGCCAGTCACCACCCCAAGTGGGACAGCAGAATGACAGACAAAAATCCTTGTCTTCCGGGGGCTCCTATTCAAACCTGTGAGGGTACAGATAATGGCCACAAGCTCGTGTAAGGAAATAAGAAGCAATCCAGTATCGGAAGGGGATATGACAGGGAGCCCCATGGTCAGAGAGGGGCTGGGTCTACAGGGAACTCAGAGAGGTGTCAGGCACATCGCTGCTCAGCCTTGCCACCCGGATCCCTGCAGCAGAATCCTCTTCACCGTGGTGCCCCATCGCCCAGCACGGGGACCATCTCTGGGTGCTGACGGGTGTATGGGGTGCTGTGCTAAGTTGCTCCAGTCATGTCCAATTCTTTGCGACCCTATGGACTGTAGCTCACCAGGCTCCTCTGTCCATGGGATTCTCCAGGCGGGAATACTGGAGTGGGTTGTCATGCCCTCCTCGATGGGATCTTCCTGACCCAGGGATCAAACCTGCGTCTCTATGTCTCCCACATTGGCAGGCGGGAAGCCCAGTGTGTGCAAGAGCGGGGCCATTTGCTGTGCGTTCATGTCCATGGGCTCCTGGGACTCCAGTGAGTGTCCCAGCATCCTGGCCTGGATGACACATAGCCCAGGGCCTGGCAGTCAGTAGATGCTCAGTAAACATTAGCTGCTGTTGCTCTGATGACGAATCCGTGGAAACAAAGCTCTCACCTGCACCTCTATCCTGTCAGAGGTGGGATGGGTTCTGCATCTCTCAGAAAGGGCTGGAGGGATGTTTCTAGGAGTTGAGTCCCAAGAGACAGTGTTCTGTGCTCGGTGAGTCTGGTAAGCTCTAGGTCAGCAGTTTTCAACGAAGAGTGATCTTTCCCCCTGGAGACATTTAGCAACACTGGAGACACTTTTGGCTGTGACGGCTCTATGTGAGTGTGTGTGTGTGTGTGTGCGTGTGCATATGCACACAAAGTACTGGTAGCTACAGGGTACAAGCTGGGGGTGCTGTTAAACATCCTGCGATGCACAGGAGAGCGGCTCTGCCCCCAGTGGAGACTCCTCCAGCCCCCAAACATCACCCGAATCAGGGTCTCTGTTAAGCATCGTTTTCACTGCAGGACTTGTCAGAGCCTCTACTGGCAGGAGTAGACAGTGTTTTCCAAATGAGGAGAGAATCAGAGTTTTTGTCAGAGGTGCCCCTCGTAGGATGACCCCTGGTCCAGGGAACACACTTTAGGACATATACCTAGATTCTCGGTGGAGAATTCCTGGCAGTTGGATAAAGGAGAAATGGTGCTTGGTGTCTGTCCTTGAGGGGAAAGTCCCAGAAGCAGTCCTGAGTCAGCAAGGGGCCCAGCAGGAAGAGGAGGGCAGGTGGACTCCTGTTCAAATCCCCTCTTATGTTTCTGGTTTTTGGCTGCACTCCACAGCCTGCAGGATTTTAGTTCCGCGAACAGGGATTGAACCCTTGCTTCTGCAGTGGAAGCACTGAGCCCTAAGCACCGAACCGCACTTCTCAAATCCCTTCTTAACTTTGAGAGCTAGGCTGGGACGAGGTGATACCTCCCCTCCCTGGACACAGCTCTCCTGACACCGGTGTGGGCTGTTCTGGGTTAGACTCCACTCCCAGAGCAGGTTCTGAATGCCAGGAGCGTAAACGACTGTGTTGTCACTGGCTTGTCTTCCCAGGCCTTGGTCTGCACTGCGTACTTCCCTTTCTACTGTGGGACGATTCCTCCCACGTTCAGGGGGAAGGTAAGTGCACTTCGGGGGCTCAGTGACCCAGTCTGCCCCATCCCTACTGAGAGGTGTGTGGGTGGAGGACCCAGGGCTCCTGGAGCACCTACTGGGTGTGTCAGCCCCCCGACCCTGGTCCCAGGGGTGCTCAGAGCATCCTGGGCGAGGGGACAACCTAGTCGTTCGGGGAAGCTGGAGGTGACCTGCTGCAGCCAGTTTCTGGGGGTGGCTTCGTGGCCGTGTGGGCAGAGAGCACCCCGAGGGCAGCAAGGCCCCCTGAATTGCAGCGCTACATTGACGGTGCTCTAAGCAACAATATGCCCTTCGCGGACTCACCCTCCACCAAACGGGACGGTGGACATCTGTCCCCAGAGCAGCTCTGCTAGCATACACGAGATGAACGCCTTCAGTGCCAACTTCCAGATCTCCACCAAGAACCTCTTCCGGGGCATCACCTGCCTCATCCCTTCCAGCCCCGAGGTAGGTCTGGCCCCCACCCCATGACCAGCCTTGAAGGTGTTAGAGGCTTGGCCATGATCTAGTGCCCGGTGAGTCAGATTCTGTGCCCAGGAGCCTTCCCCACAAGCTCGGGGCAGTTAGGACGTGTGTCCTGAGTCTCATGGTCAAGCCCTTGAACTCAGCCTGGGCTCCCAATGTGTCTTGCCTCATGCTTCACATCGGGGCAGCACCCCAAGGCAACCTCTGCTGAACTGGGGTTTAAGCCAGGGCTCTGCAGGTGCTATTCAGGGTCAGGCTCATGACCAGGTATTGTGGTCATCTCTGCTCCTCAGGGAAGGACACCGAGGCTCAGAGAGGGTAAGCAAACTTCTTCAAAGTCACCCAGCCTGGAAACAACAAGCCAGACTTCAGATCCTCAGCTAGTCCAAACCCATGCTCAGCCTTAACGGCTGCCCTAGGCTGTGGCCAGATTGACCATCTGTATGGCAGCAAGGTACAAGCACAGAAAAACGTGGACAAGAGAGCCTCGTTTCCTGCTTTTTGCTCTTTGGGATTTCCGGGACGTGGGTGATTTGACAGTTTGTGATCCTAACAAGCTCCTTCACACCAGTCACCCCGGCCTCCTCTGGTCCTCCACTTCTCTTATGGTTGTGTGCATTTTGTAATTCATGACACAAAGTCCTGTTCATTTAAGCTGATCCTCCCTACACCCATGGAGTGGACAGAAAATCTCAGCCCGATTTTACAACCGAGGAAGGTGAGGCTCTCAGAAAGGTGGTGCAGCTGTCGAGAGGTCACTCGCAGGCTTTCCTGGGCCTGCAGGGGACTCCCTGTTCCTGGCAGGGCTCTGACTGAGAGCCTTGGCCATCTGAGGGTGGTCCTGGCCACGAACATCCGAGGGCAAAGGGCACTGCCGTGTACTGATCTGTAGGGGCCCAGACATCCCTGGCCAGGCCTTGTGATCCCATTTTCCAGAGGAGGAAACTGAGGCCAGAGAAAGGAGAGTTGGAGCAAAAGCCCCCAGCCAGGGCGTCTCAGAGTGGGAAGGTGAATGAAGCTGCAGGGAGGGAGTTGCTGGAGAAGACATGTCTCCCCGAGGTCCAGTGCTGGCCAGGGACCCTTGGGGTCCTCAAGCCCTGCTGAGAGGGGGTCTCGGGAAGCACAGGCTGTCCTGGGGTCCAGCTGAAGATGAGTCTCTGGCCTGTGACTACTGGCTCGAGGGGTAGGCGCAGGCCTGCTGCCCCTCAGCCTGACCCGTGTGTTGGCAGGTAATGGCTGACAGCTGCAGACAAGGCTACCTGGATGCCCTGAGGTTTCTGGAGAGACGTGGTAGGTGGCAGCCCCCCACAGGAGCTGGGCATCGCCCCCCTATGTGAGTGCCAGGTGGCTCCGCCTCTCAGCCATTTGAGTTCCCAAGGACCTTGGCTCATTCATTCTCTTCCTCAGCGTCTGCTCTGTGCCGGATGCTGGGGACCCAGGGAGAAATCGCACACGTGTCCTGGTCTCCAGCTACCCACTGCCTGGCGCCGGGGGAACAGATCAAGAGAGAGACATCCCCCAGGGATGATGGAGGGATGCTCAGGGTCACGGGAGCCCAGCAGGGGCACCTGGCCCCGTCTGGTGGGTTGGGTGGGTAACGAGGGCTTCCTGGAGGTGGTGACTGAGAAGCTGGGTTTTAACTAGTCATGAAGGCTGCAGAAATATTGACAAGAGGGCACTCTAGGTAGGGAGAAGAAGAGCAAGAGCAAAGGAACAGAACTTGGCACTTCGAGGGTGCATACCTCAGTGGGGCCATAGGATTGTGTGTGTGTGTGTGTGTGTGTGTGTGTGTGTGAGACGGAGCACTGGGAGGGTCAGAGAGGTCTTCTTAGCTGGAGAGCTTGGCTGTCATCCCACAGCGCCATGCTCTTCAACACGGTAGGGCTGAGACTTGAACTCAGGCCTTCTGGCTCCAGGGTCCGTGACACTTGATCCCCACTCTATGGCCCCAAACCCTCAGCAGCAGGAAGCACTCATGGAACACATAATATGTGCTCAGACATAGAAAGCTCAGACCTGGGCTCAAGCTTTGTGTGTTTGTTGTATCTGATTCATTGCATCCAAACAGCCATACACAGCAGGCCTTCATTTCCCCCGTTTTCTAGGGAGGGAAACCACGTACAGAGCTGGCGGGTGGTGACCCCAGGATCTGAGCCTTGGGTTGGGTCTTCTGGGCCTGGGCTCTGTCAACCACCAGAAAGTGCACAGGAATCAGACGGCAGACAGAGCAGGGCCGGGGAGCTCAGGACGAAGTCATTCAGGACCAGCCAAGGGTCCACTCATCCTGCGGTCAGCGGGTCCCCAGAGCTGGGTTCGGGCGTCGAGGGGTGCGGGTGGTGAGGGCAGCATGGAGTGCTGCGGGGGGGCGGTCACTGTCGCTGGGACGCTCCAGCTGTGCTGACCCATTGCATCCCTCCTCTCCCCAACCCAGGACTCACCAAGGAGCCAGTGCTGTGGAGCTTGGTGTCTAAGGAGCCCCCAGCCCCAGCTGACGGGACCCCAGATGCTGCCCATGACAGAGGCCTGTCGCTCAACTGGGCAGTGCCCAATGTGCTGGTCAAGGACGTGCCCGACTTTGAGCAGCTCTCCCCAGAGCTGGAGGCTGGTACTGCCCCTCCCATCCCATCCATGCTCACCTGCCAGGTGCCCTGCACGTGAGGGGCCTGGGGCTGGGGACCCCACCTTGAAGAGGACAGGACTCAGGCGTGCCGGGCGTGGTGCCCATGCCTCGTACACGTTGTCCCCTTCACTCCTCACCACAACCCGAGCGGGCCTGAGTGTTTTTCGCTGATGAGGAAACTGAAGCTCAGAGAAGGGAAGGGGCTCACCAAGGTCTCAGGACCTACAACTGGGGGATTCGAACCCAAGTCTGTGCCTGAGAAAGCCAGGTCTTTGCCCACTGCCCAAAGAAGGGCGGAAGGTGCCGAGGGACAAAGGAGAGGCGCACACAGGCTCTCCAGGTGGAGACGGACTCTTTTTACCCCCGCCCCACTGCCCGCCCCAGATACTCTGAGGATGGTGCTGAATGGTCCCCACTGGACAGTTGAGGAAACCATCACACAGAGAGCTTAAGCAACTGCCCAAGGTCACCCAGCTGGCAAAGCAATTAGTCAGCCCTCCTGCTCAGTGACCTAAATGTCACAAAGGCAGCAACAGGAAAGGGCAGACACATGTCGTGGTCGTGGGAGCGGGAGTCTGAGCAGCACCTAAGTGAAGTGTGAATGGAGGAGTTGGCCAAGCAAAAGAGGGGCCAGATGAGCATCCAGGCAGTGGGCGTGGCCTGTGCAAATGTCCCCGGGTTGGTGGGGAGGGGAGGGGCCCCTGCGGCTGAGGGAGAGGTGGGTTAGCAGAGATCGGCTTGGGGACGACTGGAGGGTGGGGAAGAAGGCCTCCAAAGCTGCAGGAGGAAAGAGACTGGGAGCCACTGGGGCGACCCCTCACTTTCAGAGTTCATGATTGCTCTGAACTCTGGGTCCCAGTGTTGGCTACACCCAGCTGGGACGGGACAGGCTGAAGAGGTGGGAAGCTGGGAGGAGAGGTGATGGTGGTTGAGCCCAGAGCAGGGGCAAGGGGGTGGGTGAGGAAATGAGGCGAGCCCCTCTTTCTGCCTGGGAGACCACATATGGCACAAAGACGAAGTCTGCATCTACGCTGAGCTCCTGAGGTCCAACCTTGGGGCTCTGGAACCCCCGGCGGTGTCCCTGCAGCCACAAGGGGGCACCAGAGAGCTTCTCTGAAGGCCTTTACAGCATCTCCTAATCCTAATCCTGGTCTCCTCTACTGATGGAGATACTACCTGTATCCCATTTTTCAGAGGCGGTGACCTAGTTCAGGGACAGGAAGGGACCCACCCTAGGCCACGTGGCAGGTTACAGGGAGCTAGGTCTTGGGACTGTGTTTTCAGGAACCTGGAGTTGAGGCTGGTGGTGTGTGCATGGCCAAGCCATAGTTTGGAGGTCAGGATTCGGGTTCTGTCTGTGTCCCAGCCAGAATGCTGGGCCCTTGCACGCTGATCAGTTAAGGGGTTGGGAGCTTAGGAAGCGGTCGTGTGGTCACAGCTGCTGTCATCAATAGCGCTGATGTTATGGGAAGGAGGTATGGTGGGCACTTGTCCCCCCAGGGGCCAAAGCAGATTTTCCAGAAGGGCAGGAGAGGTGGAAGAAGTGCAGGGAGCCCAACAGCCTCTGTCTTGGCCCCACCACTTCCTGGCAATGGGCTTGGGTGAGTCACTGCTCCACTCTGAGCCTCAGTCTACTCATCTGTGAAAGGGGCACACTCTGCCGTTTTAGGACTAACGAGGGAGCCTGGGCGGGGCTCCATCAATGCAGCTGCTTCCCCTGCAGACTGGCTGGGAGTGGGGGCGTCCTCTGTGGGCCGTGGGAGGTAGAGACGGGGCTCGGGCTGTCTTCCCTAAGGGTGACCTTGAGGGGGTGGCCGGAGGGGTGAGGGGCAACCGTGGCCTCTCGTAGCACTGAAGAAAGCCTGCATGCGGGACCCCAGTGCCTGGGCCTCTTTTTGCCACTCAGGGCCTGGGTGGGCGCTGACGTACCTGCTGCTGCCCTTTGAGTATGTCTACTTCCGGAGCAGAAGGTGAGGCGTGGCCAGGGGTCCTGGGAAGGGTCTGACCCGTTGAGACTGGTGCCCATGGCAGTAAGGTCACTGGGGCACTGGGGCGAGGGGCAGAGCAGGGCTGGTGTCCCCAAACTGCCTGACGCTGGCTGCAGGCCCTGAGGAGTCTTGGTCTCCTTTGGAAGACGGGACTGATGGGGTGGCTGGGTAACAGCTGTGACTTTAGTCCACCGGAAACGGGGCCTCGTGGTCAGCCTGGACCTTCCTGCCTCTAGGATCTTTGGTCCACTGTTGCACCTGTCAGAGCCTCAGAGGAAACGAGTTCTTTCTGAGGGTAGCTCTAGGGGTTGATCTGCCTCAGATTAACTGTGTGGCCCAGGCCAGGTATCTTGACCTCTCTGGGCCCCAGATTCCTTTTCTGTAAAACGAGGCCTTTCCAGAGCAGACTGGCTGTGGATAGGCCCTCACTAACCATCTGACTTTGCTGGTTCATGGATCACTCCCTGTTGTTTGTCCATTCATTCCACCAACAGTTATTGAGGGTCAGGCCTTGTCTGGGGGCCGGGAGGCAGGACTGACCGAGACCCAGCCCTGACCTTCTGGGGATCACAGCCCACCGATCGTCACGTATTTATCTGTGCCATCCGGCTGTGCCTGCAGATACCTAGAGAGATCGACAGTGGCTATGGATTCCTAGGAGAGGTGTACAGTGGCTGTGAACTGGAGCAGCTCACAAGAGTGGCTATGTGATCAGGAAAGGCTGTTTAGAGGAGGTAACTTCTGAGCTATAATCTGATGAGTAAGGATGAGTAGGAGTCCACTAGGCCAAGAAGGATGGAGCAGCATGTGCAGAGGTCCTGGGGCAGAAGGCAGAGGGAGTAAAGCTCATCAGAAGAGCAGAAAGGGAGGCTAGTGTGGCTGAAGCCAAAATCTGGAGTGTGTACAAGATGGAGCTGAGGGAGCTGGCAGGGGCTAGACACACAGGGGTCTGTGGCCAGGTGAGGGGTGTGGTCTTTATCCTGATGGTTACAGGAAGGCTGTGGAGGATTTTGGCAGGAAAGTGTCATGCAGAGATCTGTATTTTTAAAAAATTCCCCATTCCCTGGAAGAAGGTCTGTGATAGCGAGCCACTTGTCTCTGGCCCACTCCATGCAGAGTCCATGACAGGGTCAGCCCTGCTGTCTGAACTGCTGGTGACCCAAAGCTGGGAGTCAGCTTTCTGCTGATGTGGACTTTTTCTTATGCAGAGCTTTTAGACTGCAACCACAAGTTAAAAAAAAAAAAAAGACAAATGCAAATTCTAGCCATTTCAGTTACAAAAAGATCAATGTATGAGTGTTGATGGAGTCGCCAGCCTAGACCGCAGGGGTCTTTTCTGTAAACTACAGGCTCAACCACAGCATTGGTGATTCAGTGGTAGAGTTCTTGCCTGCCAGGTGGGAGGCCCGGGTTTGATTACTGGCCAAAGCAGGGTGATGTTTTGAGGCTTCTCTGGTGACTCAGTTGTAAAGATCCATCTGCCAATGCAGGGAGAAGGGAGTTTGATCCCTGGGTCAGGAAGATCTCCTGGAGCAGGAAATGGCAACCTGCTCCAGTATTCTTGCCTGGAAAACCTCATGGACAGAGGAGCCTGGCGAGCTCCTGTCCATGGGGTCGCAAAGAGTTAGACAAAGCTGAGCGACTGAGCACCACATACTCGACATACCGGTTACAATAATAGGGGCAGAAGGCCCAGAAACAAGGGGGGACATTCAGTTCGTGTTTGGCTTGTCGCAGTGTGCGCGGTGGGCTGCCTGAGTCTCAGAAAGTGCCTGGCCAGGCGTGCTCTCAGCTGTAGCTGGGTGATGCTGCCCTCTGCTGATCCTGAGTGGTCTAGGTGGGGAGTCCCAGGAGGGCGCTGGGCATGGGAAGGCCAGGCTCAGATGTGTTTAAGAAGCCGCTGGCAGCCTAAAGGAGCGTGGATGAAGGGGCATGAAGGGTGGAGGGCAGGGGCTGTTCTGGGGAGGAGGAGGGGGGATAGAAACGTGGAGGCGGTAAGGGGATGGTCCTCACTTGGCTGGTGAGAAACTGAGGCCCAGAAAGTTTCCCTGGCCTGCCTAGACCACACAGCGGATGAATAGGGCAGCGGGGCTGCAGTGCAAGCCGGCCTGACCCCAGGGCCCTGGCCTCTCCACCCCAGGGCTTCCCACCTGTGCCCTTTGGAGTCGATGGCCCTGAGGGCCTGGTGGTCTCCATCAAGTCCATGGTCCATGGGGACCGTTCCCCGCACCCTGGTGCCTCTGCAGGTGCTGACCTGCTCTACAGTGCAGTCAATGCGCCTGGAGCTCTGTACCCCGCTTCCTCCTTCCCTTAGCCTTGGTGCTTGGGTGCGGGGGCCCCCAGCTCTGCACCAGCCCCATGGGGAGGGTGGGCTCTGCCAGGCTGGGCACAGACCGGGGCCACTGTCGTTGCCTCTCCTTCCAGATTGGTGGAGTGGCTGCCGGACATGCCCGCCGACTTGTGGTGGATGCAAGGCTTGCTGAGGAGCTTGGCCCTCGAGGTCTGTTCCAGGACGAAGGACCAGCTCCTCAGGTTGGTCGGGTGAGACGGGCGGAGGGAGGTGCCGCTGGTTCCCCAGACCCTGGGCGGGCAGTCGCATCGTCCGTGTCCCCATCCACCCGTTCGTACAGCCCCGGAACACATGTTGGGTCCCTGCTGTGGGCCAGACCTGGGATGGCCTTGAGGCAGGAGCTGGCCAGTCACATCCATCAGTCTTGGGGGGGGTCACCTGCCCCCTTCATCCATAGGGATGGCCTGAGTCACGGGGCATGAGTGGGTCTCTCTGCTCTGCCACATCCCCTGCCATCCTTCCAGACGTCCCCCGGGCCTGGTGTGGGGTCTCCCCAACCTTCCCTCCCTCCTGGCTGGAGACCCCAGCATTCCACCCCCTGCCCCTTACACCCACTTGGCACCATTTGCTAAACAAGAAAGTCGGCACCGTGTTCCCAGGGAGCGGCTACCCTGGAACCTTCCTGATACCCCCGCTTGTCCAGGATAAGTGTTTATTGCAGAATTTGGGAGAAGAGCAACCCAGGGCTTCACCCAATTCCAGGCTCTGAAAATTCGCCTTTGCTGGCTTCTGCTTCCTCTGCAGCCTCCTTGTCACCAGCTCCCTCCAGCCTAAGACCGCTCCTCCCAAGGACCTGGCCAAGGAGCCCAGATCTGCCCATCAGGCCTGAGGGGACCGTGCCAGCCCAGCCCAGTGACTGGCCTCCCCTGACTCCCATCATGGCCCTTGTCCCATGCCCACATCTGCCTCTAGTCCTTGAGTCCTGACCCATCTCCTAGAGCTCAGAGCCTGAGCCTAGCCCAGGGTGGGCACTGGAATTGTCAGCCACATGGAGGGTAGAGAGGACAGAGACTCTTCTCCCAGGCCATGTGGGCAGGTGGCCCCCAGGATCGAGAAGAGCCCCCCTGAGTCTCTCCATAGCCCCCGCTCCTGGGTCTTCAGCTTCTTCTTTTCTGGGTGAGGCACAGCCTCTTGGTACAACCCCAGGTCATCCTCCTGTCTCATCACAGGGAGGAAGGAAGCCAGGGGCTGAGACACATGTCTGGTTCTGGAATTTCCATTTGGGGGACTTGGGGCAGCGTCTCGGGGAATCAGGGCTTGGGTGTGTCATAGAGCAGCATGCAGAGAACTTCAGGGAAGGTGGAGAAAATGCTACGGGCATACCAGATCCCTGGCTTCCCTGGTGGCTCAAACAGTAAAGAACCCACCTGCAATGCGAGAGACCTGGGTCAGGAAGATCCCCTGGAGAAGGAAATGGCAACCCACTCCAGGATCTTTGCCAGGAGAATTCCATGGACAGAAGAGCCTGGCAGGCTACATGGGGTAATGCAGAGTCAGACACAACAGGGCGACTGACACTTTCACTTGCACAGAACAGGGAACAAATAGAAATGTCAGGGTGAGGACTGCCACCTCTCTGACCCTTTCTGACTTTCTCTGTCCTGCGCTAGCCCTCGGGGGGTAATCTCCATGCTCTGCATCACTCTAGAAACCTTGACCTCTGACTTCCTCTGGGTCTATTCCCCAGGGAACCCCCAGCAGGAGATGGGAGGGTGGGAAGAGAGAGAGGGATTAAAATCTCAGAATCTCAGCTATGTGTGCTTTTGTTGGGGTTCCCAAAGGCCCCTGGCTGCCACCACCACAGGTCTTCCTGATGTGTTCCTTTTTTTTTTAATATCTTTTTTATTTTATTTTTAAACTTTACAATATTGTATTGGTTTTGCCAAATATCAAAACGATGTGTACCTTAAAAAGATTTTTGATGAGCAGTGCCTCCAGCCTGGCCCCTCCCTCTCTTGGGCACAGAAGGTGCTGGGACATCAGACCCTCCTCCAGCCTCTCTCAGGAATTGCTCCTCTTCCCATCCTGAGAGCAGAGCCCACACCATGCCCCTGGCCAGGCCCTTAAGAGACACTCAGCCTGAGGAGGGCTGGGAAGGATGAAGACTTGGAGGCAGGCCTGAGAGAAAAAGAAGCCAAGGAATAAATGTGTGAACAAGAGACACATTCATTCATTCATTCATCTGACTTAACGAGTTATAGGCTCTGGGGACACAGCTGTGAACAAAACTTATATTCTGGTTGGGGCATGAGAACAGATGCTAAACAGGAAACAGGAAAAGGTGAAAATAAGATCATCTCCAGGAATGGCAGTTCTGTGAGGAGACAGGAGGGTGAGACTGATGGGATGGTGAGCAACCTGGGACCAGGTGGTCCTGGAGGGCCTCTTTGAGGAGGTGGCACTGGAGGGGAAGTCTGAGATGAGACTTGAGAGCCGGCGAAGAGTTTTGCAAGCAAGGGGAACAGCACATGCAAAGGGGGACCTGTGCTTGCAAAGGTCTTGAGTTGAGAATGAAGAGGGGGTGAAGGGGTACACTGTGGGCAGTAAGGTGGTTGTGGGGTGGGCAGAGCTTGGGGCATGGAGGGTACTGTTTGGATTTCGCAGTCATTGGGGGGTGGTGAGAGCAGAGAAGCAAAAGGCGACTGAAGGGTGAGTAGAATCCAGGAGGGTCTGGGCATGAGGGTGGGACAGAAAGGTGAGTGGCTCTCCAGCTCCCAGTCCTGGCTTTCTGAGCGCCAACTGTCTGCTGAGTGTGAACTGAGCCCGAGGCAGATCCCCGCCTCAGGGAGCTCACGTTCCTCTATTGCTATTTCTGCGAAGGTAATAGGGAGTCTGACCCTCACAAGTGCCCACCACTTACAGTTTTCAAATCCAGTTACCTCAGTTAATTCTCACAGCAACTCTGGGAGGTGAGCATTATTCTGCCCCATTTTATGGGCAAGGAAACCAAAGCGCAGAGTGGTTCTGTGCGTTGGGGTAAATGGTAAAGCTGTAAATGCCCAAGTGTGTGCTCCAGGCAGCAGAAGGATCTCTGGAAAAATCACAGCTTCTTTGTGCACCTGCTGTGCAATGCTGAGCAAGTTCTTTCCTCCATCAGTTCCTCATTTCCTTGCCTTTAAAATGACTAGTTGGTTTCTAAAGGGCCTCCAGCTCCCACAAAAGAGACAATTAATACCACCGTGCTCAGGGGGAGGAGAGATGATTCCAGGAGGGGATTAGCCACAGAGGGCTAGGTGTTTGAACTGGGTCTTTATGGAAGCCTAGATTCTAGGTTGGCAGAAAGTTGCTCCAGGAGTGTGGCTGCAGGTGTAAAGACAGGTTTGGGGTGCCCCCTGGTAAGTTAAAGAGACAAGGAGTCTGGCTCAGATATGTGAAGCACCTGATCCCACAGCAAATCATTGACGGAGTTAGCATTCAAGACTAGGTCAGGGGACTTCCCTGGTAGCCCAGTGGCTAAGACTCCAGGTTCCAGTGCAGAGGGCCTGGATTCAATCCCTGGCCAGGGAACTGGGTCCCACATGCTGCAGCTAAGACCCAGGGGAGCCAAATAAATAAATAAAAATATTAGCAGTAAATAATCTAAAATAAATAGGATCATTAAAAAAAGACTAGTTCAGGCTGTGGTTCCATCCTGTCTGCCCACTAGAATGCTGGGTATAAATATTGAAGCTCAGGACTTTCTTCAGAAATTCTGGTATTGAATTAGACCTGTCTAGGCAGGAATGTGATTGAAGCCTGTAGTTCCTGGGCACTAGTGTCCTCAGGGGCCACTCTGTGGGTGTGACCATCTGCCTGAGCCAGCACCCTGGGCTCAGACTTTCTTAAGGTCATCTGTGGCAACAGGCTGGTGTGTGCCCATCTGTGTCCGGGGTCATGAAATGCTATTGGGTGACCTCTGCCCCAGCACTAAATCTTGGCTTCATTAGATATCCTCAGATACCTCAACCCCTCTGAACTTAGCATCCCACCCACAAGTCTGAAACTGTACACTAACTGGATATTTGGTGATGTTAAGGAATAATCATTACTTTTTAGTTGTGTTAATGTATTGGGAATATGATTTCAAAGAGTTCTTATCTCTTAGAGGTCTTTATTAAAGTAATGGCATAACACATGAGTTGCTTCAAAATCATCTGAGTGGGGAGAAGTGGGTGAGAGTTGATGAAACTTGAGTTGGTAACAGTTGACAGTGGGTGATGGGTACATAGAAATTCATTCTACTATTCTTTTTATTTTTGCATATGTTTGACATATTTTGCGTATGTTTGCATATTTCCCTAATAAAAGACAGCATAATCTTAAAGATTTGATAGTCCGTACAAATAGGAAAATATGCATCAAGACAGAACATAAAACAGCAAAACCAGAGCCACTGGGTGTCGTGTCTACCCAGAGTCCCGCCGTGGGCGATCATGAGGATCTGGTGAGCTGTGCGCTTTCAGCACCGCGGACAGCGACCAGCGGCCCCTCCGCAGTCTCTATACAGCCTTGGGTATCTCACAGGGCAGAGAACTTCGGATCCAGGTTACTTAGGAAGAGTTTCTTCAGGACAAAAGACTATCCAGCCTCTTACTAATCCTTAGAGAAGAGGGGCTCAGTACCCATGGGGAAGACCAGGACTTGGTGGACACTTTCGGCTCATAAGAATCTTCTGTTTCTTGCTCTTTAGAGATACCTTTGTCAAAAATCAATCAATCAGATATTTGTGTCTGTTCCTAGACTCTCTGTCCTGTTCCATTTATCTATATGTCTATGCTTATGCCAATCCCACTCTTTTGATTTCTAGCTTTAAGGTAAATAGATTTATAGTAAGTCTTGAAATCAAGTACTGTGAGCATTCCAGCTCTGCTATTCTTTTTGAAAATAGTTTTGACTAGTCTAGTGACCTTGCTTTTTTATATAGGTTTTAGAACTGGCTTGTTAATTTCTACAAAAGGGCCCATTGACACTTCTCTTGGGATTGCATAGACTCTACAGATGAATTTTGAAATATTTGAAATATTTTGAAATATTAGAAATAATTATATCTTAACAATATTGAGTCTTCTAATTGATGACCAGGATATATGTCACCATTTCTTTAAATTTTACAAATTTATCTTATCAATGTTTCGTAGCTTTGTTATATGAATCTTGCATATGTTTTCTTAGATTTATTCACAAGCATTTATTGTTTTTTGATGATCCTGCAAACAGTATTTTTAAAATTTCAACTTTCAGTTGTTTATTGCTGGTATTTGATTTTTGTTTGCTGGTCCTGTGTCTTATGAGCTTGCTAAACTCATTTATTCAGTCTAGTAGCTTTTTTGGTAGGGTCCTCAGGCTCTTCTATATTAACAGAGATTTTTCTTTAGATTTCTATTCTAAAAATTAAGTCAAAAGAGAAGTTTCAAGAAGTAATACAACTGTGGTAGGCAAGAATAACACCTCCCCACCCCCTCAAAAGATGTCCATGTCTTCCCAGAAACTGTGACTATATGTCAAAGGTAATTAAGGTTGCAGATGGAATTAAGCTTGCTAATCAGCTGACCTTAAAATAGATTACCCTGGATTATGTATTGGGAAGACCTAATATAATTATAAGGGATCTTAAAATGGAAGAGGGAGATAGAAGAAGAGTCAATGTCAGAGTAAAATGACGTGAGAAACAGTAAACCCAGTGTTGCTGACTTTGAAGAGGGAGGAAGGGACCATGAGCCCAGGAGTGCGGGCGGCCTCTAGTGGCTGGAAAAGGCAGAAAACTGGCTTCATCCTTAACCTCCAGAAAGGAATGGCGTTTTGCCAACACCCTTGATTTTAGCACAGTGACACCCACATTAGACATACAACCTACGGAACCGTAAGATAAAAAATATGTATTGTTTTAAAGCCCCCGAGTTTGTGGTAATTCACTATAGCAGTGATAGAAAAAGAAGACAACAGCGAATATGCACTGTCACCTACACTCACCAGTTGTAGCATTTGCCACATTTTCTTCTCTTTCAATGTATGTGTACACATTCGTGTTATAATTGTGTTGTTTCATAGAACTATTTGAAAATAAGTTGCAGACAGAATTCTACACTCCCAAATACTTCAGCATCTCCCTCTAAGAAAAAGAACATTCTCTTACATATCCACAGTACAGTTTTAAAGTTCATGAAATTTAAAATTAATACAATGCCGCCTAGTCACCTGGTCATGTTTGACTCTTTTGTGACCCCATGGACTGTAGCCTGCCAAGCTCCTCTGTCCATGGGATTTCCTAGACAAGAATACTGGAGTGGGTTGCCATTTCCTTCCCCAGCGCATCTTCCCAACCCAGGGGTCAAATTCACGTCTCCCGTACTGCAGGTGAGGGCTTCCCTGGTGGCTCAGTGGTAAAGAATCCACCTTTGATGCAGGAGACATCAGTTTGATCCCTGGGTCAGGAAGATCCCCTGGAGGAGGGCATGGCAACCCACTCCAGTATTCTTGCCTGGAGAATCCCATGGACAGAGGAGCCTGGTGCGTTACAGTCCATGGAGTGGCAAAGAGTCGGACACAACTAAAGTGACTGAGTATGCACACATGCACTGCTGGTGGGTTCTTTACTGCTGAGCCACCAGGAGATTCTGTCAATATTATATTACAATAATACAATATTACCAGCTTATCAAGAGTCCACATTCATATGTTGCAAATTGCCCCAAGAATGTCCTTTTCAATTATCTTTAGTCCTTTTATCTAGAACAAGTTCTTTCAACTCTTTTTTGTCTTTCATGACATTGACATTTTTGAAGAGTACAGGTCAGTTGTTACACAGACTGTTCCTTTCCTTCGGTTTTGTATTCTGTCCTGATTTATTAGATCCAGGTTATGAATTTTTGGTGGGAAAACCATGTAAGTGATTTGGGATCTTTAATGTGGTATGGAGTCCGCATCTAAATTTATATCCACATCTGTTCATCTGTATTTATGCTTATATCATCATGTGACCATCACTAAAAGCAAGACATTAACACAATGTTTCCAATACTCTGGAGGGTAGTCTTGTGTCTTTGCCCAGTCAACCCCCTCTGCTGCCTCAAATTGAACACTTTTCTGACCTCTGATCATAGATTAGTTTTGTCCGTCCTTGAATTGTATATGAATAGAGTCATCCAACATACCACCTTTTATGTTTAGCTTCTTTTGTTCATCATTTTGACTGTGAAATTCACCTATATTGTTGCATACACCAATCGTTCTTTTTTAAATCACTGTATAGTAAGAATTCCATTGTATGAATATATCACAATTTATCCAGTCTAATGTTGATGGACATTTGAGTTGTTTCTAATTCTTGTCTAATAGGTACAAAGTGTTAATTTGTTCCTAATTTCAAGCTAGCTCCTGTGTTCTTTTGACCTAGCCCCATCATTTTTAATGGTTTCTTCTTCTGCCCCAAAGATATTTTAGGCTCATCTTGTATCTTTGCCCAGCCCTGGAAGTGGCCTTCTCTCTGAGAAACTCTGGTTCCTTTTTGTGGGGAAGTATTTAGAAACCAAGATCTGGGCGCTGGCTCTGCCTGGTTTTGCTGGAATACAGTGCTTAAAGGCCTTTTCAGCAAAGATAAGGAATAGATTTTTAAAATAAATAATAAATTCATGAAATAGCTTAGATTCTAATCTAAAAGGACGGGGTTCCTCCTTGCTCTTCCATAGTGAGACCCTCACCTGAAACACCAGCTCGTTTATTTGCTCAGTTCCTCCAGCCTTTGGCTGCCTGTCTTTGTGCCATTACCTAATTGTTCTTAACGATATCTTGGTATTTGGGATCTTCTCTTGCATTTTTGTAAAGACATCCTCAAGCCCCCTGAATCAGAGTTAATGCTCTCTTTGCACATTTCATCCACCATGTACACATGGCCAATGTCCCCCTTGCCAGACTGTGAGTGTCTCAATCCTGGGGAAGAAGGAGAGAGAGAAGGTAGGTCCTATCCACCTGCGTTGCTCTGGATTCTTTTTAAAATTAATTTATTTATTTATTTAGCTATGCTGGGTCTTAGTTGTAGCTTGCGGGATCTTTGATCTTTGTGTGGCATGTGGGATCTAGTTCCCTGGCCAAGGATCGAACCTGGGTCTCCTGCATTGAGTGCAGAGTCTCAACCACTGGACCACCAGGGAAGTCCCACAGCTCTGAATTCTTGCTGGTATAATTATCTCTGTCCTCTCAACTGCAGTACCTAGAAGTAGAGAGTATCATTCCCTTTTCACAGTCAGGACACTGAACCTGTGCAATAGCATTGTTTCTTAAAAAAAAAGTCACGAATGTACAGTGACTTAATTAAATGTTTTATTGCTAAAAATTGCTAACTATCATTTGACAATGCAAGATGGTCACAAATGTTCTATTTGTAAACAGCACAGCATCTGCAAAGCACAATAAAATGAGCTTTGCCCGTGTGTGTTTCTTGAGTGAATGGATGAGGGGTTGTTCTAAAACCTCTATAGAATTCAGTTGTTCTCTAATTGTAGTCTGCCTAAGAAGTATATTTTAAATACAGACTTGTGGAGCACTACCCCAAGGGTCCTGGGTCTCATGAGTTCTGGGGTGGGCCCTGGAAATCTTCAGTTAACAGATTTAACCCTTTCCTGCTCTCAGGATATTGTAAGCGTGTGATTCACAGGTCTTATTCTGATCTGAAATTGTCTTGGTTATTCACAAATGTAAGCTCCAAGGGGCTGGGCTCTTGCCAGTATCACTGGTCTGGACCCTCGACCCGTGGCAGGTACAGATCAGAGGCTCCCTAAATATTTGTTGAATGAACGATGAATGAATCTCTTGGGTCATTGCTAGTTGCAGTGTTTATTGAGTTTGTGTTGAAGCTTTGCTGAAGGACAGAATCGCTGGAATCCCTGGGTTGGTTAACATATGCGTGATGAAGGTGATGCGGGCTACCGGCCTGGAGGAGGGCGGGGGAGGCGTCTTGGACGGCCCTCAGGGAGGGTGGGCGAGGGGTGGCTGGGGCGGGGCTCGGGCCATGACGTCGTGCCCGCATCCACGCCGGCGTCGTGACGTCAAGACACGGAACGCCCCCGCCCTCCCGCGACGGCTGGGGTGGGGCGCGGGCCGGGCGGCGCCGTGACGTCACGCCTGCGGAGGAGCGCCGTGACGTCACGCCTGCGGAGGAGCGCCGCGCGGCGGCTGCGGGGCGGCGGGAGAGGGCGCGGGGCGGCGGCGGCGGCGGGGCTGCGGGGCTGCGGGGCCGGGCGGCGGCATGGCGGAAAGCGAGGCGGAGACCCCCAGCACGCCGGGCGAGTTCGAGAGCAAGTACTTCGAGTTCCACGGCGTGCGGCTGCCGCCCTTTTGCCGCGGGAAGATGGAGGAGATCGCCAACTTCCCGGTGCGGCCCAGCGACGTGTGGATCGTCACCTACCCCAAGTCCGGTGAGTCCTGCGCGGACCCCGCCCCGGCTGGCTCTGCGGCGCGCCGGCGTGGACCCTGCGGCCCGCGCCCTGGGAGGCGGAGGGCCGACTGGGGGTGGGGGGCCGAGGGCGGGGGCGCGATGCCTGGAGCCCGACAGGGCGGGGTGGGGGTGGTCGGCCGGGGGTTTGGGGGGAAACCAGGTGTTTGGAGGTTGAGCCCCGGTGTCCGTGGCCAGGTGGCGTCCTGTGGGGATGGAGCCTTGTTTGGCGGCGGAGCTGCCAGGCAGACAGGCCCAGGCCCGCCACCCTTCCCTGCCTCCCCTCCCGATGTCCAGCTGGCTGTGTGACCTTGGACAGTCACTCAACCTCTCTGTTCTTGGGTTCGGTTCAGCCCTTTGATGAGCGCCAAGTCCTGGTGATGATCTTGGGGAGGGGGTGAAACGGGGCGTCAGGGCTGTGTTGGTGATGATCTTGGGGAGGGGGTGAAATGGGGCGTCAGGGCTGCGTGCTTCCCTCATTTCCTTGCGTGGGCACTGGCTGGGGGATGGGACTGGCCCGTGCCCAGAGTGCAGTGTCCGATGCGTCCCCCCTGATTCAGGGCCGCCTCCTTCACCCTGGTATATCTTGGCGTCTGGGACCCAGGGCAGTCACATTTCCTAGCATTAGGATGTCACTTTCATGACTGCTGTGTGAAGTCCAGGTGATCGTTCCCACTTCCACTCTATGGTGGGCACTGAGGCTCAGAGAGGGGAGGTTGCTCGCCCAAGGTCACACAGCTGCTGAGCAGGAGGAGCTGAGATTTAAGGCCAGGCGGGTGTGCATGTGCCCAGGACCTGATGTAAGAGATTTTTGATGTAGTGCCTCTTCTGAGGTTTGTAGGGAAAAGGGGCAACTTTCCTGTTTGAACATTCCTGCGGGTTTCCGTTGTTGCCGCTGTCCTGAAGAGAGAGGGATTCACTGCTCTGAACCCAGACAGTGCAGTGCGTCTTTGGCCTGGTGTCCCGGGTGGTGGCCTTGAGGTCGCGTGGTCGGAGGAACAGGCTGGCAGGTTGCTGGCAGAGCCCGTAGGCTTGGCTGTCCTTGCTGCGCAGGGTCCCAGATGCCCAGGGGGTAGGCCTGGTCCTCCCAGGAAGGCTGAGGAAGGGGCTTGTGAGTGGAGGGGTGGAGAGGAGTCTGGAGGCACTGCTGGGCTGTCTTTGGAAAGAAGGAAAGGAAGTGTGGGGATTCACAATTGGTCAGATTTTAGAGCCAGGGATGTCATTCATATATATAAGACCCCCAGCTGGGTGTGGGCGGGAGAGCATTTTGCTTCCCTTCTGTTATGTGGGATCACTGAAGGCTGAAAATGGCCTCCTGTCTGTTTAGGGCAGGGTCTGCCTACCTCTGAATTATGAAAAATGTGGGCACCCTTGAGGATTTTGGAGTGGCAGATGGACAGTTGTGGTTCTCTGTTACACCCCTCCATTTCGTGAGCAGGAGATGGTGGCTGAGAAGCTGGGCCGCTGGCAGGCTGGGGAGGCCCCGGGCATAGAGCTTGCTTGAAAGGCACGGCCCTGAAGCTTGTGGGGAGGCTTTAGACGGGCCCAGTGTTGGAGGCCTGCTGGGGTTCTGTAGGGACCTGACTGGGCACCTTGATGGGAATGAGGTGTTAGTTTAAAGAAGTTTTCTGGATAACCAAACCTCACATCTTGTTTGTAACTTGCATCTTTCAAAGATAAAAACATGTCCTTCTGAGTTTCCTCTCAGAAGGAGAGCAAAGATTGGCTCTTCCCTTCGGAAACAGAGAACCCAGCTTGGCCAGAGATCCTGGTGTGGGGTCCCTTTGCACACAGCCTGAAAGAGCCTCCTTTTCAAAGCTTAAAATTATTTTTCCCCTTATGGTCTTTCCAGGCCCTTACTGTTTCTCCATCTGCCCCCTGCTGGCTCCTTTTGCCTTTTACCTGCGGACCGGGCAGCCTGAGATGGTGCTAGTGGTAAAAAAAAAAACCTGCCTGCCAATGCAGGAGACGTAAGAGATGTGGATTTGACCCGTGGGTCAGGAATATCCCCTGGAGAAAAGCATGGCAACCCCCTCCAGTATTCTTGCCTGGAGAATCCCGTGGACAGAGGAGCCCACCGGGCTACAGTCCATGGGGTTGCAAAGAGTCAGACACGACTGAACAACACAAACCCATTTTAAGGGCTTCCCTGGTGACTCAATGGCAAAGAATCCACCTGCCAATATAGGAGACTCTGGTTTGATCTCTGGGTAGGGAAGACCCGCCCTGGAGAAGGAAATGGCGACCCACTCCAGTATTCTTCCCTGGAGAATCCCATGGACGGAGGACCCTGGCGGGCTACAGTCTATGGGGTCGCAGAGAGCTGGACACGTCTGAAGCGACTGAGCATGTGCACGGGCAGCCTGAAGATGCCCTTGTTCGAACTGTGTGTGAGCCAGAGGGAAAGGACATTAGTAGCGCTCAGCTGACGACCTGCCATGCTCCGTGCTTTGTCACTTACAAAGGCCTGTGTTCATGGCAGTAAGCTGTCTGCAGACCTCTCTGACCAGAGGTGGTCTCCATTTCAGAAGTCCGACACAGAAACTCTGGGAGGTGAAGTGGCTCGCCCAAGCTCAAGTGCCTGGGACGAGGCTTGTTTGAGTTGACGGCAGGCCTGGGATGAAGCAGCAGCAGAGTGTCACGGGTTTGTGTAGACCAGTATCTGCTGTTCCTTTTTTGCTTTCCTCCTGGTTCTTAGCCTTCACCCAGCCCACCCTGCTTGTCCATGTCGTGGGGTGGTGACAGGAAAAGTGAGACGTTTTCTCAGGAAGGACGACCTTGCTGAGACCAGTGCTTCTGGAGGTCCCATGTCCTCTCAGCCCCCACTGCCTGTAAAGTTCATTACTCAAAATGATCCCAGAGGGGCCTGAAGAATTGGTCCCCCATATCTAGTTTTCACTCAACCAAAGACGGCACACCCTGGAGGTCCTCTCCAGTGGCATCTGGTGTGGCAGGAGGAGCTGCCTGGGGGCAGGATCTGGGTTCCCTTGGGTCCCCCACCCCACCCCGGGCAGTTGCCCTCAGGTGATTCCCCTGCTGTGAAATCCACATGGTGAACCACGCAGTCACAGAGGCGGCTTCTGCCCCCGGGCCCTTGAAGGGGCTGTTACTTTGAACGCAGGCCAGGTGTAGTTTGCCTGGGCCCTCGGAGTGGTGAAGTGGCCCCTTGGCGAATCCTGTGTGCCCGGCGCTCTGCCGTGTCAATCCAGAGGCTCAGAGAAGGCAGGAACTAACTCAGAGTTACACAGCAGCTGAGGGACAGTCAGGTCTGATCCGTCCTCTGGTCCACAGCCAGTTTCGCCCCTGCCCCTCTGGAGGAGGGAGCTGGACTCAGGCCCCAAGGAGGAGGGAGGATCCCACCTTCTCTCCCCTGCCCTGGGGTGGAAGTCTCAGGATGCTTCAGGGTTTTAGGGGTTTTGTCAGAGTTCTGAGTCCTGGGCCACGGGGACTTCAGTCGGCCCACCTCATGATTCCATTCCTTCCCTGTCCCCGCTTCCCTGCTTCCTCCTCCCCACCAGGAGTGGGTCTGCAGGAGGCTCTGGCTTGGACATTGAGAGCCTGGCTTTGGAGCCTGCGTTTGAGCGCAGCTGTGCTGCTCACCTGCTGGCTGGCCCTGGGCAGATGGGACTACCGGCCTGAGCTGTGCTGCCCTCAAGGATGGGAGAGGCCGCCTCGGCGCCTTGCTGGAGGCGGATGAGGATGAGTGGGGTGATGAGCCGGGGCTTCTGCCTGGACCGGATGTGCCATAAGCAGACGGCAGGGTGTCGTCAATGCCAGCTTTCACTCCCTGAGCACCCGTGGCGCCCAGACCTTTCCTTGGGGCTGGGCATGCAGAGAAAAGTCCCGCTGGGTGCCTGTCTTCAGTGAGTGCTGTGTCTGCCAGGGGACGGACGGCTCCAGTGTGGACCCAAGGGACCCCTTGGGGGGGGTCGTCGTGAACTTGCAGGTGGCCCCAGGGCCCCTGTCCACCCTGCCTCCTCTGGTGGGGAACGTCTGATGGGAGAGGTCATAACAATTGGACCCTGCTCCTCTCCACAGTACTCCAGTACTTCTAGAACTTTTCTGTGTTTCTGACATTGGAGCTCAGGTGACAGGTTAGGACTGTGCTGTCTTAATTCGGGAGTCTCTAGTTCCCAGGGGGGTATCGAAGTTTAAGGAATTGAAATAAAATTATAGGGATTCAGTTCCTCAGTAGCACTGGCCACACTCCACAAGCTCAGGAGCTGCACGTGGCTAGTGGTCATCGCGCTGGACAGCAGGGCTTTAGATGTTGCCATCGTCACGGAGGTCCTGCGGGACGGCGCCAGTTTGCGCTGTGACCCCACGCTGGGAGCCCTGGTGCCTTCAGTGTCCGGGGACCCTCCTCGCTGTCCAGTGTTGACGGTCCTTCTTTCTTACAGCCTCTGGTCCCAGGGTCTCTCTCTCTCTCTCTCTCTAGTTTTTAAGTCGTGTCCGACTCTTGGAACCCCACGGACTATAGCCCGCCAGGCTCCTCCTCTGTCCATGGGATTCTCCAGGCAAGAATACTGGAGTGGATTGCCATTTCCTTCTCCAGGGGATCTCTCTGACCCAGGGATCGAACCGGGGTCTCCTACATTGCAGGTGACTTCTTTACTGACCGAGCCATGAGGGAAGCCCAGGGTGTCCGGTGTTAAATCCAATCTTGTCTGGGCGACGTCTGTCCGCGAAGCCGTGGAGATCACGTGGGCTCTGGAATGTGCTCCTTGGCTCGACCTGGGCATCCCCGCTCCTGGTTTTTCTTTCCTTTGGCTCCCACCCGTCTTGAAGTGCACCCCCATTCTCTGGTCACTGGTGGGGGGCAGGGGACAGTGAGTCACTCCCGGGGGGATGGGAGAGCCTGGCCCAACTCCAGCCCTATCACTGTGTGACTTCAATTTGCTCTTGAAAAATGAGAGGATTAGACCTGATGGGTTCACGTAAGTCTTAAGCATTAAGACCCCCCCTGGGGCGGGGGGCCCCACAGGCCCTAGGCTGGATGATCTTTGGCTGAGAGCGTCCCCAGGCCCGGGAGATGGGCGCAGGGAGTGTCGTGAACGCAGCCCTCAAGGAGCTCACTTGGACACTGGAAAGCCAGGCTCCTAATGCTGACAGCTGCCCAACGGGCCAGGGTGCTCATTCTCGGGGGTCAGGTCAGGGGCCCAGGAAGAGGGGCTCTGAGGAGGAGGGTTGCAGGGGGGCTGCATGGAGGAGGTGGCGGGACCTGGCCGTGAGAGTTGGTGGGGCCTCCCCGTCCATCGTGTTTGAGCCTCGGAGCAGCTTCGTGTTCTTTGTTGTTGCCTCTCTTGGATAGAAACAGGCCCCCTGAGGGGCAAGGGCGGTGTCAGCACCCGAGGATGCAGGTTTGACTTGCGGACGGTGGGGAGGAGCCAGCCCCAGAAGACCTGGACAGAGGGACAGCAGTGACCTGGCCTCGGTTCTGGGCTGGATGCTCCCAGGTTTCCAGGGATGGTTATCATGTTCCCCCAGCCTGGGGAGGAGACTGCCCTCAAATCCAGATCTGGAAGCAGGCTAGGAAGTTTTGGGGAGGAACTCGCCACCCACCCTGAGCTCACGTTTGTGCCAAGATCAGAGTCAGCATCCCTGCCTTCCAGCTGCAGGGTGATGAGTGACCCCCAGCTAGCACCTGCTTACCCGCTTCCCTGAAGACATCCCCAGAGGCTTGGTTCCAGATGACTTGTCGCCTTCCTCTGTCCTTCCCCTCCCTCTCCCTTGCCTCCTCCCTCTTCCTTCTCTTTGCTCTGACTCCAGCTGTTCGCCCATACTCGAGAGGGCTTGGCTTTGGGGAAGGAGGTGGCTGGTCCCAAGAGCCAGGGTTAGCTGGGGCAGCAGTCTTCTCATCACCCTATGAGACCTGGAATGAAAGCCTCCAGAGGAACCCACAAGGTTCTGGAGGAAGACAAGAGCAGGGCCACTGGGACGAGCATCTGCTGACACTCGTGGAATTAGGAGGAGGCCCCGAGCCCGCTCTGAGCTCCAGGGTCTCACGGGGCTCCTTACCTCCGCTTCCTCCGAGGCAGTGAGGACTGCCATCCCCCGCCCCCACATGCGCCTCCTTACTGTGCTTCTGTGGCTCCTCCCCCCAGGAAGTGCTCAAACCTGCCCACCCCTCTTGGCCCTGCTGCAGTCTCGGGAGCCTTCCTCTCTTACCTGGACTGTTGTGTGGCCTGCCTCCTGGGTTCACCTTTCACTCTGCAGCCAAAGTGACCTCTTAGGAACGCCAGAGCATGCCCTCGAGGGTTCGATCTCTCCCCCAAATCCGCCATGGCCTTCAGGCAGCGGTGAAGTCCACCCCGTAGCCGTCCTCTGGTGGTCAGCTGTCCTGCCCTTACTCACCAGCACGGTGAGCACGCTGGCTGTCCTTCCCTCCAGCCTGGCTGCCTCTGTCTGGGGTGCTCCTGCCTTCCCTTCCCTTCCTCTCCCTTTCCCTCCCCTCTGATTACCTGATGTGGACCTCTGTTTCCAGAACGCCTCTCATCTGTTCACTGTGGGACTGAGCATCCTCCTGTGCCCCCCGCTCCCACCTCTCAGGACTTCAGAGGTGCCATGCCGTTGTCTGCTGGCTCACATCACTTCTGCTGAAAAGTCAGCTGAAATTCTTTGTTCCTTTTGGAATGGATCTTTTTTTCCCCTTCTGGTGGCCTTTGAGATGTTCTCTTTGTCTGGTTTTCAGCGCTTGGATATTAGGTGTCCAGATATATATATATTTTTAGGGGAGGAGGATGCTTATTCTGCTTGGGGTTCCTGAGCATCTCAGTGCTGTGCTTTGATGCCTTTCCTTATTTTGGAAGAATTCTCAGTCACCACTGCAACTATTTCTGGTGCCCCATTCTCTCTCCTTCTTTTCAGATGCCAATTACATATGTGTTAGACGGTTTGATACTGTCCTATAGCTCTTGGACATTCTACTTTTTCACCCTGTTTCTCTCTTTGCATCTCAGTTTGGGTAACTTCTGTTGGTCAGTCTTCAGGTTGACTGACCTTTCCACTGTATCAGGTATACTGATGGGCCCACTGAAAGCATTCTATATTTCCATTATTGTGTTTTTATTTTTTCTCTAGCATTTCCATTGTGGTTTCCATCTCTCTGCTGAAATATTCATCTGTTTATGCTTGTTGTCCATCTTCTCCATGAAATCCTTCAACATTTGAGACAGAATCCTTTAATATCCTCTGAGTCTGATTCTGTTGATTGTCTCCTGACTGGGATTTTTTTTTTGGTGTTTTTTTTTTTTTGATGTGTACTACTCTTTGACTGAATGCTGGACACTGTGCCAGCATTAGAGACTGGAATCATTTTGAAAGGTTGTTGCTGAACCTCGAAAAGACGCCGGGATTCTTGGCCTACGGAGGAGAAGAATTCAATCTGGGGCCAGAGACGAGGCTTGATCGCTCAGAGCTTTTGTGTAATAATGTTTTATTAAAGTGTAAGGAGATAGACAAAGCTTCTGACATAGACATCAGAAGGGGGCAGAAAGAGTACCCGCTTGCTAGTGTTAGCAGTGGAGTTATACACTCTCCATTGAATCCAAAGAATGTCTGGAGGTTGTAAAGACCTCACCAGACCTACTCCTTAACCTACATTTTAAGATAACAGAATTAGCCAGAAGGTTTAATCCAGAGACTGTGCTCAGGCAGGATACATTCAGTTCAGTTCAGTCACTTAGTCCTGTCCAATTCTTTGCGACCCCATGAATCGCAGCACGCCAGGCCTCCCTGTCCATCACCAACTCCCAGAGTTCACTCAGACTCACGTCCATCAAGTCAATGATGCCATCCAGCCATCTCATCCTCTGTCGTCCCCTTCTCCTCCTGCCCCCAATCCCTTCCAGCATCAGAGTCTTTTCCAATGAGTCAACTCTTCGCATGAGGTGGCCAAAGTACTGGAGTTTCAGCTTTAGCATCATTCCTCCCAAAGAACACCCAGGACTGATCTCCTTCAGAATGGACTGGTTGGATCTCCGTGCAGTCCAACGGACTCTCAAGAGTCTTCTCCAACACCACAGTTCAAAAGCATCAATTCTTCAGCGCTCAGCCTTCTTCACAGTCCAACTCTCACATCCATACATGACCACAGGAAAAACCATAGCCTTGACTAGACTGACCTTTTTTGGCAAAGTAATGTCTCTGCTTTTGAATTGCTATCTAGATTGGTCATAACTTTCTTTCCAAGGAGTAAGCGTCTTTTAATTTCATGCATGCAGTCACTGTCTGCAGTGATTTTGGAGCCCAGAAAAATAAGTCTGACACTGTCTCCACTGTTTTCCCATCTATTTCCCATGAAGTGATGGGACCAGATGCCATGATCTTAGTTTTCTGAATGTTGAGCTTTAAGCCAACGTTTTCACTCTCCTGTTTCAGTTTCATTAAGAGGCTCTTTAGTTCTTCTTTACTTTCTGCCATAAGGGTGGTATCATCTGCATATCTCAGGTTATTGATATTTCTCCCGGCAATCTTGATTCCAGCTTGTGCTTCTTCCAGCCCAGCATTTCTCATGATATACTCTGCATATAACTTAAATAAGCAAGGTGACAATATACAGCCTTGACATACTCCTTTTCCTATTTGGAACCAGTCTGTTGTTCCATGTCCAGTTCTAACTGTTACTTCCTGACCTGCATATAGGTTTCTCAAGAGGCAGGTCAGGTGGTCTGGTATTCCCATCTCTTTCAGAATTTTCCACAGTTTATTGTGATCCACATAGTCAAAGGCTTTGGCATAGTCAGTAAAGCAGAAATAAATGTTTTTCTGGAAATCTCTTGCTTTTTCAATTATCCAGCAGATGTTGGCAATTCGATCGATCTCTGGTTCCTCTGCCTTTTCTAAAACCAGCTTGAACAGCAGGAAGTTCATGGTTCACATATTGCTGAAGCCTGGCTTGGAGAATTTTGAGCATTACTTTACTAGCGTGTGAGATGAGTGCAATTGTGCGGTAGTTTGAGCATTCTTTGGCATTGCCTTTCTTTGGGATTGGAATGAAAACTGACCTTTTCCAGTCCTGTGGCCACTGCTGAGTTTTACAAATTTGCTGGCATATTGAGTGCAGCAGTTTCACAGCATCATCTTTCAGGATTTGAAATAGCTCAACTGGAATTCCATCACCTCCAGTAACTTTGTTCGTAGTGATGATTTCTAAGCCCCACTTGACTTCACATTCCAGGATGTCTGGCTCTAGGTGAGTGATCACACCATCGTGATTATCTGAGTTGTGAAGATTTTTTTGTACAGTTCTTCTGTGTATTCTTGCCACCTCTTCTTAATATCTTCTGCTTCTGTTAGGTCCATACCATTTCTGTCCTTTATCGAGCCCATCTTTGCATGAAATGTTCCCTTGGTATCTCTAATTTTCTTGAAGAAATCTCTAGTCCTTCCCATTCTGTTGTTTTCCTCTATTTCTTTGCATTGATCACCAAGGAAGGCTTTCTTATCTCTCCTTGCTATTCTTTGGAACTCTGCATTCAGATGCTTATATCTTTCCTTTTCTCCTTTGCTTTTCGCTTCTCTCCTTTTCACAGCTATTTGTAAGGCCTCCCCAGACAGCCATTTTGCTTTTTTTGCATTTCTTTTCCATGGGGATGGTCTTGCTTCCTGTCTCCTGTACAATGTCACGAACCTCTGTCCATAGTTCATCAGGCACTCTATAATCCTAAGGAATGTAGAGGAAAAAGTTTGTCCTTTCTTCCTCCTTGAGAATTCCAGGCCCCTCTCTCCTTGGGGACCCCTAGACTTCTTATCAACCTGCCTAGGAAATGACTCTCTCAATTTGTATTGATGCTTTGAAATCAGCCTGTCTCTTCTTGGCAGGCCATTAGTGTAGGCACTGAGTCAGTCTGGTAGGAACTGGGCTGTGTCTGAGTTCTGTTATCTCTCTGGTCACTTGAGTGTTAACCCCGTAGCATCAGCTGTGCTTCGCGTGGCGGGGCTGGTGCTGAGGCCCTTTCCCCAGTGTTCCTGTCCTGTTGTCCAGGTGCTAGGTTGTGTTTGGACCTACTGGTTAGCACAAGGGGCTTCCTCCACTGTCTCCCGGAGTTTGCTCAGATTCATGTCCATTGAGTCAGTGATGCCATCTAACCATCGCATCCTCTGCTGCCCCAATCTTTTGCCTGCAGTCTTTCCCAGCCCTACCTTCAGCATTTGGTCTGAATCTTAAGAGGGGTTTCTCCCCATACCCTGTCCCCTCCCTCAAGGGTGGACAGCTGGTACTTGTTGCTCTGTTACTGGCTGAGAGAGGAGGGTTTTGAGGGCGTTGCCTGGTCCAGCTGCAGCCTTAGGTAGGCTCTGGGTTTCTTGGTCTTGATGGAACTTTCTCAGTGATGCCCTCCAGTGGCTGCCAACTCTGCCTTGATGGTGGGTCTTGTGCGGGAAAGAGTCTCACATCGCTCTTTCTGCGTTTGGGGTCTTCGGATCCCAGGGACGGGCTTCTGCCCTGCCCATAGGGCCAGAGTTCTTTTCTTTGACCCAGTGTCCAGCCACGGTGGGTCTTCACCAGCACCTGGGGTTGGGGTGGAGCAGCAGGTTTTGCTGCCCCTCCTCGAGTGGCTTAATGCTTTCTTCCCATAGAGGAGGAGGGTTGCAGGAGGTTTTCTGTTTTCCTGGGGGAGCTATAATGACCCCAGCTGTGGCACCTTTGTGTCCTGTGCCTGCAGAGCGCCCACGGGGTGGACTGAGCACAGGTGCTCGTCCCTGCGTCCTCTTCAGACCTCATTACATGATGACCAGAAGTAGGAAGCTCTGAGCCCCTGGGAGGAGGAGTGCGATGACTGTGGATTTCGGAAGCTCAATGTTAGCTGACTTAGCAGCTAGAGAACCTAATGCCAGCAGAGGGGAGGGCAGCAGGTACGTGGACCCTTTCACTGCAGGGCCCAGGAGTCGTACACTGTGCCCCTTGGAGGAGTTTGAAGGCAGGAGGCTGTTGCAAAGACAGGCAGGTTTCTTTGGGGGAAGTGGGTCCAGAGAGGCCGTGGAGTTGGGACTGTCACACACAGCAATAGGGTGGGATACAGTGCTGAGTCGGAAATGGACATCAGGTGAAGACCACAACGTCACCCTCTTGCTCGGCTCTTCTGGGATGCCTGTGGTCCAGCAGGGCAGAGAGTGGAGGCGTCTCCTCTGGAGAAATTGACCCCAAAGCGAAGACTTAGAAATGCTCCCACACGGGCATCTGCTGTCATAGTTGTGAGGGTGCTGGGCTGGGCTGCACTCAAACATGTGAGGCCCTGCGGTCAGTAGGCGCGTTCACCGCAGAGAGCTGTGTCCTGGGGCTTGTTCTCACCTGTGGGTGGACTCAAGGTCTCCAGATCTTAGCATCTCCCAACAGGAAGGACAGAGACCTGCCAAAAGGAGACAAAAAGCAGCAAAAGGCACTCAGCAGAATCCAACACAATGAGCAGAGCAGAAGAAAACCTAAAAAAAGAACCACCCTGGCACTCTTGACTCTGTTCCACTGTAAGAGAGTGAAGTCAGGTATGCTCTTGGTGAAGAAAGCAGTCACACCAGGAATGAGCAAGTAAGGATCCTGAAAGAACTCTTGGAATTAAAAACATTGTAGCTGAAATTTTTAAAACTCAGCTGTGAGGTTTGGATGGTGAAGCAGAGCAAATGTCCCGGAAAGTGGAACAGAAATTGTTACAAATTGATGACAAGTGGGAGCAAAGAGGTAGGAAAAGTAGAAGATCTCAGAGTTCCAGAAAGAGGGAATAGCGACAGCGGGAGAAAGTTACTGGAAGTCAGGATTTCCAGACTGGAGCTTGAGTTAAAGGCCCCCTCGTGCCTCAATGTGCCTCCAGGCACCACGAATAAGAGACCTGGCTGAAGCACTTAACTGTGAAATTTCAGAGAAGATCGCAAAGCTTCCAGAGATAAGAATGGGCCACATTCAAGGGACGAGGAACCAGGACCTCAGACTTCTCAGCACAGCGCTGGCAGCTGGAAGATGGGAACAGTGCATTCAGGGTCCCCCGCCTGGAATCCTATACCCAGCTCAGCCAGCCGTCCTGAGCGAGGTAGAATCAGGCGCTTGTCATCAGGCTCCGGCTCATAGAGGGTGGGCTCTGCCGCCGTGCACGCGGACACCAGGGGGCACACGGATGGAAGATTGGGTCCCTCCAGCCCCACGGAGACACGGGGAGACATTTGTGGGGCCCCGGGGGGCAGGGCACGACCCTCAGAGATCCATGGGGTGTGAGCGCAGCCCCTGCGTTTGGCTGTGTGTGGGGTGTTTGCCAGGAATAATTATCTAGAGTCGGGCAAGGAATTGTTAACAGGCACATAAAACAGTGAGCGAGCAAGCAAAGGAAACACAGTGAGCGAGGAAGCGCTACCACTACACTCCGTACTTTGGATTAGACCGAGAATTGTGCCAAGACCGTGTGGGGGAGAGAAGCCTGCAGGAAGGAAGGCAGCTCAGTCAGAAGTCAGTAACCCATCAGAACGTACAGACGTGAAATAACGGTGTAAGCACGTCAGAAACTGGAGGGTAAGAGAACAATCAGCAGGGCTTTGCTGTGTTCACAGGAGTGGGGTGGGGAGGGGCGTGAGATTTCTGACCTCAGTCTTTTGACTCTTTTTTAAATTTATTTTTGACTTCTGATCGCCCTTGCTGCGTGCGGGCTTTCTCTAGTTGCGTTGAGCATGGGGGGCTCCTCTTCCTGGTGGCTCAGACTTAGATGCCCCTCGGCTGGTGGAGTCTTCCCGGACCAGAAATCGAACCTGCGTCCCCTGCATCGGCAGGCGGGTTCTTAACCCCTGGACCGCCAGGGAAGTCCTCTCCTAACTTTTAAACCAGGTGTACACGTGTGATCTTCGGTAAAGAATAAAAATAAAAAGAACAGAATTCCAAGGTTTCCCAGCCCCAGGATCCTGGCGCCTGGGGGTCCAGTTCCGACTGGCTCCAACCGTGGCGTGCTGGTCTGTCCTGTCCCCAAGGGTTCCGGTGGGAATCTTGACGGGCTCTGCCCCAGCCGCCCCAGGGAGTTCCACCCGAAACCTCAGTGTTCTCTGCCGGTCAGAGTCACTGCCGCTGCCTCAGAGCCGCCTGGGAACAGTTTCCCTGCCGTCAGCAGAAGCACGCCTGTGAGCCATTGACTCGCATCTGTTGACTTGAAAACGAGCTGCTGGAAAGCGTGTGGCTCGTGTTACTCCCGCCTGGCCAGTCCCGTGTATCCCTGGGTTGAAAGCCTGGCTCTCCTCCACCTCACCTTGAATTTGCTGGGCGGCGGGTTGGCCTCCTGGGCACCTCTCCCCAAGGGGATCAGATGCAGAGGGGTAGCGGGGAGGGGGCTGAGGCCCAGCTTCACCCCCACCTGCTTTT